>NC_084982.1:14492027-15092027 GCF_963691925.1 Scomber scombrus
TGTGTTTTCCTCATTATGGTAATATGGAGGAGAGGGGTGTGTTTCCGCTCTTTTTTACTTTGACACTTCTTTTCATGACAACCTACTACTGATGCTGGAGGAAGAAGAAAATTAGGAGCTTGAACACAACGCCCATCTCTTTCAATAACTATAATCTGACAAATGGCAACTTAAATCTTAATAGCTTCATTTAATAACAGACTTTGCAGTTTTAAACTGATTATCACACTTAACAATAGACTACCAGATTTTAGCTGCAAAGAGACAGCAAAGCAAAAGTACAGGCATGCAGTAGCGAGCATATTTACTATTACTTATGATTTCTGAATGAGAAAGTAAAAGAGAAGTCTGCTTGCTCATCTCCAAATGTTTTTTCTTTCTGTGTCACAGTTTATGTGGCATCAGATCTTCATTCAAGTCAACTCAACTACAGCTTATGAATAGACTGAAAGCATTTCTGTGGCAGTAGAAAATAAACCCTGAGGCTATTTACTGTCTCCTTGATATATGAAGTTTGTGGTTTTGATTGTGTGTGATTATGTTCTGGGAGAATGACCTTTAGTGGCAACCGTATTGTAATATAATGAGGATGTGTCAGTCGGCAGGAGTACAGTGATGAGACGAGGCCAGGCAACAAGCGCTTAGAGCATCGATCTGCCGGCACCATGAGTGTCGAGGAGAATCTGAAATATTTCAGCACCTCCTTCTCCCGATATACAGGTGGATACAAGATCTCATCGAGTTGCTCTGAGGCACTTGAGGCAGCCTGAGCTGTCGGGTACAATAAGAAACAAGACAGAGGTATATGGACCCTCCTGTCTTTGATTAATGATGAGCAATAAATCGTCCACTTTTTTTTGCACAATAATAGTTATAACATTACAAAACGTGTAAAACATGTATAAAAAATACAATTTCTCCATTATTTATTAGCTTGCTCAGTAAACTACATAAACCTTGTAGATCTTTTATAAGATATAACAGGGAATATGACAACTTTGTATCATACTAATGATGATCAATGTGGACAAGATTAAAAAATGGTTGGAACGGAGGTGAAAGGAGAGGTGGTGCAGATTGATATGTTGATGGATTCTCTTACCTCCACCTTCTCATTAACTCTAGCCTGGGTAATATGACCTGAGAGAGATTTTCTCCTCCTACTTCAGCCCTAACACTGAGTCTCTAAGCCCTGCTTGGTAAGCCCTATCTTATAAAGCACAATTAAGTGGGCCAATCAGACAGGCTTAAAGTCACTCCTCTAGTGCCTCAACTCCATAATTAACCAAAATACATCATCAGCAATGAATCAGCCCCATGGATTTCAATCATAATCATACTCTATCATAATTTTGTAATTTGCTGTGACTTTTTCCTTCAAGGACTACTTAGTGTGATTTGGGCTAATGGGATTTAAAAATCAATATTTTTTAGTCACTTTAGTTTTTCTCAAAAAAACAAAAAAAAATCTAAACTACAGAAATAAGAAATGTGATTTTGAGTTAAATGTGAATCTGTGTGTTGGTTGAGTGTGATTTGAGTATGTAGTGAATAGTTTATCTCTGGGGTGTAAGCCCTAACTATGGAAGCAGAGCACCAGTGAAACATTAATCACCAAAGTATTATGGCTCATATCCTCGGACAGCACATTAATTCAGGTGGCTATTAGGCTGCCTTGCAGCCAACCTTCGAAAAAGGTCCACATTGAAATTCAGTTGACAGTGTACAGTGTGCAGAAAGCTAACTATGGTGGTACTGCATCCCAACAATAAGCAAAACAAATTGCAAATATGAATATAACCAATATATGAGTATATTTAGAGGAGTGGCTGCTGCAACAAAAACTAGGAACAGTGGACTTTAGTGGGCAGTCAGTGTAATCATCCTGGACTGGCACAACAGTCTTTCCTGTATTCCTTGTCAATAGAGACAGACGCTCTACCTGCAGATGGAAAAAAAATTTTTTTAAAAGGCTGAAGAAACACCAATTAGAAAGGCGCTCTCTCCTGCACTCCCTCAGAAAAGCCAGGCGCCGCTAAAGGTCAGCCTGAAATTTGAATGACAGGGCCAAAGTCTTTTACTCATAATTTTTGTGTTTGCAATAGATTTTGGAGCAATTCACAGCCTTAAAGGCCTTAAGTGGAACAGCAATTAATTGTAATGAATAATCTGACAAATCTGGTTGACATATGGCCGCTAATACTCCTCCTTTCTAGAGGGAGCAGTGGAGGGATTAGATTACCTCAAATGATATCTGGGAGCACCGTGCCATCTGCATGTACAGGGAGAAGCAGCACACGTAAAACAGGACGTGGGTGGAACTGGGGTCTGCTCCCTGCCGCTCGAGTTCCCTCAACCTTACTGATTTGGGAATAGGGCCCGCTTTTTTTTCTCTTCATCTTATTGAACCAGCTGCCTTTCATGAAGTAAAACGCAATAATGCTGTGGCGTTTCCAAAATCGAACACACAGAGAGAGGTAAACAAACACGACAGAAGTGATAAGTGTTGTGCAAACACATAAACAACACTACAGCGTCGAGCCATCTGAGCACAGAGAAGCCATAACTTTATTAAAAGCATTTAAAGTATGATGAATTACCATGCCATATGTACAGCTTCACATCTGTTCATCATTATACTAAAGCTACACAAAGTATCTTTTAGGACATGAAAGATGTATGTAATGAGTAGCAAGTTTTACAGTGATAGGAAGCCACTTATTAAACACACTCATAAACACCTGCAAAAGACAAGTTAAACATTCAGAGAAATACTATTTTAACTTTTGATACACATTTTGAGTTTCAGGGTCATTAATATGTCTTAAGTGCTTTAAATAGTGCCAATACTGTAAGAATAGCCTGGTCCTCAACACTGTGAAACAATATATTGCTGGGAGTGTGCTGCCATATCAACAGAGTTCATAGCTGTAATGTCATACTGTAAACTCCTGCTAAAAGCCTGATAAAGAAGCACTGTTCTGCATGTCTATTAACAGCCAGCTAACATAAGCTACTTAATCAGAGGGGAAATCCTGTTCTCATAACAAACTTCAACATGCACAATTTCTCAACCATGAACGTATTGTGGAGGTAATCATCTGGCTGTTTAGTCCGCAGCAATATTCATGTTTGATATGCAGTATGTCCCATTCTCCAAATATTCAAGCTTAAGTGATGAAATCCAGCTAAGCACACAACTGCAGACACACTTCAGATATATTTATTTTATGATCACGGACAACTTTTTAAAAGGTGTTAACTCTGGTATGAGAAAAGAGCCAAATTATGGGTACATCAGAAAAAACATACTGTACAGTTGTAGGCATGCTGTGTGTTTGAAGTAATTCAGTGAAAGTCACTGGTGAGCGGAGGTGGAGATCTAAGACAGCGCATCTGCTCACATCTACCTAACCAGCATTCATGTGACAAAAACTCATCCAGAAAACACAGACTAATCACCTCATCCAACAGCAGTGGGTGTCAGCTCAGATATCAGTCACCACTGGCTGCTTTATGATCATCACTTTAACCCAAATGTAACTCTGATACAGAACACTAGATCGGCTCCATTTACTCCACCTGACAGAGCAGAAGAAAACAACACATAATCATCCTTTTCCTCTTATAAAATCCATTCTGAACGGATAGTTCGGGAACCAGGTCTCATATTTAATTGCAGGAATTGAATAAAGAGCGTTTTCCATGAGGTGCTGGTGTGTGGCTAGCATAATTGCCAGGGAACAGGTCTTAATTTAAACCGGGGGTAATTATCATGCGGAGCATACCCACCCAGAATGTTTGCATAACTATCACAAGCGTTTTCATAAATGATGCTTTAATTAGTCTTAATTAGAATTTGTTTAAGTCAGCAGGGAATGCAGGGCCCGTGAAATGATGTATGTAATAAGCATCAGGGCCTGCTCTGTTTTTTTCCTTACTTGGGGAATAGAGCTGACAAAATCACATCACATTAAATTGATTCAGTCAGAATTAAAATTCTTATGGTATTAATTAAATGGGGGAAGATCTCATTAGCAGGCTGTGTGGTGAGGGAGAGACCCTCTCTGCCAGCAGATGTGACGGTGTCAGAGCTGCTGTACATGCTCGCCATTAGGGCCCCCAGACAAGGGGAAAGTGAGGGAGGAGAGGAGAGAGGAGGGAAGGAAGGAAGAAGGAGAGGAGAGGGAGAGGAGAGAATGACAGTGGGAAAGAGTGGTACGAAGAGATGGATAGAAGGAGAGAAAAGAGGAAGCGTGTGTGCTGGAGGGAGGAAAAAGTGAGAAAAAGAGGAGAAATTGCAGTGCATGTCTGTGGCTCTGGGGGGAGATGGGGGAGGAGGAGGAAGAGGAGGAGGAGAGAGAAGTGGCAGCATATTAATGGGCTGTAGGCTTCTCACCATCTATAGCTTTATTTAGCTTCATTTGGTCTATTTGGCTGGAGGAATTCAATAAGAGGAGAGCTAATGACTTGACCAGATACCCTGTTATCAGCACTGATGAGACACCCTCTCTGCTTGACTCTTTATACAGCTACAGTAGTCTAATAGGCTTCAGGAAGATTGGAAGTACAGTACAGACCTCCCCTCTGGAAATATAGAACGTGATTGTGCCTCAGGGAGCTTTGCTTTGCTGTTACAGGGCTCACCTGATCCCCTTGTTAGGAAGGTAATAGCTATTGACACACTTCTTAAGGAACTGAACTGCAGAATAACAATCCAATTCAGGGGTTTTACTGCACTGAGGATTTCCTCTGTGATCCTATTGTGTTTTTCAACTTGGCTTTTCATCCCTCAGGTAGCACGTGCTAGCGTCAGGTCAGCAGATAGTGGGGATGTTAAACAATAGACACATTGTGGACCCCCACAGCAACTGTCAGTCTGAGTGAACTGCAGCCTTGAGTAGACAGAAGGATGTGATAGGAAAAAGGAGAAAAACACCTAGAGATCATACACACTCATAGCAAATCACTATTTCCTTGGTAGGTTGTCTTTCAGCAGTGGATAGTATATATTTCCAATAGTGGGCCCGGTAAATGTGGGCCCATGTGTATTTTAGATTAAATAGTAAAATAGTGTGGACTCTTTATTGACAATAAAGTAAAAATTTCTGAAAGAAATCTCTCAGTATCCAAAACGTCTCGATAAAGCACCCAAGGCCTGCAGTATATGAGACAGGTATTGTAAACACTGGAAACACTGCCCTGTATAGAATCCAATGAAAATGATAATGGAGGAAACAATGGCCTCAGGCAATGTAGCAGCAACACAGCACTGCCAATGTTACAAGGCATCACTTTCCCTTTATTAGGAGTAAGCATGACTGTTAGTAGGCCCTGCATAAATATTTGGGGTAAATACACAGTATATCATTTTTCTTCACACTTGAATTGCATTATGATTTCCATGCAGACTCAGGTGAACTGGGGTCAGGGGACTAAATTAAGTGGGTCTTGGAAGCAGCTGCAATGGTTTCTCTCTTTAACCATGCTTGACTGGTTAAGCTATCAAAAGCTGCTTGTACATGCATCATAAAAAACAGTGTGTGTGTGTGTTTAAAATGGTATTAAAATGCTGTTGACCCTTAAAATTAGAAAGGGAAACGTGCAACTCTTTGCATGGCAATTATTTCATGTCCATCTAGAGCACAGTAGAGAGGGGACATATGACTGAGGCCCCTTGAAAATTTATTGACAGGCAGGCGGAGAATCGAGGTAGTTCATTTATGACAATGGGGCGTGATGACATCACACCATAAAAGCCCTCTGCAGGGTCAGATGGCACAATCTGCATGGGTTTGAGTCTTTGTGTTTGTTATGCATGAGTATAAAAGTGGTAGAGTGGGTCAGTGGTTGACATTGCTTCCCTGTGATGTATTTTGACATCTGCCGCTATGTTGTTCTTTTGAATGCCGAGGCCAAGGACCACTTGAACATCTGCTGTTCAGAGTCGTACAAGTTGAAGATCCTGATGAGAAATAACTTGAAGGGTTCTTACAAGATGCTGATTTCATAACTGGGCGATGTTGCAAAAGAATGAGCATGACATCATGACAATGTTGGATTTACAGGATTTTTTCATTAATGTGATGAATTACTTGGATTTGTTTGGTATTTAACTGAATAGATTGATTTTTCAATTTCATGTTTAGAAAATATACTACGTCACATTATCAGTGGTGGATAGTCACTGAGAACATTTACTGAACACATTGTTTAAGATTTAGTCAGTAGTTTCCAAACCTTTTGGTTTGTGACTCCCTTACAAAACAGCTGTGTCCAATTGTTGTTTCTCTTCAGACTTCTCAGATGGTTTCATTTAAATAAGTGTGTGCCACCCAAAGAGTTAAAATCATCCATTACTTCACAAAGTGCAAAGATTTGTTAAAAAAATCCAAAACATTTATATTTGTTTTTTTCTTCTCTTAAATCACACTAGTCATTTAACTTGTCTTGTTACCTTTTGTAAGTGGCAACACTATGGACAAAATGTCATATTATAATCTATATATGACGTTATCAGATTTTTTTAATTTTGCAGAACTTTTACTTTTGATACTTGCTAAGGCTTGCTTGTTGCTCATACTTCTAAGGTTTTACTCAAGTTTAACTTAGAATGCAGGACTTTTAGCCCTGTTAACATTTCCTACCCTATCCTTTCCTAAGTGTATAACAATATAAGAGAAGCATGTTTATTTTGAGATACTTTTATAAGCATAATAGCCCAAACATTGGATCTCTTGGCTTACAGTAGATGTCATACATAACAGCAAGGTGTGTGTGCTTCTTACAAATTCAGTTACTATTCTCAGTATGTCCAAACTAAACACTGAAACTGTAAGCACTGGCTATTATGATAATTTAGCTCAATTATAATAATAATCTGTTGTATATTCATTAGCCTTTTAATTGGTTAACTCTGGGGACTGCCAGCAATTCCAGTTAGTCAAATACACTAATGATACACACACATTTGCACACACACACACACACACACACACACACACACACACACACACACACACACACACACACACACACACACACACACACACACACACACACACACACAAAGCAGTTTTCAGCACAGTAAGACCTTGCAGAAGTAACCCTCCCCCTGAACTTTTGTAGAGCACTCTCCCTCCAATCAGTCCAGCTTTTAATACAGCTGCCAGTTTTGGCCAGAAAAGCCAGCTTTAACTCAGAATTTGCAGCTTTGTCCTTAGTGAGAGGAAGTACCTGTGACATCTGCACTGACATGCTGGAGATAATCCTCCATGTGATTGTCAGACAAATTGCAGACAGGGGAGCATGGCAAGGGACACAGAGGAAATGTTCAATCATGGGCCAGCCCATTCGGGAGCCTCCCTTTACAGCCTCTCCAGCCTATGGTTCATCTCTTTTTCGCACTCTCACTCTCTCTTTCTCTACCCACAGCTGCCGGGCTTCCACTGGGAGGGAGCTGTATTATGGCTGGGTTAATTTACTGATTAATATCCAGGCACTAGATCCAGCTTTCCCCAGATGGCCAATTAAAAACTACAACTGGCAGCGCACATAGGCCTGGCAGCAGGTTGCCGTCGGGCCCAGGGCTGGAGGCTGTGACAGAAGGTGTGGGTCCTGTTTGGGCCTGAATAAGAGTCACCGACTATCGTACTCTTTGACTCTCCACACCAGAAGGACAAACTGAAGCTGTAATACTGAGCAGAACAGAGGCCTAACTGGGGCTGCTGAAATGACACCTAGTGTAGGTATCAATTGTTACTAGGTATGACACAACAGAGACTAACATCATAGTGAACAGAAAGTTACATTTCTAGACAGATTTGTGCAGACAGACAATAAATGATTTGTAAATGTTCATTATGATGGTACAAAAACAATTATCTGTAGTTGATATCATAAAGTGATAATAATGTGAGTGCATTAATAAATAGGTCGTTTTGAATAGTATTTGGTACAAAAATGACATTCCAAGATATAAGAGCAACAGGTAAGTACTCTACAATTACACATATTTACTGGGTAATTAAGAAACAAACAAGATAAACTACCTATAGTGTGTATAAAGAAACAATTACATTATAGTTAATAGTAATAAACTGATATTAATCAAAAGAGAAATCTGGATTTAGTGAAAACAAACTTCATGTAATAGTGCACTTTCATCTTATGTAGTGTATAAAATTAGACCTTATTAGTATCTAGAATAAAAGGGAATTTGTGTTCCTATTACTATATAATTACAACCATACTTTTTTCATGTGACATTTAATGTTAGTCATTTTAGGTAATTAGTTTATTATGCCACTATTAATTGCTTCCATAAAATTTTACTAAATGAAAGGAAGTCTTTCTGTCATATCACTAAACAATATTAGTTAGCTACTGAACTCATTACATAATTTCCAGTTATTAATTAGAATTAATATGCTCCCAATTACTTTGTAACTCCTGTGTAATTATTGTACTCTAAAATAAAATGCTCCCAGGCAATATAATTCCTCTTAATGTTATCACACATCCTCCAAGAAATACATTTTCACAATCTGGAATATAAATATTTGACATCAGTAATATCTGAATACAAACTGTGCAATATAGCCCAAAAAAAGCTTTCTTCCTACATTCCTCCTGCAAGCTGTAGTACTGCTGAATATTACGACTCTGTAATGTAATCCAGCCTGCAATGGAGCAGTGTTCATTTCACTATAATAACCCTCACATTATGAGACACTGCTATATTTAGACAGAGGCTATTTGAATACAGGTCTTGTCTTGATACTGACACAAACCTTATAAATGGGCTAGGGTCACCATGGAAACACTGTAAATACAATGGCCGCTGCTGCTCTGAGAGGAAGGGTAATTAATAACTGAATTACGAAACAGAGATAGAAAGCCGGGCAGACCCATGCAGCTCCCATGCAAGTCCCTTGATAAAGTAGAGTTTAATACAAACAGTTGTACTTCTACTGGGTCAGCTAAACCAGGGATATCTGGGCCATCTCTGTTCAAAGAGAAAAAGGCCACGAACAGAATTGATGGCCCATTTCATTATGTAATTGCCTCTTTAACTTCCTTGTTCTGAGCAATCGCTCTTTAAACTCAAGCTCAAGGTAATATATGCAGAGATATGAGGGTAGTCTCACAGACAGATAATTCAGTAAATAGCTGTAATCTTTGCATCACCTTTAACCACCCCCGAGCTGGCTAATATGTCATCTTAAAACCATGGTGAGCTAGAAATGAGGTGCAGTACATAAAGAAGTGGTGTGCTACAGACAAGAATTTCTACATCAACACAGAGCTGAGCTGAATCCTTCAGGATCACACAGATCGAAGTAGGACACTTGCTGCCGCTGCTGTGGATATCAAAAGTGTGGTCCAGTGGTGGAACAAGGCTCCTGCCACCCTCAGTGTCGGGGTACAAGGAGCACAAAGCTGGATATGATTACCTACCTACAAGAGAGTGATGCATCCTGCCCTCCAACCCTTGAACTTAAGTTGTACCCTACATAGAATCAAAGTAAACACCGAGCCCCTGTTCAGAGCCTCTGAAGTGGGTAGATGTGAGAACACAACATGAGTGACCCGCTTCCTTTCATTTCCCTCTTCATAAAGATCCCACAAATGAAAAAAAAAAAAAAATGCAACTCAACACACAAAGCAGCATTGGGAAGGCTGCACTCTTATTGAAGGGTCAGTAGTAGGATCACTGGGAGAAGGTCACCAAAGAGCCAAAATTCAAACCCCATAATTGAGTAACAGGGGTCGCTGATTACAAAGCAAGCGGCATAGAGGGACATTGGACAGTGGTTGGAGCTGCACTCACCTCTGGCTGTACAGAAAAACAAGACAAAGCACTGAAAGAGGGATCTGGAAAGACAGAATATTGGATGGTCTTTCCAGGTCCACCACTGTGAGACAGAGTGAAGACTTAATTAACTGAACAGCCAGATCTAACAGGAACCACTATATCAGAGAGACAGAGAGAGATAATTCCCTTTATGTAATTAGATCAATTGGGCATGAAGTGAAGAGGCTTCATCCAAGAGCAGTGTGTGGTTCTGAAGTGGGATCACTGACTGAGCTTTGATTACCTTTTGATTGTTAATGCAAAATTGGATTTAACCACAACTGTACAAATCCCTTATTTTCTAATTAAGAGTTTGGAGGATTGTTTTGTTTTTATTTTGCAATGACTGATGCACACATGAATCGCAGTTTTAAGAAAAGCTTGACCTTAATGTGCAACATAAATAGTTTTTATAGCAAACGTGCTTGTCACGTTCAAATCATTAGAGGTAATTAATGGCCTCTCTGATAATTCACCTGAGTGCTTTATGTCCACTTATTCGGTCTATAAATTGCCTTTAGGAGGACTCATTCCCTTGTCATTTCAAAACAGGAATTTTTAGCCACCATTTCACAGTTCGGTACTGGGAGATAGAGCTTCAAATTTAAACTGAAATTTAACTGTAGAGAAATGAAATATATAAATTAAAAAATAACATACCCTGAGTGCTAATAAAGCAATACATTTAATCATTTCATTACTGTTTGGCTGGGAGAGGACCCAGAATCAGAGGCTGGTCCCCACATGAGGGTCCCCGGGGAGGGGATAGTTCTGTGGCCCAGTGGAGCAGTAGAGTGCCTCTCTCTGTGTCTGTCTCTCCACACCTCCAGTCACAGACAGAAGGACGTGCGTGAGGGATGGGCCTCATCGTCCAGGGGAAACAGCTTGTGTCGGCCGCCCACACTGCGCCTCCTCTGTGTGAAATTGGCTGAGAGGATGTAGACATATTCCACGCACTGATCCATGGCTGAGTATAAACAAGAGAGGATCTCGCTTCCCCTCCTAGAAGGTCAGGAAGCTTCCCCGTGAAACAGTAAGTGACACTGCCTCTTCCGCGCTCGCTAACAGTCTGACCGGTGGAACTTGACCCCCCCCAACCCCCTTCACCCTCCAGCCATCCCTCCTCTTGGCGCCATCACCCTTCCCTGTGATGGTGTCCTGTGTACAGCCAATTCCCCCTCTCTCAGTGGGGTGCACTGATATTTAGTGGCTGGATATGCCAACTTCATCAACAATTCCAGCAGCAAATACTCAAATTCACATTGAGGGACAGAGCACCAGACAAAGCATTCATCCTGTGACTGAAGATCCATGACCGGCTGGAAACACCTGTAATATCTTAACTTCTAAACACTATTCTGAGTCATACATCATGACGTCAGATAGACAGATTGGGGTGGAGGTGGGGGTGGGGGATGTTAGATCCTCATCTCACCGCCAACAATGTTCAAATGGTTGAGACAGAGGCATGAGATCTGTGCATGAAAACTGATTGTGGCTGCAGTAAAATGGACTGGGGAAAGCATGAATGTAATTAAAGTGGCTGACACTTTTATGCTGGGTAATGGGAGTCCAGGGCCCAGCTATTCCCTGACGAGCTCCCCTCACAGTATGGAGTACATAATACCACCCTGCACAATGACTTAAATGCAACTCTCAAGGCCTTCATAGAGATGTAATATTGATGTGTAAATAGGATAAATGCCAACATCCTGGGGTTTAAGGGGCACAGTAAATAAACATTACCTAATATACAAAATATATAAAACCGCTCAAGTATCTGGATACTGCAGAGCAAGACAGGAATGACTGGGAGGAACGGCTCCCAGTCATTAGATAGCTCAATGCCTATCTTTAATATCCCAAAACATGTTGTGGTTACATGGACATATAATTCTTAATTCAAATCCAAGATACAACACATTATTTTTGTGATTCAGCTGCAGAAAAAACTGTGATAAAACTAAAAAACTAAAAATCAAAAAACAAGAACTACCTGAACAAAAGAAACAACTTCTCTATCTGAAATTAGGCTTAATGAAATCAGTCTGCCCTAAGTAGAGGAAACAAATGAGTTGTGTTGCACACCAGCACTAATGTTAGGAAACAAAAAGCAGAGAGTAGAAAAACTGTTAGGCATTGTCCAATCAGTAATGTATTTGTTAATGTAGGTAGGAAGGAGGGAGCTTTTAGATCACAGTGGGGCAGATAATGAAGAAGTTAATAAGAGGAATGGTACTTTGAAATGTTCCTCAACCACCCAGGTCCCACAATTTAATCTGTAATAAATAATCTGGCATCATTGCAAGATGGCATCTCATAATGGCAAATGAAATATGCTGGTATGATAGGTACAATAAATCTGGATTTTCCTATGGTTCCCTCAGGCTAGGACAATATGCAACTATAGTGCTCTCTGTCAGGAAGAGCAGATCTCAGAGCCGTCATAAAATCTAAATGGGCACTAATTAGGCAAGCCTTCCCTCTCACACTTACTATTTCTATTGACATTTTCGGCGCGCCATCCCCCCTCCCCCTGCACTACCATAAGTCACTGAGAGAAGAACTCCCAGGATTGCAGAGCACAGGGCTGTTAAAGGGAAGTTCAACTTAGTGGTAATGAATAAATTTGCCCTCCCATGCAGTACTGTTTCTTTTGTCTTGGACCCAAGCATATTCATGCATCTAAATGGTAATTTGCTTTGCAGCACCCGACGCCACTGTGGCAGATATCAGAGCCATAAATATACACTGTAATTGCCTTTGATTAGTAGCTTCTCATTTTAAAAAGAAAAGAAAGAAAATGTTTTAATTATCATTTTATTTCCTCCAACATAACTAATACATAATGTGAGTTAATATTAAAAGAAATGTTATATTAAAATTGTGGCTACTATAAATATCTTATTACTTTTTTATTGTAACACGTCAATTAAGAACCATGTTTTTAGCAGTAACTTCATGAGGAGCACAGAGTTTGATGAGTGGCGTGGAGTGGTGGGATCAGGTAAATATATACGTATGCATTCCTGCCTGCTTCAAATTAATAAAAACCTAATGCGTGCTTGGCACAGGACTGCTTGTTGAACATATGCTGCAAGCATGGCTAAGCCATCTGGCTCAGAGTCAAGTATTCCCACCAACTGTAGTCTTATGCTACCTGACAGTGGAAAAGCTTTATTCCCCTGGTATCAGGGACACAAATGGAGAAATATTATTGAAATGATTATCTGCATCAAGACTCAGATTTGGGCTGACATTTCGCTGGCTCTGTGTAATCCGAGGGGTTGTCTAGGAGAGGGCGGAGAGGGGGTTTGCCGGTAAGCCTTGGCGGGATGATTAATGAAGCCAGGATACTGGGTGGACCCAGCCCACCTCCACTCAGACCCAGGGGCCGAGCCCCACGTATGAAATTGGCCTATGCTGCTCATCTCCCTGGGAGAGAGCCACTGATGATCCTCCCGACACCGCTCTACCTCCAGTCACCAAAACAGCACTCCGAAGCCATACCAGATCCAGGCTTAGGAGATACTCTGCTCACACTGTGTGGCTGTGAGGGAGGGCTGCTTGGTAAAGAGCAGCATCCATACACCTGCTCTTCTGTCGAGCACATTTCACTCAAGCCATATTGTGTTTGTTTTTTTTCAGCCTGACAACTTCCCTGCAGCAATCTATAGTAGCTTCATATTAATGTTTAACACTAAAAAGGAGGTGCATTTTTATCTTAAAGGAATAATTCTTTATCCAAATATGAACCTTCTGAAGTTTTGCTGACAAATGTGACTTTAAGCACATTTGGAAAAAATAATCACAAAATGTCATATTACATGGCAAGTGTTATGTGTTTCTATATAAAACTGTGCTTACCTTTTAATAACCATGAATCCCTCAGTGCTTTACATTACTGCAGCGGCACTCTCCCTCAACCCCTTAGCCTTGATGGATGGGCCTGTGAAAGCTTTTCAGGACGCTGGTAATCGGGTAACAGCGAGCCAAATTCTTGACCAAGAGGAGAAAGAAGCAGAGACATGTAGCTCATGAATGAACACAGACGAAGAAGAAGCAAGTAATTCAAAAAGCGAGGAACATCTTTAATCATTCTGTGTCGATGATTAGTCATAGACAATGTCGCTTTGTTAAAAGTGTACTGTAATTAATAACTGAAGCAGGATGAACAATTGAGGGAGCGAGTGTCATGTGTTTAACTACACTAGGGAGCAGATTTCTAAATAGTGTAAATTAGGTGTTTACCTATTGTGATCCAGCCTGTGACACTGCAGCCTCTTTTCCTTGAGAACAAGACCAAAGAGAATGATTAATTGCAAGCTCACGGGTTTTACAGCTTCAAGAGTAAATCAACTTCTAAGAAGTGCTAACTTGCTAAAATATAAACTAATTTTAGGCCCCAGATATTAAAATATAATCCATCTTCTTCCTCCACAGGGAAAGCTAATTAGAAAATGTGACTGGCATAAGAGAGGAGAGGTGTAGGAAAGGTGGGATTAGGCTCGGGAGCAGAAAATCACACCCTTTTGATAAATCTTGGGATTTCTATACACTTCAAATCAACTATTTCCCGTCTCACCAGAAGTATGATGATGTTATTTTACAAATAGCGTATAGAGTTGATTATACCCCCCCCCCCCCCCCCAAATAACAAATGTTTATGTATTTTTATCTCTGGGTTTTTATTTGAATCTCTACCTGGCACACATTCGCCTTAATGCAATAGCCAATAAACAACAGTTGCCCAAGGCAAAGATCCTACCTGACCAAGGCTCAACTGGCATTCAGCTCCCTGTGTTCTTCACATTTTGACCTTATGCAGTGAAACATCCGCAGCCTATTGTACAGTGTAATTTATATGCCTAAGCAACAAAGATGTTCTAAAAAGGTAAAATAACTAATACTACTTACTACTATTAAAGCCTTTTTAAATCAGCAAACATGATACAACTGTTGAAATATGTTAATAAATACACTTGAATAAAAGCTTAATTAACTGATTTTGTTAATTTAACTTAACTTTTTTATGTCAACTCTGACACAGGTCACAGATGTTTTGAATGTCACAGAGACAGTGTTATGTGTAAATATGTGGAAATTAGACTATGGGAGTACATTGCATCCAACATGACACGGTAGCAGTGTGCAACAGAGCTGAGTAGTCCCAGCCAGCCGAGCTCTCTCGAGTCCCAAAAGACAATCCCCTGAGAGGAGAAATGCTCTGAGTGGTGACAGCTTAAAGGCAATAAGCCAATAATAAAGACCAGCAAAGTGGCCATGGGAGAGATTTCTATTCCTGCTTCTTTCAAAACAACAGAGCAAACAAGTGTCACTCAAGAGTTTGCGACCAGTTGTACAAAGTTTAAATCGTTTTTTTAATTTTTTTTTTTTTCACTTTTCTTCTATTCTTTAATTAATGAAAATCGTGTCTCATTTGTGGTCTTTTTTTTTATCTTTCCTCTGCAAGCAAGGATATAATTTTGCTGAGAGTGGCAAATTGACAATTTATTTTTTAGCAAACCTGTTCCGTTAACCCTTTCAGTAACTTCATAATCCATTTACAGTGGCACGTTGCAAGTATTTCAGTGCTGTAATAGCTGGCCAATTGCTGCCCTGCTGGGTGTCCATTTGGCTGCACGAAATGCACTGAAATGCCTTCCTACTGTCTGTAACTACTCAGAAACACTCAAAAGAAAAATCCTTTCAGTACAGCCATAATTTCATAATGTATGGACATGATACAGGAGGTGATGTTGTAAAGGACAAAATAGTTGCACTATTCATATTTACAGAAATTGCTCTCAGTGACAGAACAAACTACTTGAGAGAATGAGGGAAAAAAAAGATTGAGGTGAAAGTAATATTAAATCCAGATAAAGCATGTACCCAAAAAAGTAGAGCTTCCACATCCAGTTTAATTGCATTTAGAGATAAAGCACTAATTGGATACTGAGCAGCACACACTGTATGACAGGGGGAAAAAGGAGCATTCAATGCATTGTGGCCCAATTCCCTCAACCTATCACTCCAAACTTTGTCTTTTCATTTGTCTTTTCCATTTGGGGCAGCAGTGGCTCGCTCAGGAGGTAGAGCGGTCGTCCACCAATCAGAAGATTGGCGGTTCGATTCCTGGCTCCTCCAGTCCATATGTCGATGTGTCCTTGAGCAAGACACTTAACCCCCAAATTGCTTCTGTTGCTGTGCCAACGGTGTATGAATGTGTATAAATGGCTAGTTTCCCTCTAATGAGCAGGTTGGCACCCTGCGTGGTTGCTCCTGCCATCAGTGTATGAATGTGTGTGAATGGGTGAATGAGATGTAGTGTAAAAGCGCTTTGAGTGGTCATAATGACTAGAAAAGCGCATATGTCCATTTACCATTCGTCCTCTATGTAATCAACTTTTCTGGTGGAACTTTAGTGCTAACGTTATTCTTACACTTCAGTGCAACTGCACCCTGTGAGGATGACAGATTTCTGGGCTAGTTTGGGAAGAAGACTGCTGCAGGGGAAGGCAGTGACCAGTCTGCGATGGGGGGCCAACCAGGAGAAAACTCATTTGGAATTCAGCACTGCAACATTGCCATCTTTTGGCCAAACAGTATACTCTGAAATCCCAGGAATAATCCATCTCCAAATCCATACTGAGGTCCTAAGGCAGCTTGATACAAAGGTACGTAATGGATTTATTCTTTAGTTATAGAGAAAGGATGCATTATCTTTTGATTGATAGCACAATAAATAAAATTAATAAATGTTTGACTCTGGAGGTTCTATTAGTCACTTCTAATTAAGTATATTGTGATAAAACTGCAAAAAAATATTGACTGTTTTCCTTAACAAATGTCCCTTTAATTTAGTCTTTCAAGATAATACAGCCTTAAAGACACCTAAGAATTCAATACTGTAGTCTAGAGCCAGGGCAGCTTCCAAAAAGTGTATTGGACATTATGTTCCGTGCTATTTTAATGCTAGGATTCGAATATTATGTCGACAATTTCATGTGATGGTGTGCAAAAGCAAATGGACACACCTCTGTTCCGTCATCTACTTTTTCTTCTTCGGGGGGTAAATTTACAAACATGTAGTGACCAGAAAGCTCGAGTGGGTGTACGTGTGCTCTACCTGAATAAATATTTGTCTAAACCGCCTGTGCTGTTCTATTTTCCCACGGTGGTGTATGGGACATCATGGATAAGGGAGAGGATGGGCTCTGACAGAGAGTGACAATTCATCCCTTCATCCCCCCTAACTGACATGTCACATTCTCTGATGACTTTATTGTGCTCCCTGTCACTGCACTTAATCTGTGTGTCAGTCAAGCCAGAGCAGCCCACACCACCACCTCCAGACAGCAACACTAATACCCACCCTTTTAATGACATTAGATTTGGAGTAATGCCATTCAGTATAGCACTGATATTATCTTCTATTTGCATCATTCAGCCAGTGACACAGCCAGAGCCTGGCCAATAGAGAGCTGGTCATTTCCCCATCCATTTCCACTTGGATGACAGATGTCAAGATGGAAACTGGCTATTATTTACTGTAGCCATGTTTTTATCACAGGCAGACATGATGTCTCACTTTACTCCGGGCTGTCAACCATTGCCTCAAAACCTGTGTTTTATTGTGATTTTTTAAGTACAGGAGTACAAAGTATGCATTTATTTTATCTTGTTTTATTGTTTGCTTTTTGTTATGATAAAAATGACACATTTTGAACTTGCTGAGCTACAATAGCCATCTGTTTTATCCTGTAAATATTAAAAAGAACAACAACAACAAATCATCATCTACTCATTAAATCACACACACAACATATTGCTCTATTTGTCACCTCTTTTGAGCTGATAATGCCTTTGGTATTCTAGGTATAAGTCTCAATATAGGGGGATTAATAATACCTGCTAAGGCAGGCCAAGTGCTGCTCAGGAAAATATTCCTCCTCTCAATAAGCATCTGTACAATCTTCTTCAGGTACTATAATGACACTGTAATGAACATGCCACAAATGATTTTGAGTGATTTAAACTCCCTCTGCAGTGTGTTCGGTCCTCCTGTCAAGGAGAATGAGTAAGCAGAATAACCAGCGTATCAGCATTAGAGGTAACAAAATCTTTTCCTTTTTTTTTTTATACTGACAGTGTATTTTCTCTCCCATCAGAGCTCCAGTGCCTAATTAAATGTATTTAGCATCATAAATATTCCATGGGGACAGGTTGACACAATGAATTAATGTCTCGTCTCAATGCCAGAGCCTCTCTGTTGGCTGTGGAGGGAAAGTTAGTCCAATGCCAGGTAAATGCTGCAGCCTGCATATCTTGTTATAAATCAGTGGTGCATTTGTTTTCTAATGCTATGGAACTGAAAATACATTGATACTGATTAAGTCACATGATTAAGTTAGTGGGAGGTAATAAGCCTCTTGAGCTACCTTTTGATTAACCGCTAGCCACAAACACTGTAAATGGACAGCTACTGATTTTAAATTTTAGGAAGCTACATTTTAAATCCTGTGGTTTACATTATTCAAGATGTAACATTTGACATTTTTCTTCATGATTTCATCTTTTTTATCTTCTTGATTTATAGTACAGTTTGAGCTTGTTTTTCTTTGCCCACCCTAATAAAGACGCTTAAGACTTAAGACGCTTCATAGTGACAGTAAAGAGAGCAAAATTCACGACTGTATGTCTTGATTATGCTGATCAAATCCTACATTACTGAGGGACTGCTGGTGTGAAATCACTACCCTGTATGGTTTGCAGTGTCCCAAAGAAGACATTTTCCTGGTGAACTGCTGTGCCAGTGTACACCAACCATAAGCCGATCACTGCTGCTAGCTGGGGTATTTCACCTCACCTTGCTGGTACATTCACCAATGTCCTCTGCTTAACAATGCCCTCCACAAGCCCCTTAGGAAGGCAGGGAATTTTGGATGACTTCCTTGGGGTTTGAAGCCCTTCCCAAGTCGTCACCCTTGAAGAGAGAAACGTTTCACAGCTTATTTGCTGTGCTTTTTCTTTGCAGGAGCAGCGAGGAAAAGTGTACTAGTCTGTTAAGCCACCACCAGAACAAATAGGTGCAGCTGCCAGGCTGGGCTGAGGGCGCTGAGGATAGAATTACACGTTATTATGTTCATTTTAAATCTAGATATTTTTCCTAATTTTCTCACATTTTCTCTTGCCTGTGAAAATGCATAGACATCACTTTTCTCTCCTCAACACGTGTAATTGCAAATTTGCAAGAGCTAAACTAATTTTACGACACAGGAACACCTGTATTCATCTCCATATTAATAGAAAACAGGAAGTATAAATCCCAATTTTCCAGCAGCCAGTGTCAGTGAAGATGTTCCTTGAGGGAGAAGGCTGTCTCCTCTCCATTAAAATATTGGTGCTCTCTCCTCGCTTTCTTGCTAGAGCGTCCCTTCTGAGCTGAAATCAGATATCATAATTATGAATGGCACCCAATCTACATCACTGGGCTTGACACCTCTAATATCCATATATGCCAATGTGCATTTAAGTTTCCACTGTTAAGGTGTTCTCTATGTTGAGTTATAGTACTGTGTGGCACCGCTCTAGAATAGAGGCCCCTGTGAGTCTCATTTAGCTGTGGAAAAAGGTTTGACTAATAGGCTCATTTGGATTAGGCACACTGCCCTAAAATATCTCTTCAAAAAGAAGAGAACAAACTTTTATACTACTCTTGAAGCTACTGACAATATGTTAATCTTCACAGTCAACCTCAGCTATTAAAAAAGGGGGGAAATTGGTCTCTGTTATGAATCAGCACATTATCATAATCAATATATGAAAACTAGGAGATATTTAGCATTTTCCTCTAAAACATTACTATGCTATTTAATGTTTTCAATATCTAATGATCATTAAATTTAGAACAACTCAAGGCTGTATCTGTGTTTCTGCATCCTTCTCTGCGTGTATGTCATTACAGCACGGACAGGAAAGCACAGGAGCCATTGTCAGGTCAGGCTCTACAAAGCTACGGCTGATGTAGGTGGTCTATGTTGCCTCATTAGTAACAACACGAGCAGTGGTCTAATGAACTTAAGACAATGCTAATTAATGGAAGAGAACAAAGGCTTAACATTTTTAGAAAGTGTGAAGCACTGAGTCTGCTTGTATGACAGCATTTAAGCAACCTTAATCCGCTTGTGATGCGGCGCATGCTGCCTCGACCTTGCGGTGCCTCGACCGTGCAGCGTCGGGGCAGGTCAGAGAGAGCAGTTCCATACCTCAGCTGATAGAGTCACCTGTGACAATCCTTTATGGGCTGATAAAGTAAGGGAAGTCTCTCAAGGAACAGTGCACTGACTTGGCGGAGGGTCTCCCCAGGGAGCAGGTGTCAGGGTTGTCTATCAGAAGGCTGAAAGGAGAAAAGGGACGTGTTACTGGGCTCTATTGTATCCTGGTTGTCATTGACTGATCGGGTCCATTTAGCTGGCTTTCACAGTGAATGAAACCACCTGAATAGATGAAAGCGAGACAGCCTTCCCGACAAACAAGGAGCCCTGGAATATTCATGGAGGATCTGTGAGGAAAAGATTAATGTATTAGAAATTAAAATGGGGCCCGGACGTATGATCTTGCTCTAACACTTGGCCAGACCTGTGTCACCCGCCGCTAGCGCCTGAAGTCGGCACATGCCGCTGCCAAGGTGGAGAGGAATCATTAAGCACCCTGCCATTGTGTGAGCAGAATAATCAAACTTCACCCCCCTCATTCTTTCCCACAGCACTGACAATGAATAATTCTGGAGCCATTTGCAATGTTAACGGCACCTATCTGGGCCATCCATGCCTTTATGATAAGAGCTCCAAATATGCATTTCAACAGTCTGAACAGAAGCTGCTTCACCGGCATTTCAAAGGACACCTGTCAGTCATCTGAAAGAGCTGTCAGTCTCTGTCATGCAACGGTGCCAGTGAAATGGCCCAAAAGATAATCTTTACTCTCTCTCTTTCTCTCTCTCCACCTCTCTCTTTCAGATCAGAGGAGTTACATTTGCAATGGAGTGACAAGTGATTTACACTGGAAAATGGATTGTGTTTAAACTGAAAAAAGGGAGTTTATTCTTTTAGGCAGGGTTATTCTTTGCTGCTGTACAGCTGTATCAAATATGCTATCATAAATGTGATCTGGGCTACACTGAATGTCGTTATGTGTGACACCATGAGCACTAGACCGGCTACTGAGCTCAAAGGTGACTTTGATAATTCCTATCTCTCTAAACAGAGTCCTGTGTCTATGAGGAGTAGGAGCAGAGATGGGTGGGATCAAACAGGTTGCGTTTCCAAAAAGTGTGACCTTCTATTGTTTTCTTCTATTGTTTTTGTTGGAATTTGTTTTCAAATTGAGTTTACCAGTTTACCACTGCCTGATAATCTCTCTATGGATTTTTACATCACAAAATATCTACCTTCACTCTCACCGCTGCCTCTGTCACTTCTTTACTTAACTCCATGAACCAGTTTCGGATTGTACTTGCATGGCCACTTGGTTGGCAAGGAGGCAAGTGAAGCCCCCCCCCCCTCCTCCTCTTCCTCATGTAGGCCAGTAATTTGTTAAGCATGACTAACTTGTGTGCCACCAGCTGTTGGTGATATTTACAGCTGAGTGCAGAGGATGTGTCTGGACCGAGGCTTGCAGGGCCAGGGCAGCACTAGGCCCAGTCCCACTTCCCTTATGGCCACTCCATGGGCTAGAACAGCCAGCACTCACAGCACAGCCCACGATGCCATGCAGTCACAATACAGAGGTGCACAGAATGACAATGAAAGTAATTTTTACATACCCTTGGCAGCTTGCTAGTGCAGCCAGGTCAGGGGTAAGCCATGTGCCATGTCTTGACCAGTGCACAATCTTAAGTACAAGTCATCCCCTCTAAAATCAAAAAGGAGAACCCTTAGTATTGCTAACTCTGCACCACTCTCCTAATCATTAGAGATCATGAGAGAGATGAAGATGTGGAACATTGGATCATGCATACCAGATATCAGTATTTTGATCACTGAAATACACTACATCTGCCTGAAACTGTATTCAGTGTGGTCTGGGACATCTGCCAAAAGTCAGAGCCACTTTAGTTCATCAAGCGCAAGCCTTTACAAAGCTCTGTGGAAAACCCTTATGCTTACCCATCCAAAATTCTTTGTTGTTTTCCAGCAAAGCAGCCCATTTTCACACAGAACAAACAGCAATTTGAATTTTGGGCACTCCTCTTTCTCACATACTTTCCACAGCATGTCCGTTCCTCCAACAATCTCTCTATTGTGGCTCAGGGAGGACATGGTTCAAGAAGTGAGTCACTCCATGAATGTTCACTTTCATTTCAGAGTGCAGTAGGCCGGCATAATCCCTGATACTGAACCCTGACTCACTAGGTCTTTTTTAGATTGAGCGTTCTGTCCCTCTTCCATTGTGAAAAAGGACTTGCACTCGCACTTTTGACTAGATAAAGTTCAACCACACGCTCACTGATGAAATTACATGTGTCAGAAAGACAACACGGCTGTTGTGAACAAAAACATTACGAGGAAACCCACCGAAGACAAATGAGCACACGTTCAAATATTTCAGGAGTGAATGAACTGTTATGAGTTAATCAAATGAAGTGAATAAACGAACAAAAGGGAGTAGTTATCTTGTCTGCGTTTTTTTTTCTCCCATTTTGAAATCCTCACACAAATGAATGTCAATAGATGTGCCTGTACAACAGCTTTCTTACAAATTATTCAGTGACTACAATTTTGCAGTTGAAAAAGTCACCAGAAAGCCATTTACCTGAGTCACAAATGAGTATGTAATTGAGTCCTTAGGGAAAATAACTCAGCTTAACTACTGGAAATAATGTGTAAATTCAATACATTTCCTAATGAGCTCATTTGGGTTTGCTGCAATTATATTTGCTAGTCTAGATGAAGATAGGATTCTGCAGCTGAGTTGAGGTGAATAAAACCACAGCTCCCTTGTATTCATTAAAATTAGCATATGGACCTGTCAACACTTCTCAGAGGCACGTTGTAACAATGCCATTTAGCCCTGCATCAAGCAATGCCAATGGAATGAATGCATGTGGTGGGTAAATGCCTCCCCACCCCTAGCGACAGGGGTGGAATAAGACTGGCAATGCTGGCTCTGACGCACAAAAGAGGCTGCGTTTTAACAGCCAGGGCCTGGCCTCTGACCAGGGGCCATCCACATCAACACTGCTTACACTCCACCATACCTCCCAGCTACTGGCCCAGCCAACCAGCTCCGTACACACACTGAGACACACAGGGAGAGGAGCAAGACAAGAGAAATGAAGCCCGCTAGTGTGTGTGTGTGTGTGTGTGTGTGTGTGTGTGTGTGTGTGTGTGTGTGTGTGTGTGTGTGTGTGTGTGTGTGTGTGTGTGTGTGTGTGTGTGTGTGTGTGTGTGTGTGTGTGTGTGTGTGTGTGTGTGTGTGTGTGTGTGTGTGTGTAGGTGGACAGATAGTGTTGCAGTCAAGGAGCAGAGAAGAGAAGATAGAAATAAAGATAAGTAGGCAAACTGCTGTGTTGTATCTTCTTTGTAACAGTTGTCTATTGATCTTCCTTCACTGCGTTTCTGTTTATAACATTATCAAAACTTAAAAATAATTATTCCCTATAAACACCCTGAATATATATGTCGATAAACTTAAAAAAAATATTCTTATCAAAAGGTGCCAGAAATGTGAAGCCCATGGAAAAAGAGCTCCTTTATTGTTGTCTGTCATCGTTACACTGAAGCTGCCAGTGAGAGGTATTGTTGCTCAGTGGAGCACACGAGGCCCTAGTTGCATTGTTGTGCCAGGATTTTAAAACAGGCGGAGTTATCAATAGACCACAGACTATTCGATTCACTCAGCTGTGCCTCTCGATACACTTCACAACCTTGCACGCCCAACAGCCAGCCATGATCTCACACAATTGGGCTGCTTTTCTGACAAACACTTTTGTTCTCAGATGGATCCAGGTCTATGTCTAATGGACACACAGTGCCATCACTCCAAAGCTTCTCACTTTCAGCTCGGTATCATCAGTCTGGTGACACTATTTCAATTAATAAAATCTAATTAGAGTTTGCCATTATGGATATTAGTGGCCAGACTGTATTAAGACATAATTAACCCTGCAATGTGCTTATGACAGCAGAATGGAGTCTGTGGATTCAGCCCCATGAAAGAGGATAGGGAAATATAAGACAGGCGGAGGAGAAGACAAGGCCTCAGCTGTGCTCTGCACTGATCTACACACTGTGATTACCTGGAGCAGAAAACCGAATGTAAAGGCCTTGGGCTGGCTTTGATATTTCCATCGTTTGTTTGTCTGCTATGACCTGGACTACGTCTAACAGACCTAGACTGGAGGTCAGTAGGAATCAAGGGAGGAGAGGAGAAAAGAAGAGAGGAGAAAGAGGAAAGGAGAGGAGAGAATAAAATTGAAAACAACAATTATTATTTACCAGAGATGCTTACTCTTGAGATTGCCAAGCACACACAGAGTCCTCCTGTCTCTCTGTCTCAAACACACCAACACACAATCCATTTCCTCTGTCCCTCTTTATCTGATCCACACACACTTTCACACCTATTATGGTTACCTTTGTCCAGTATTGGGTGCCATTACCACCCCCACCCCAGCACTACAGAAATGGGACCACCTTTATTCTGTCAGGGCGCCTATTAAAAGATTACCTATTCACATTTCTGTAGAACAAACCCTTAATGAGGATGAAAGGAGACTCCTACAGTTTTTCCTCACTTTTTGACAAACTATAAGCAAAATGGTGAAAATGACAAGAAAGCTGTCCTATATCCTTGGCACTCATACTAATCATACTAATAAATACAAACACAAATGAGCCGAAAAGTATTGGATATTAAAGGGGATTTTACACATCAAAGTCTGTTTACATGTCTTGAGAGTATGTATAAGAGAAAAGTTGTATTTAGCCATTTGTGGCTGCAGAGGGAGCTGTGTGAAGTCTGACAAATTGTCTCAAGTATCAAGTGATCAGCATCATTTGGGGATGAAGACCACAAGTTTGTAAATGAAAAAAATCTGAGGGTGTGGAGTTAGAGAGAAGTGAGGTTAGCGACTCATATCTACATTTGCTGCTTGGAGCATAACATACCTGAATCTGTGCATTTAAGTAAATCAAGATAAGTTGCATGATGGGTAATGTAAGGTTTTGACAAGGAAGAAGAATGCATGGAATAAAAAAAGATGATATCTCTGGTGCTGCTGCATAGATTTTGATCCTTTTCTGAAACTGTTCCTTGTAAAAAAGTTTAAAAGAAGTCCAGTATGCATATTGCATGCATACATGTAGAACAAGACTGCCTTTTGTCTTGTTTGACCTGCCTTTTTAATATCACATAGACTTCAGGGAAAATGGCTATTGAGTGGCAGATAGGGGTGGTGGTTCGTTAACAAAGAGGACCAAAGGGTGACAACATTCATTCAACTACTTTCATTGAAGACGAGACTTGCAAATCAGACACACTCAACATTTTTAATCATTTAGAGCAGTAGTTCCCAACCTGGAGGTTAGGGCTCCTCTTAAGGGGTTGCAAGATGAATCTGAGAGGTTAGAAGATGATTACAAGATAGGAAAGCAGAAAAAGAATAATTCTGCTTCACAAAATTATGATCATTTGATCAGACTTTCCTCTAATCCCTGTGTGTGTGTGTGTGTTGGGGGGGGGGGGGGGGGGGAATTATATCTCTTTGGGCCCCAACTGAAACATGAAACATATATTGATCTTTGGTTAACATATTCAAATTAGACATAGGCTCTACATCCAGTGATAAGGGGTCCAAGTAGACATTGCTTTATTTTGAAGTTGTGAAAAGCCAAAAAGGTTGGAGACCACTTTAGAGGCATTATTGGGTCATTTTACAAAAAACTATAACAAAGTATAAGAAAATAATCTTTATGGCACGACAGCTGATTCTGTTAACCATGAGTTTACCTACACAGCTATGAGCCAATCCAATGCAATATCAATCAAGAATAGCATCATTTATTTCAGATGGGAGGTAATGGTTTATACATGTGGGGAAATTAGGACATTAATGAAGGTTATAATGTTTATCTTGAAACTATTTTATTGAGGTATTAATTATTCATTGTCATTTTGGAGGAATTGTTGAAATGACATGGAAATATTGGTCACAAAAAAACCTTTTATCTGGGAAGATGATAACAGATGTAATTAATTACAAATAGTTCATTGAATAAAGAAGAAAGTTTAATGAACTTGGGAAAATGACTTGGCAGAAAAGTAAAAGGTGAGAAATCCATTTGAAATGTTCTTTACAACATATGCACTCTTATTAAAACTTGTGTAACAGCTATTTGAACTCCAAATTAAGGGGGAAAAGTAAGCTGATAAATCAAGTTTGGCTACTATGTTGAAATTTTACCGCATTTTTAATCTGACATAGCGTTCAATGAAAGCTCACAACCGTTTTCTCAAAACATTGTTATTGTGTGTAGAGTAATACAACCAAGCTCAAATTTCCCTCATCCCTTCAAGCGCAAAATACAAAAGGCCTAGACTGCCACTACCTGATTCAATCAAGTGTGTTACATTGTATACCCATGGGCAACAAGGCGACTTGTATTTTAATTAATAATGTAATACCCTGGTCTCAAAGGCTTGGCCCTTGGCATTCTGCTTTTTTTTTGTAAATACTCTCAAGATACCAGAAAAGATGCTGGGAGCATTTTCGACACACTCCAACTCAATCAACCAGATTTGATACATAATGCTTGAAACAAACACTCTAGCATTTTCAAACATTGTAAGAGTGAAGGGAGTTGTGTTTTTTTGGCAATACGTTAAAGCTAAGGAACCAAGGAGAGAACAATGTGGTACATGACATTTTTTAGGTAAAGACGGATTATAAAAAGAAACAGAAGTAGGAAGAAGAATATTAAGTGTATTAGAAAAGAGTAACAGCAAGAGATAATAAAATATCCTATGTAAGCAAAGTACATTGTTAAATAGACTGCATTTGTATAGTGCTTTCATGTCTACCAACAACTCAACGCACTTCACAACACATCAACATTCACCCATTTACACACATTCATACACTGATGGCAGAGGCTGCCATGTAAGGTGCCAACCTGCTCATCAGGATCAATATAGTACTTTACAGTATTTCTAATGCTCACTCACCCATTCTCACACACATTCACACACCAATTCACCATGCAATTTGGGGTACTTGCCCGAGGACACTGGACAAATGGGGGATCAAACCACCGACCTTCTGATTAGTGGTAGACCGGCTCTACCTCCAGAGTCACAGCCACCCATTGTGTGAATGAAAGTTAATGTTAAGGGCTATGAAGAGAGAGACATGGCCGTGGGTGGTGTGTTGTAAGGAGTAACAAGCACAGTGAAGGGTAAACGCACGCTTCTTTGGAGATCCTGGAAATAACCCTTAGGGAACTCAAGGGTTTGTTGGATACAGGCTGTGTTCAACCTTTCTCTGCAGCCACACACACCCGAACAACAGGAAACTGTATGCCATGAGAAGTACTGACTCATTTGTTCACATGTAATAAAAATGTTAACTAAACATATAAAAGTAAACAGCCGACTGACGCACATTTAGTCGTGGAAAATGT
Organism: Scomber scombrus; assembly: GCF_963691925.1. Lineage (NCBI taxonomy): Eukaryota > Metazoa > Chordata > Actinopteri > Scombriformes > Scombridae > Scomber > Scomber scombrus. The sequence continues at coordinate 14,519,568 of NC_084982.1, forward strand.
TAAAAATGACTTGAAATGTTCTTTTTAGTCACACTGATGCAATATTTTATCATAGCACTGAGACAATAAATGTGTTTTAGTTGCAGAAACAGATCAATAATTTGTCAATGATTTACATTACAATCATTTATTGTTTTCAATATGTTAACTATGAAATAATTTTCTTAAATCACAAATTAAATGTTTAATAGAACAAACATTTTAATTAGTTAACATGAGCACAGCCACAAGTAAATCTAAAGTGATTATTCTTGCCCTCAGAGAAAGGCTGTCTCCCCGCGCTCTGTCAAAAGGTCAATTATGGCCCCAAACCGGCATGCAGTGACAGTGACCTGGAAGCGCTACTGATGACCCCACATCCAGGGGCCCAAAAGAGTTGATCATCTAACATGCAGGCTGCCCGGAGCCATGGAAATCTGACATTTGTCCTTATTCAAATGAACACAAACAATATGCATCTCATGCCTCTCCCTAACCTGTGCCAAATCTAAGGCATAGGGACCAGAAGTCTTAATACATTGTCCTCCAATCCAAGTCCATGCCCTTCCCTGTGAATACAGCAAACACAGAGCCTGCAGGAGGAGAAGGTTGCAAAAAGGCACCATCTTCTAAGAATCTACACTCACACTGGCTATTATAGTTCTAGTCTACAAGACTGGGGTCAGAATGGGGTTATACAGTAATGGTAAATGTTAAGGGTAGGAGGAATACAAAAATGATTTTTCTTTGTTCATATTTTTAACACTAAGAATTGTTATTTGAACATATCAAAGTCAATCAACATGAGACATCTCTATCAAAGTTAAAGAATATGTCCAGTCCAATCTTTATTTCTCATTTTGTAAACAAATCCCCTGAAAAGACCAAAACAAACAAAATATTTTCGGACTTATCCGGTCTTTCTGTAGCAGTTAGCCTCAAACCCTCTGATTTAAAAAAAAGGGTCATGTATTTATACTTAAATGTTTTAACAAATGCTACATAATTTCCTAGCACTGAGTTTTTAAGCAAATGTTCAACAAACAGGAAGAATGGGCTGAATTTGTTGGGCTGAATATTTTCAGCTGCAGTTCGACGCTCTAGTGAGTATATACAGCAGCAGGACATGTTCACTCACTGGCCACTTCATTACCTCTCAATTCATTCAACACCTGTGCCATCTAATGCAATCCATTACAATAGCTGGGTAATAAATTGTACATTTATGAACCTGTTATATTTTCAGTTTTTGTTGACATTGTCAGAAAGGTGATCATACCATTTTATTTTTTGTTATTGAAGTTGCAATGGGTGGTGGTGCATTATACTGAGTGGTGTTCCTAATAGTTTGTCCCCCCTAATAACATACATGAGGGGCAAAATATTAGAAACACCTTTTTAATGTAACGCACCCCAATACACGACCACCACCCTCAATACATAAAGTGGCCAGTGAGTGTATGGGAACTAGACTCAAAATCAACAACAGTGGGCGTTTTCATGGTTATGAAGCTCAATGTCACCAAGTTCAACATTGTGGCTCAATAATGTGTTTTTAATGACAACAGTGGAGGTCTGTGACATGGAGGATCAAGGTAAATCCGGCTTTGGCTACACAGGCACTTGTTAGTGAGATCAATCTATTGGTGGTTTTATGGTCTTTTCATCAGATTTGCTGACAGTAAGAAAACGATAGAATATAACCAGACTCAGTTTGGTCAAATATGACAAATACCCATAATGCACAGTCGTTTCATGCTGAGCCCAACATAAGCCGGTATACTACACTGGAGTAAAAGCTTTGCAAAAACACCTCAATAAGAAGGTTATTGCCATAACGCCAGTGCATACACAGTAAATTCCCTTTGAATAGCACTTGCCTGAAGCAACACCTACCATGGTAAATGTTTATCCATGTGGACTTCCCATCTCATGCTGTTTTGTCTGTGTGTGCAGAAGGTAGCGGCCTGGCCTGGAACTGTATGACACAGAGCAAGGGCTCTCATGTCTTCAGGGCATTCCACAGAGCATGATCATGAAAAGCAGAAACATGAAGAAAACTGCAAAAGGTTGAGCCACAGAAACGTCTTTCTTCTGCACGTCAGTTAATTTCCTCTTTCTCCCTTTGGTTCCACATCAGTTTTCTATTATGTTTTGAACACAGTGAAAACATAATACAAATCATGCTGCTGGAAAAAAAAATCTAATCATTACACCCTCAAATGAAAAAATGGATACCAGTGAAAAATGTACGGGAATTGTTATTTTTCACATTCTAATTCACATCACAAGGAAGAAAAGAAACACACGCTGTATATCAGATTGGTTTGGTGCCTTTGGCCCCAAGCCATGCAGCACACACTGATATTAGTTTTAAATACAGATTGCTGGCAATAATAGAACAGAAGTGTCCATGCCTGCCATATAATCCCGGTCTGGAGTGCCTCACATTGCTGGCTTGCCAAGACAGCTTCAATCAAAAAGCTCAAATAAATGTAGTTCTTTGGGCTCTGTCAACTGTAAACTGTTATTGATCCCAACAAATGAAATTTGTTCACGTTGATCGATCAAACACATTATCTGTGTTTTCCAGTCTATTACCAGCAAGTGGAAACTCAGGAGGCATCAATAAATAGAGTTGGGTCACCCCGGGTAGATTCCTTTCAAACTATGAGGGCTGTAAAAACAGGCGACCAAACATAAGTACTTGTACTTAAAGGTAATGGACCTGCATCATGACTAAACACTAAGTGCCTGGGGTGTCGAAATGTGGATAGCACTTCTGTAGCACCTTCAAGGGAGACATTTGTGTATGTACTGTATACTTGCCCTCCTCTCTTCTGCCCCTGTTAATACCCCCTTTCCCAACCCTCTCCCCAATCTCACTCCCCTACACATGAAAGCCTTCCAGCTGGCACCCAGCGTCAGTACTTGGCAGGTTGGGGGGGAACATGAGAATTAAACCTATATCGCCCCAGCTACCAGTTCTCAAATATCAGTGGAGTCCAGCTCTTCACCAGGGACTGCTGAGAGGAAAGCATGTAAATGGAACAAAAGGCTACTTCTGGCACTGCTGACTGCTGTTGCAGGAATGAAGTTTTCATAAGGAAGTAGGTACAAATGATCTTGTGAAGACGAAATCCATTGGCTGGGTACAACACTGCTGTATCTAATGTGCTAACGTGCTGTTTCATACCTGATTATGAAGCAACTACAGGCGCAACATCTGGTCCAGTTCCCTTGCTATTTTAGCATCAAGATTTTCCACTAAATTATAAGTTGTCACTGTGACTAAGAGAAATGCAAAGAACTATACTCTCCTATATGCTGTAAAAACACATTCAGTGTAGTCAAATTATTACATCTAACTCAAAGTAATACGTCCAATACAACAAACCTTTCCAGTTTTTGTCAAAACCTTTTTTTAGAAAGATGTTAATTGAACTTTCTGGTCATTTTGTGTGACACCATTGGATTGGATTGCTTTAAAGCGAGGGGTGTTTTTATGATTCAGTCTGCATATGTTGGTATATATAAGGTGTAAAAAATAATGACACACCTCTCAATATGATAAAAAATTAAATAAACTGGTAACTGAATATAAGTTGCTGTCTTAGTTGAATTCCAAATGAGCATTTGTAACTAAAATAAATGATGTCTGTAAGCATCAATGTTGGTGCACATCCACCTGCCAAACATCAAGTGGTTGTTGAGCTGCAGTAAAAATGTGATTGGTATGAAATACACTGCACTGAATCAAGAATTGTATTAGTGTAGGAAACAATATCAGACAACGTATTTCTCTTTCTCTCAGGTGTACTCACTTGCAGGTAGCTTTGCAAGCTATTAGACTTGTTTTACTTTCCTTGTGCGAGGTTCACAAATCTCAGCTGAACTAGACTAAAACCATCAGCCTTTCACATTTCTCCAGACTAACAGTAAAGTGACAGCTTGTCCACAAACCAAGGGCAGCCTTACTAGAAATAGGAATATCCGCCCCTCTACAGTGATAGAGCAGCTCTGATAGCTCCTTTATTATGGAAAATTATTTTAAACAGCATAAAATGGTGGAGGCTCATTTTTCCCATGTTTCTGCCACTATCACTCCAGCTATTGATAAGATGTCTAAATTTATTGCAGAATAATTCTGCAGGAAAAGAGATAAAAGGTTGTTGAATAAAATATGAGGCGAAGGCTGTAAATTGTAGCAATGCATATCATTTCATTCAAATGTAGGACGCAATTACCATCTGCTACACTCATCAGTCCCCTCCTTTATGACTTAATTATATGTTTAATGCTATCAGATCAAGGAAAGGGCAAAACAGATGAATGAGAGAGAAAGAGAAAAGATTCCGCAACAAGACAAAAGGCAGATGAAAAGTAACATAAAAGGATGGAATTGATTTCATTCACCGGGAAATAGAAAAAGTTAATTTAGATACAATGTTCCCTCATCTCCTGTGCCTTTGTAAGATAATAAACCCAGCGTGTTGCCAATAGGTCTCATACCAGTCAAACAAAAGAAGTCAAGTTGCTCAAAACTGCAAGTCTTTCTTGCATTCATTTTGAGAAGATGGAAACTTGGTGAATCGTTCAATGTGTTATATGATCAGTGTAATATTTTCAGTCCACACAGATCTCTCCATGACACTGACGCATTAACTACACCAAAATTTACTACATAAAAGGTTTAGCAGTAAGGTGTCATAGAAGGCTACAACGTATGTGTTTTCCTCTAATTCGTCTGACACAAAAGACACTTTTATGAAATCTGCTTCTTTTGTATATTATTTTAGGGTTTTATTTTAGTGCAATGAAACTATCCTGTTGTATTGTGTTCTCTATGACTCCATCAATAGTGTAAAATGAAACTTCACAATACCGGAAACTTTTTGTTTGGATGCAAATCATGTAAGGCAGTGTTCACAAAGAAAACTGGGGTTGTCCAAATGGCTGTGGGGTAAAAAGCTAGCCAGTGGGCATCCCAGGTGCCAGCGGGCACTGTCCTAACTGTGTACCTTTGGCCAGAACTCATTATAGAGTGACATTTAGGACTGCTGCTGTCCATGCCAAGTCAGCCCTCTGGATTGAGACAAATTATGTAGTTATTTTTTATGTCAGACATTAAGTCATGTCCAGTGGGAGCCAAATTAGTATCACCTTCATGTTACCTGGGGGAAAAAATGTATAAAGGCTTTGGACTTCTTAAACAGGGGCGTTATTTAGGTTATTGGGCTTTGTTCTTAAAAAAAACAAGACTGAATTAAATTGTGGCCTGATTCACAGAGACTTTAACAGTAATATGATATTTTAGAAGTGAATATGTGATGAGAAAAATTATTTAGTTTCAAAAGAAAAATTCTTCCTGTGAAATATATTTATTACGCACACATGCAGCAATTCAGTAGATAGAAGCATACAATGAGAGGAGCAAAATCACCTTCCTGTTCAGTTCTTTCTTTCTTTCTTTCTTTCTTTCTTTCTTTCTTTCTTTCTTTCTTTCTTTCTTTCTTTCTTTCTTTCTTTCTTCCTTTCTTTCTTTCTTTCTTTCTTTCTTACTCATCAGAGATTTTCAAAAAGAGAATTTTCTACCTGTACGCTGCAGAACGTATGATGATTTCCTTTGCTCTGTGTGTCCAAACCTGAAGAAAAGCAAAAATGAATGAGTGACAAAGAAAGGAGCCTAAATTTGCCATTAATCCTTCATTAAAGATTAAAAAATATTATACTGTATAAAAAAGAACCTGATTTTAATTTTTTTAATTGAGGGCATGATATGCTTCATGCTGATGTTTGACACAAAATCTCAATATCCAGTAAAGACACAAATCCTACTTAGGTGGCACTTGATAAACTTAATCTTGTTCCATTTTTCTCAACTTTATCTCATATATACAACTGGAATTGCTGTGTCTGACAGCATTAGTCCATGTTACAGACTGTTATCCCAGCAGACAGTGCACAACATGAACAGAACAAAAGCTCCATCTTGTGGACTAAAGTGAGTACAGCTGAAGAGGTTCCCAGATTTTCCCGTTACCCCGGGCCATTTATAAGCTGGGCTACAGATAAGCTTGCATTTAGCCCTTGAAACAATGAGTTATGTATCAGAGAATACATCAACAAACAAAAAAAGGAATTAATTAAATGCATATGTTTGACAAAAGTGTAAAAGTTGTTGTAAAACATTTACTGTATAAGAGATCTGTGAAAACATCAGAGGACATAAGTAATTAAACTGTTGTAAGAGACACTAAGTAAGCAGTTGCAGGTATCTCACAAAGCATGAAATGAGGCAAAGTTGTTTATCTTCTTTGTGTTATTGGGCAAATTGTAGATAATTGCTCATTTGATGTATTCAGAGTAAAGCATTCCTATGATGCATACACTCTGGATATTTTCCACACAAACGTAAAGATGTAACCAACGGAAAAAATGGGATGTAATTGATTATAAGTTAATTGTGCAAAGGTCTCCCTGATGGGAACCATCTGTCAAAACAAGCTGTACATTCACTAATTCTAATCATAATTAATTAAATGGCTAACAAATTACATACATCATAGTTAGTACAGGGGGGAAACTACCGCAGGAACTGTTATGAAACAAATTAGCTTTAACAATGAAAGAAAATTACATCACATAACTAAATATTATATTCATTTCCGCAAGCCACATTTCTTAATGAATTCTCTAATTAATTTTATACACACAATGTGCATAATTTGGAGCTGAAAATGTCAGTGGGTCAGACTTAACCATATTGTTGCTGGCTGTCTATTTCAACGACTGCCATATAAGCGCAACATGACCTCTATGTAAATTACACAGACCAACTGTTGTAATTTTAATTCCAGGGTCTAATTAACATGTTCTAAAGATATCATACAAGTACATTTAGCTCATTTTACACGTGCCGGTGTCAATGGAAGATTTCCATTCACCTTCATTTTTGTATAATCCCTTTGATAGGAGACATCCAGACAGTTTATGTCACACATGCCAATTATGAAAGAAATAGTTATTATTTTTTCCATGCTGGTGTAAAGTGTTGAACTCTGTCAGGGTGACTAACCACTCTTAAAAAATCAAAACTACTGGAGCTGTGAGCATTTATAGACACGATGATTGAGCTAATTCATTGAGCACTTACATGTAAATTACAACAGTATTTCCAAAAGAGGTGGCATTTTAGCTGTGACTATCATGCTGAGGTCAACAGGCTCTACATGCAATCAAAGTCAGTAAGAGTGACTGGCTAAAAAAAAAGTATTCTGTTACAGAAGCATTTGTGATTTTAGAAAGAATATCCCACAGTTCAAAGTGGCACAGTAATGATCTCGGGTTCCAAAGAACTGTTATCAAGTGTTTTTTCAGGCTGTAATGGCCCTAAAGAGACAGTTAGAGACAGTTTTTCCTCAGAGGAGCTGCGAAGTTCTATCTGCACTAATGGGTCAAAATAAAAAGCCTACTGTACTACCATTAGTGATTATTTTCATTAATGACTAACCTGCTGATTGTTTTCTTAACTAATGCATACATTTCATACAGATTTTTACAATTTATGTTTCCTGAATTCAAGGAAGTGGATTTTCTTTTTGTCTGACCAAAAACCAAAAGATGTTCAATTTAATGTGATATAAAACCAAGAAAAACAGAAAATCCTCATATTTGTGAAGCTCAAAACCTAAAGATGTTTCAGCTCTAAAATATGTGGAGGTGACAAAGGCTATACAGCAATATAAAACCACAGATTGATCTCTCTCAGTGTGTATTTTTCTGTATTTTTGTATAAGTATTATTTATATTGTTGGTGTTGGTTGTCCAATAAAGTTTCAACAATAAAGTATCTAAAGTATATATAAAGTAACTCTCTATCTGTATGTAAGAGCAACCTTTAAGTGTGTCACTGCAGGTGAAGACACTGAATGAAATCATATGTAATGGAAACCACCAGTGATTGTCTTTCACTGCTATATGGTCGCCCAATACTCTATACTGTGTTTTTCCCAAACCTGTGCCCATTCAGTTTAGAGAAAATACGATCAGATGTACCAAATGATGCCATCATTGAGTGTGAATGCAGAAATGGGTGAATAAATGAATAAATTGCCCAGTGGATGGAACATATAAACTAACACATGCATTGCAGGGCTCGGGGGCTATCCTGAGGCCAATCATTTAGCTAACACACTAATGAAAGCGTGTGTAGTGTGGCTAAGGGCAGCCACCATGGGAGGTACCACTCCCCTCCCTCCTCATGTTGGGGACTGTTAATAGGCTGGATGGAGCCAATGGGACTCCCAGGAGAGGGCCTGTTGATGAAGAGGAAAACCTGTCGTCGCCCTCACTAATCACTGCCTAATGGCTGCAGTAACACAGGTTTTACAAATGTGATTTCGCATGTGTGCCTGTGCACGTGTGTGTAGATGTGCTGTGTGTGAGAATTAGGGAAGTTTTGTATTATTGATCATTCTGAATGTTCATTTGGGAATCTATAGATTTTCTATTATTGGATGTACGCATATTTTGCTACCACAGATTGGTAAAACATCAAGTGCATAAATAGTTACCAATATGAAAGTGCTCCAGGGTTATTGGCAGATCTTCATACACATTATTAACGGTACAGTAGCTGAACTCAAACTGACTGACATGTCTTTTAATACAGGGACAATAAAGGAATTCAGAAAACACAGAGTAAACTGGAGCTTAAACAATTACCTGATTGATCAATTAGTCAATCAACAGCAATCAGCAACAATTTTGATAACCAATTTGTCATTTTTTAAATAAAAAATTCTAACCATTCTTCCAGCTCCTCCAAACTGAGGATTTTCTACATTTTTCAGCAGCAAATGAAAACACCAGGGACAACAATGGAAATAAGTCCAGGTCTTAATTGTTCTATCCCTGACAAAGCCTGATATTTATAGCCTATTTTAAATATATTTTTGTAAAAATAAACCTCAACCTAAACTGTCTCAGTATGTGAACCGTAAATTCATGGCTTAAATAAAATATATATCCTAATAGGCGTTTAAATTGAAAATCCTACTTTGGTTTAACTGCTGGTCAAACAAATGAGCAATTAAAATAAATCATAAACTGTGGTCTCATGATGAACAAGTATCATTTTAAATAATTGATAATTACATAAAAATCTAATTATACCCAAATTAGCCGTGGGTTAGCTATAAAAATTATCTTTAGTTGTAGCTATGTAGACATTTTTCATTGAATCTGCTTAAGCAGTGTGTGAAATGTTTGTGGTTTAAATGGAGAAACATTTGCCCAGATGAATACACGTCATATGAGGACCGCACACACACACTCCTGATTAATCACAACGGTGGAGCCTGTTATGCAACAATTTGAGGCGTATGCAGTGTGGGTTCATTGTCCATCCGACATGATGTCAGAGCAACTTTCTTAACACAAAGTGAAACAATCAACCTTTATATGTGACAGCTCAACTGCTCATTGTGCTTACCACGTACAATGGCGACCAGTTTGACGACCGTAGCTATTATACTGGCTAGCTGCAACTTTTTGCCAACTTAAATTCAAGGCTGTCAAACCCTTTCCCGTGTGTACATAGTAAGTGTGTTAGATACGCCCCTATTTTAAATAATGTAGCTGTCTGTCTGCACCGGCTCCGTGCAGGCTTGCTAGGTCTGAAGCGTTCATTTACGCTTTTATTTACACTTCAGTAATGTGTATGGGGCTCCAAGTGCTTCCAACACACGGCTGACCGACACTCAACACTGCACCTGAACGCATCCGGGATGAACACACACAGAAGCCGCTGCTGCTGACGTGCTGCTAGTGCTACGTTTACTGTCTAAACACAGGGTAAGTGTAAACAAACCGTACTTCCGGTTAGACCTTCAAAGTAAATTTTTCAAATCTGTCTTAAAACCATAGGTGTCGATATGAGCATTGAAACATTTTTTTTCTTGCTGTTATCATTCCTCCTGTTCCCACCGGCCATTAGAAGACCCCTCCATAATGCACTGACAAAGTAACTGATGGGCACAAAAATCCACATGCCTTCTTCTGTGCAAAAAGAAGAAGAAGTAAAGTTCATCTGAAGCTAATATGAAGCTTCACATAAATTAGTCAAAACAAGTAGATAACTTTCAGCGTTACAGCATCTTGATGCCAAAATCCATCTTTTTGTATACCTTCACCACAGCTCAACAGGAAAACACAAAGAGGGAATTTAATGCTTAAAAGACTGTAAATGTGGCAGCTATCCACTTGATATGACTAACTCAGACAACTGACACCTCATATGAGATTCAGATCAACTTTTAAATGATATCTTGCGCAAAATGTGTGGACACACTGTGGATTTTGGCCCCTATCACCAGGGGCAGATTTGGGAGTTGACAAGATCCTGGGCTAAGAGCCAGGAACCATTTTTAATATGCATAGATTTAATTTCACTACATTGTATGACTAATGCAAACTCACTAAGATTCAGTCAGCAGTTTCTCATCTTATTGGCATGCTAAAGACATTATATGAATGTGAATATGGATGTCTTGTCACAAATAAATAACATCTCTAAATTCAAAGGAACCTCTTGTCTCTTTGTTTTTTGTGTTTTTTTGTCTGTTCTTGCTATCTTCTTTATTATTAATATTATTATTGTGTATGTATGTATGTATGTATGTATGTATGTATGTATGTATGTATGTATGTATGTATGTATATGTGTGTATGTATGTGTATATATAAGTATGTATGTATATGTGTGTGTGTGTGTGTGTGTGTGTGTGTGTGTGTGTGTGTGTGTGTGTGTGTGTGTGTGTGTGTGTGTGTGTGTGTGTGTATATATATATATGTGTGTGTGTATATATATATATATGTGTGTGTGTGTGTATTTATGTCTATGATAATACAGGTATGATTTTGAAGGTGAACACCTCACTTCCTGCAGTGTTCACGGTGAACTTACTGTCAGCTCCGTGCAGGCAGATACTTTCCTGCCTATCTGTCCAATCAGAGCTGAGGGATAAGGTGGAAATCTGCGGCTCTAAGTCCTCATACAAAGCTTTGTGTCAGTCAAAGTTGTGGCGTGGAGATTTGAGCGAAGAAACTTTAGCTTAGTTTCTCTAAGTCGGAAGGAGGAAGTCGGTGGATCATAATGTCCCTAGGCGGCTGGAGAGGACGGGAGCGACACGGTATGACAAAATAACTTCAGTGTAGCTTTGTGCTGGGCCGCGGCTGTCAGAGCTGCTGTATATCTCTCACTGACAACACTGACTGCTCCATGCAACATTTGTAGCATGCCACGCAGGCACCTAACTTCTCCAAAGTCAAGAAAACTTGGCCTACAGCTTATTAGTGGCCCACTCAGTATGATACTTTGACATTTTCTATACTTACCCCCCTTTTTAAAGAAACCTGACAATGATGAAAGTTAGGAGATACTTGAGGGGCAGTGGGAGGGTACTGGCATTTGTGTTCATTGCCTCTGTCATTTGGCTGCTGTTTGACATGGCTGCACTCCGTATATCAATAAACGATGTGAACAGTCATCTGCTGAAGGAGCGAGTGATAAAAGAGAGGGAAATTTTCAAACAGCAGGCCAAGGCAACACAGGTGGTGAAGAGGGGGTTTAAACACCCAGTGCAGAGGGTGGACATGGCTGCAACACATGCCGGTAAAGGGACACTCAGTTCAGGTATGAAACTAGCCCAAGTATACAGGCAGGGAGGGAAGAAAGAGGGTCAGATGTTGGGGGACATAAAGAGGGGCCATTTACAACAAGCAGGAGATAATCTGCTCAAAAGGGACCACTCTGAATCTAAATATAATGAGGGAGCTACCCTTCAAAAAGACCCACCAAAGCAGGGGGTCGCAGCTAAAAAAGCAGTAAATTTGGATCCGAATGGACCAAAATTAGAGATAAATGGAGTCAGAGATGGCTCTAATAAAGTGATTTCACCTGTAGTGCCGTTTAATATTACCCAAGTGCCACCTGGTGTTCAGAAAAACAAACCCATTAAAGCCAGAGATTCTGGACAAAATGCTCTGGACAAAAAGGATTTCAAGACAAATGTAAAAGTCAAGGATGAACCAAAGACTAGCTCAAAAGTGAACAAACTTCAGGCCGAGGAGGCACACCCTGTTAAAACAACACATCCCAACACGGATGTAAAAGGAAAGGAGGTTGACATAAAAAAGGAGGAAAAGCAGGTCAGGAAGTTTGTCAAGAGCGATGTGAATGCAGCAAAGCAACCTCCGAAACCTACAATCAAGCTCCCCGCAGGAGAGGACGCCAAGGGTAACTTGACTGCTGTCAGAAAACCAGGTGTCCACAAAGTGCTTTCTCTGGATTTGACTCACGCTCCCAGAGATGTCAACGCGGTGGGCCAGTTTGGTCAGGCAGTGATTGTTGGCAGTGATGAAGACGTGGAGGTGAAGAGGAGATGGGATGAAGGGCATTTTAATGTCTACCTGAGTGAAAAGATCCCAGTGGACCGTGCCATTCCTGATACCAGGCCTGAGATGTGAGTCTCCTTCACACATTACATCTCAAATCGCTGTGACTGACAAGCTAAATTGTCTCTTTTTTTTTCTTTTTTTTTTATGCCATGTTTTCCAGGTGTGCACAGAATGTAGTCCACGATGACCTGCCTTCCACCAGTGTGATCTTTTGTTTTGTGGATGAAGTGTGGTCCACGCTCCTGCGCTCCGTGCACAGCGTTCTCAACAGATCTCCGCCACACCTCCTCAAAGAGATCATTCTTGTGGATGATTTCAGCACCAAAGGTAAACGTTTTTTGAAAGCTTTACAGGTCAGGCTTATTACCTTGAATCGGTCTCCCCAGGTGGATAAAATTACGAACAGCAAGCACCAAAACTCCTCCTTTAGTGAACAAAAGAGAGCACTAAGTTTTCATTATTATAGGTGCTGTTTATTTCTTTTGGTTTGTCTGTAGTGGGCAGTTTGCCTAAAAAACATCACATTTACTGGTAGTGAATTCGTGTTTATCTTCATACAAAGTGCTGTTTAAAGCATATAACTGTTAGACAAAGTTATACAGTAACTAATGGTAAATTGCCTAATATTTGCAATATTTAAATTTCTTGTCACTGCCACTTCTGAATTTAGTTTCTTTCACGAAAACATTTAAGCATTTGTTAATTATTGGTAATGATTTATCACATCACAATTGGGTTGCAACTCATAATTATTTTCATTACTGATTAATCTTTCCATTTCCTGATTAATTAATTAATTGTTTAGTATATAAACCAGTGAAAACGTCCCAGAAAAAGTGTTCCCAGATTTCAAGGTGACATCTTCAAACAGTCCGAAACCCAAAGATGTAAAAAAGATTTACAATCAAACTAAGAAAATCAGCAAATTTACCTATTTAAGAAGCTGGTAGGTATGTGTGTTTCACAGTTTACTTAATGACCTGAACTATTAAGTAATTATCGAAATTAGGGCTACAATTAACAATTATTTCCATTGTTGATTAATCTGTCAATTATTTTCTCGATTAGTGGTTAGATCTGTAAAGTGTACGAAAATTGTGAAAAATGTCAATTTCTGTTCCCCGAAACCCAAGATGATGTCCTCAAATTTCTTCTTTTGTTCCAAACAACAGTCCATAACCAAAATATTCAGTTTATTATTATGAAAAACATATCATCGTAGACAAAATTGAGAAGCTAGAATGAAAGAATTTTTGTTAGTTAACACATTTTTTCTGTCAATCAACTAATCGATTTATCTGCTAGCTGCTCAAATCAGAACTGTTGATTCATTTTCTGTCTGTCAGTTCATCAACTAGCACGCACAATAAGGTCTTCAGCTTCACGTATTATTTGATTTCTGGTAGTTTGTGCAGGTTTTACCTCAATAGTTCAATGGGGCTCGATGATAAGTCAGTCTACATGCACCTTTGTCTGCTGTCAGTGTTGCAAAATAACAAATAACTTGTGAGCATGTATGCAGTAGTTTTATCACTCACTTTTAATCCTGCAGACTATCTAAAGGAGCAGCTGGATACATACATGTCCCAGTTTCCCAAAGTCCGAATCATTCGCTTGAAGGAGCGACAGGGCCTGATTAGGGCCAGACTGGCCGGAGCGGCTTCCGCCAAAGGTATGCACTGTTACGATAAATCATCTTTGCAACAAATGTTTTTAATGTATAGTTTATGTACAGAGTCGTTTGATGTGTGCATGAGGGAACATGTCCCATTAAAAAGAACAGTAACAGAATTCACATGGATGTGTAAAAACATGTGGTCAGACATAATCAATCATATATCTCCATCTATTCCAAGTATAAACTGCATACACAAAGCCTGATGTCAGTGACTATAGTACAGGCTAAACCTATAAATTCATTTAAATGTGTTTTCTTGCTGCTAAGATCTGTAGAAGAAGTGTAGAGAAAAATGTATCATGCTTATCAACATGCTATGGACTAAAAACACTACTTAAAAAGCTACATTGTTTATAGGTCATGTTTTCTCAGCTCTGGCACTTTCAAATGACCAAGTCTGAAAGTGTAAACTCTTTTCATTTTCAGCACTTATACTCAAGATGTTAATGATAACACAATCCTGTAGGCTTGAAATAATATAATAACAACCAATATTTTTCAGGTCACTGTTCTCTCAGGAAACAAAGACACACTAACAGACTAATCTTCACTTTTTGATTTAGTCATCTCTGTTCCTGAAACTCTAAACTGACACAGATAAAGGGAAAGTCTGTGATCCACTCTCTTTTATCTTGCAAATCCAAACTGTCTGACGGCTTGATGCCTCCGCTTGCACTGGTGCACACATTTAGTCGATTGTGAATATTCATATATGTAATAAACATCCTTGTAACAAACACAGACTTGGACTTGCACCTGCTCTCTCATCACATACTGTTATGCTGCTCACATAAACAACAGTCTGTCAATGAAGTCTTTACAGTTACAGGACGTCCACTGTTAATAAGCAGATATGGGTATTTGTTTAACTGCAGCAGGATGTTTGCTTTTTTCATAGGCGAGGTTCTTACCTTCCTTGACTCCCACGTTGAGTGTAACATAGGCTGGTTGGAGCCGCTGTTGGAGAGAGTCTATATGGATCGCAAGAAGGTGCCCTGCCCAGTCATAGAAGTCATCAGTGATAAGGACATGAGGTGACTTGAGTAGCAGAGTAGCAGAGTAGCCATACTGTATATGGGATGGCATCATGTTGTCGTTATGATGTATTGTTTTAATCTGTTCTGGCTCTTTCTTTTCAGTTATATGCTAGTTGACAACTTCCAAAGAGGTATTTTCAAATGGCCTTTGGTGTTTGGCTGGAGTGCATTACCAGACGAGTATATTAAGAAGAATAACATGACCATCGCAGATCCCATCAGGTACTTAAACAGAGTCCAAGACCAGGGGTTTTCCATGCTCTTATTTCTAACTTATGAGTATTTATGATTCTTGGCTTAAACTCATGTTTAGTTGTTATTTTCATGTAGTGTATGTCTTTCATTATTTATCCTTCAGATGTCCAGTTATGGCTGGAGGGCTTTTCTCCATAGACAAAAAATACTTCTATGAACTTGGTGCCTATGATCCTGGCCTGGATGTGTGGGGTGGGGAGAACATGGAGATTTCATTTAAGGTATTTGCTATCACTCATCTAATCCATGCATAAATATTAGTCATATTTGTTATAATTGCATAGAACTTCTTTCACATGACCACAAATTCTAAAATGATCCCACATGTTGCGACTTGGAACAGATCTGGATGTGTGGAGGTGAAATAGAGATCATCCCCTGCTCTCGAGTGGGGCACATTTTCCGAGGACAGAACCCTTACAAATTCCCCAAGGACAGGCAGAAGACAGTGGAGCGTAACCTGGCGAGGGTGGCTGAAGTTTGGCTGGATGAATACAAGGACCTTTTCTACGGCCATGGCTACCACCACCTGCTGGATAAAAAGGTCACTTACATCGGCAACCTCACAGAACAGATTGACCTGAGGAACAGGCTCAAATGCAAGAGCTTCAAGTGGTACCTGGAGAATGTGTATCCAGATATGGTGGCTCCATTAGTCAAAGCGGAGGGCCTGGTAAGTGAATGCTCCTGATACGTACATTGTTCCTTCTTACAACACACAACTATCTGTTTTCACTTCAACTTTATTAACATTTCCCTAATTGGATCAGTTCCAAATCAGTGTGTGTAATGCTTTCCTTTCACAACATCAGTCATGTCTTGTTCTGCCCACCAAGAACAATATAAGGAATTCATTATCTCAATCACCAATCAGTTTAAAATCAGTTTCATGAACTATAAAACACTGTGAAAGAGCTAAATTCCTGTCATATCACATCAGTCTAAAAACTATTTTCTAGTAGCAATGTTACTTTTCCATATCTGACAACTTTTGAGTTCTATTTACAGCTTAAAACAAGTAAAAATGTTTGTGGTGCTGTTGCATCACCCCTGAATATTTACTATCATCTCATGTTTCCCTGTAGGTCTTTAACCGTGGCTTAAGAAAATGCCTCAGTCTGCAGAAAAACACTCTGTCCTTTGAGATCTGTGATCTCAGCAAGCAGGTAGGTTTCATTTTATTTAACATATCTAAATGTTTTTCAGAAGAAAATGCACATATTAAGCAGATCTGGCCTCATGACTGTGATAATTATGCAGCGGGGCATAATGAGACAGGACCCAAGCCACGATAAACAAGGGTGGAGACCAAGATGAGACCAAGACATTCCAAATGTGGTCATCTTGGATTTAGAGCAGCCCCGAGGAGCCATTATTTAAAATCCTTTGCTTTTCATTCAGTTTAATAACATGCTGTTCCCTATTCACTCTGTCTTTCTTCTCCCTTTCTCTCTTATACCACAGAGTCAGCACTTTAATTACACCTGGATGAGGCACGTTCGACAGCAGGACCTTTGTGTCTCTCCCCTAGCCAAAGACAGCGGCATCACTTTACAATTATGTGATAATGCCAAGGCTGAACTCCGCTGGTTCCACAAATCCTCCAACTCAGCACTGGTACGTTAACCTTGGCTTGGGTGTGCCATGTGCTTTCTCTACCAGATTTGTTTTTCTTGCCTTCACCACTCTCTCATTTTAGAAATTCCAGTTCTCTAAAAGACAACAGAAATGATCTGTTGTTGATTTTGCTTCAACAACACATAATATTTTTTAAACCTTCTCATGTATGACTGAATAAATGAAATTAAATAAATGAAAACATTCTGCAGAATGAGGTGAATTGGCCAAGGTAATAATGATACTAAGACAAGAAGGTGGTATCAACAATACAACCACAAACAACATAAAAACACATCCAATATACAAGACATTTTGGAGATAATAACATACAAGGCATTCTTTATGCTGAACTTGTGCTCGGCCAGGAGGTGCGGGATGTTGGTGCAGTGCAGAGATCACTCAGCCAATGAGGATAACTTTCAGCTGAAGGGACCTGACATATTCTAAGAAAGGTTGCCAAATTTTTGAAATTTTTACATTAGAGCCACAAAGAGAGTGTTACATTTTTCTCTAATTTTAAAGGGTAGGGCATCCTTTATTCAACGGGTATTATGCCTCGCTAGCAATGTGAAAAAAGTTAAATGAAATAGGATGGCAGGGAATGGTCAGTGGGTAGGACACCAAACAGGCCAACTAAGGGTGAGAGCTGGATGTTAGCAGATGTGTTGGCCGAGAGTGAGTCAAAGGCAGATTTCCAAAATAGAGACAGGGCAGGATAGGTCCAGAACATTAGAGATTAGCGAGTCCTAGGTGACATTTATCACAGTTTGGATCTGTGCCAGGATAGATGCAAGGTAGTTTGATTTTAAACTGACATTTAACTCTGTGAACTTTTTTTGCGTTGTAAGAGCACATTTGAGATAATTTTTTAAAAGTTAACAGTGGAAAGTTTGCTAAAAGTAATAGATGAACAGTTAAATGGGCAACTAAAAATAACTAAATGGTTGACAGGTCCAGCTTAGTATAGTACATATGCAAACTCAACCAAACTAACCTAAACATTGACAAGAAAATTCCACTTTCACGTAGTGTTACTAGACATTCAGTTTAAAATGAACTGAAATAAATCACATTTGGAACATGACAGCGTTGATGAAGGGGCACTGGAGCTCATCTGGTAGGGATGTGGGGGTACTTCACACAAAGAAGCCAGGGAACCACAGATTTAGAGGTTAAAGCTTTGTCCATTAATTATGTCTCTTGTTTTGTCTTTGTCTAGGCAGAGCACCTCATGGCAGAGTTTGTTTCCCGACACATGTGCCTGGAAGCGGGGCCTCAGGGTGACACTCTTCGCCTCGGCCCTTGTGAACCCTCCAATGCCTTCCAGAAATGGCAGTTCACACACTACCACTCCCAGTGAAAAGACTGAATGAGTTTTAAGTGTTAAACATGCACCAATTACCGTCAGTGGCCTCATACTCCAGTAGACCTCCAGGTCTGTGGTCCAGATTCTACACAGGACACTGATGGCAGTGACATGTGTGCGCTGTGAAGCAGAGGGTGTGGGGATGTGCAATGTTTTTGATGCCTTTTATCATTATACCAACCTCAACGGACCTTGAGTTGAAACACCAGTGCCAGAATCCTGTTCAGGAAGGTTTGGTCTGGAGGGTGCTAACTTTAGAAAAGTTTCTTTACTCTGGTATTTGGGGAAAAGACCACACATGTGCCTTAAATGATTGCTTTAAAGACTGGGCTTCATGTGAATGTCCTGTAAAAAACAAGTCTGATATGTTTAGTCAGACAAAATACAATTTCACTGCCAAAGAAGAAAGGATTAACAGTGCCTCCATAGATTTAAAATGTAGAAATCTTATTTTTTTCGTTGTGTTTTTGCTCTGCTGGGACTGAATGAGTTATATTGCATGTAATTAAGAATTTACTAATTTGTATAAAACACATATTTTTGGTGAGACATCTACTGTTTTTTTTCCAGATGTCATCTACTTTACATTTGATGAGGTTCTTGGGTGGAAGTGCTGTTTCTCTGGTTTTAAATGCTGCATTATTTAGATGTAGGTTTGGTTGTGGAAACTGTATGAATTTCTTTTTTTCACTAGAGGGAAGTGTTGGTCTAAAACGCTCAATAAACCTGTGCTGTGATTTGGACTGAACTGTTATCAAACTCTTACACACAAATGGATTAAAATGTTATTTCTTACAAAAGTAGAAATAAAACAACTTGATAAGAATTTACCTCTTTATTTATTATTTGCCTTTTTTACCTCTTTATTTATTTATTTTTTATTTTTTTCTTATCCACCAATAATGATAATAATAATTATAATAGGTGTGATTTATATAGCGCCTTTCACATAGACACATATTTTGTACTTATGTTTAGGTATCACTTGATGCTTGCAGTCATAGTTTCACTGCCTCTGCATTCCAAAGATTAAGATGCTTAGTATATTGATACCAGCCTGCATCTTAGTTATTATAGCTAGTAGGATTTTAAATCCCCAAGCATTTTACAGTATGTATTTAATCTGCTGTTCAAATACCTGCTTTACATAACAAGATGTTTTCATCCTTTAACCATTGCAATGAAAAACATACCTCCTGGATATGAGATGGTAAGTAGGCATTCATCTCCAATCACATTACACAACAGATATAAATAGCATTCTTCATATAGAAATCCTATTAGTCTTGGCATTTTACGTAAGGTTTGTGTGATCTTGTGAGTTACAGCATGGATGTTGAATAAGCTTATACAATCAACAAGTTGATGTTAAATATAGATGTGAAAATTAGTTGTCATATGGTACATATGTACAGTCAGTTTCCTTTAGTGTTATTTTTATGTTATGCATCGTGTCCAGGCAGCTTTTATTTTTCCTGAAAAAGCCACCTTACAAATTCATGAACATATACTCAAAGACTTCTATCTTCTGGCGGGTGTTTCCTCTGCGGATCTTACGGTAGGACATGGTGCTGTATTTGGAGGAGGTGAGGTGGTTGAAGGATTTCTGGTGAACAGGGCTGGATTTCTCAGGCAGAGTGCAATAGCCTGGATGGGGGTCTTGCGGGAACCCTGCAGAAACATGGAAGTTGTGGTCCTGCTCTGGCTCCCTGTTACCATCACCTGACATTAGGTGTTCAGCACTAGACATCTGGGTTGGGATCACTGGCTCCCCACTCAGCCTTACATAACTCCCATCATTAGACACATCAAAGGGTTTAAGGTTTGGTGTCTGTGATTCTGACACCTCAACTGGTAGATTCTCTGAAAAGTAAAGAAAGGAAAGAACATATTTTTGTATTCTATAAGCAAAATCCTCACTCTCAAATTGATTATACTGCATAGTACTTCATTCCTCTTACCTTCCCCATATGATATATTCTGTCCAGACTGTGTTTGCAAGTCTGTCGATGTGACATTTAGTTGCAGAGATTCTCTGCAGGTGTTCAGTGACTTCTCTGCTGTTAGATTAGTCTCTGAGCCCGGATCTGCAGGATCTGATTGATTCATTGGCTCAGTTTTTGGTGTCTGGGGCTCTTTGCATTCTTCTTCTTGTTCAGTCAAAATGACCTGTGGAGTCACTTCCTTCTCCATCTCTGAATTTTGAAGGACAGTAATGACTTCTGCTCCTGGATCATCCTCCCTGTGTACATCAGCCACGCTGTTAAAAAGACGCCGGCCCCCTTTAACACCAAAATCAAAAGATGCGTTTGCTGTTATGTCCTGTTGAACTTGGTCCTCATCACTGTAAAACACAGAGTCATCCCCCTCCTCTATTGACCACACATCTCTTTCCACAGGCTTCTCCAGCGACTGAAGGGCCTCAAGGGTGATCCCACCAATAATCTCCAATACCTGGGATGCCATCTCACCCTCATCTTCTGTGAGTGTCAGGGCTTGTGAAAGCATTGTGTTCTTTTCCATCTTCATCCGTCTGTTTTCCTTTCCTCTATGATGTTGAAAATAGCCCAACTGCCCCGATGCTCTTACTGTAGTTGCTTTTTGCAGATCCTCTGCTGAATCAAAAGTCAAACAGCCTCAGGCCTGGCATTGTTATAACGTCTGGTTGCTGGCGCAGAAGAGCATTCCAAGTGTGTTAGTAAAAAACTTCTTATCCTACACTGTTGGAGTAAAGGGGGAATCCATCCTGCATTTTTAGTCCGTGCCGCAAGGTCAAACTCTCTCGTATGCTCCCTTGTGCTTGTACCATGTAATTGTGTGTGCCTGTTGAATCACTGAAGAACAGGGTTGTTGTTGTGGGTCCAACAAAGGTTCTTTGTAACTCTGGTATTTGCATATGGAGTGATTGTACTGATTATTTAATCTTTGCTGTATGACCACCCTCTTTTTGTTTTTAATCTGGATTAACATTCTTCATTCTTCTAACGTTCACTTTATTTTACTGCATATGTGTTTTTTACACATGTAGCTAAATCCTGTTATATCTTGAGTTTAAAGTGCAAAAAGACCTTAAAGATCTTAAGTAGCACAACTAAAATGCTGATATAACATTCAAATATGTTAAACAGACATATTCAAACCAGCACTTTCCTTAATATATTTTTTTAAATGTTTAATGTGTTTATGGATAATACATTATTATAGTTTATTTTTAAACCAGAGTAGGAGATCATGCAAAACATGCACTACCTTTTTCTCAGCTTTAAAGTGCATCAGAAAATGAATGCAATGGATTAACAAACCATTATATTCTCTCTCTCTCTCTCTCTCTCTCTCTCTCTCTCTCTCTCTCTCTCTCTCTCTCTCTCTCTCTCTCTCTCTCTCTCTCTCTCTCTCTCTCTCTCTCTCTCTCTCTCTCTCTATCTGTCTATCTGTCTGTCTGTCTGTCTCAGTCTAGCAGTAGCAGGAAACCAAGGAGGTGACACTCTTTACAGGAAATGTCTGGGTTTTCTACTCTGTTTTAGTTTCAAACTCTTGTACTTCCAAAAAATGTTATCAGATTAATCTTCAGTGTAGCTCCCTCCATACCTTTCTTGTTTGAATTATAATTTTTAAATTATTTTGTATTATTATGAGACAATACAGTGGTAAGTTTGCAAAAACTTAATAATTTTATTGTTCAGCAGAGTCTCCTCCACATAGACCATCTTGGTTTGAAAACATAAAGCATGAGCCAAAAATACAGCAGTGCATCTTTTTGCCATTGAAAATAAAACATATAAAAATTACAGTACATTCATTATATATAAGAAACTGTTTCAGTGTTTCTGAACACCTGAAAGTAACCTGTATGCAGCCTGAAAATAACTTTGGATATGAAAGCAGTAAAGTAGTACCTCTCCTACCCACATCCTGTTTTCAGGCTGAACTACTATACAATGTTGGTTTTGGTTTTGTGCACATGAATGTGACAGAAGTGCTCATGAAATGTTTAACAGATTCACAACAGTCTCATTTCAAAATTCACATTGCTACATGAATACAGCTACTGCACAGACTGCAGAGGTTAATGCTGATTACATTCTGTGATTTGGCATGAGGAAAAAAAAATTTTTTATTCAAGCTAGTAGGATACATTATCTCATCTATCATACATTACAGCGTGTTATGCATGCCATTCATTCAAACACTTGTTGAAAGGAAAAGCATTTTACATTTTCATAATGCTTTTGTGCCACTGCAAGTCCAAGCCAAATGTTGAACCAGGCAGGCTCACTTTAAAGGCTCAAGACCCTCTTGCGAAAACCTTGACACTGACATACGCCAAGTACCAAATTGTCCATCTCATCTATTTTGCCTATTCT
Source organism: Scomber scombrus (assembly GCF_963691925.1). Taxonomy (NCBI): domain Eukaryota; kingdom Metazoa; phylum Chordata; class Actinopteri; order Scombriformes; family Scombridae; genus Scomber; species Scomber scombrus. Next base: position 14,542,329 of record NC_084982.1, read on the forward strand.
TTAAAGGATTAGCCCAACCTTAAAGGGAGGGAAACCCTCATTACAGTGTCTTTTTCTTTCTGCAACTTGTTCAGAACATGAGAAACCTTGTCAACACTTAATATCATGTATAACTACAAGTCACTAGGAATCTGTTCCCGTGTCCTCCTCTTCAACTGATCGCTGGAGTCCAGGAATTAACTTGAAGATGTGTTTTCGAACACTGGATCGCCTGCTTTTCCTGGGCAGTGTACCAAACACGGAGGAGATCCTCGTTTCATCCCAGGTAGGGGAGAGGGAGCTGCTGCTATCAGCCAAACTGGAGCTGCGGGAGCGGCTGAGGGTGTGATGATGATGGCTGGAGCTTGATGAAATCCTGCTGGAGAGGCTCCGTGAAGGAAAATCCCTGGAGGAGAAGAAGCAGCCATCTTCGGTGGTGCTTGCTGCACTGCAGGGGCTGGGTAAGTTCAGATCCCCAAACACACTGGCCTGGTCACTATCATCAGTCATCACACTCCTGTAACTGCTGTCACTTGAAAAGCGTAGGCCATGGCCTTTGGGGGAGCTCAGAGTTCCCAATGAGTCCACTGAGAGGTGGAGGCTGCTGTCATTCAAGTTACCTGGAAAGATAATAATGTAGGGTCAGTGTTAGTTAAAAGCTGCGGCTGACGAGAAGTTGGCAGCAGGAAAATCGTCATCAGCTTGTCTCATCGTTTTTCAGGGGAACTCCTTTATATAGTTTACAAGTTTACACATGAATTCAGATCATAAACATTGTAGCTTTTAAATGTGACAGTGCCCGTGAGAAAGGAAGTGCTGTGGTCGGACAGCTGAGAAAAACTTCTCACCTCTCATTAGGCGTTGTTCCTGTAATGTGAGTGCTTGCAGCTCAACCAATTTGTCACGTAGTGAATGCTGCATGAACAAAAAACATGTTGGTTACACCACCCATAATATTCTCACAGTTTAAGCATGCAGAATGTATACATATAAAGATTCAATGCAAATCACACAATGCTACTGTTGTAAGCTCTCATACAGTGATGTAGCAGGAATTCAACCAGTAATTAACTATGGTGAGGCACCTTTGCTCTTTCATTATTATCAGCTGGGTTTGTGTGGTTTCAGTGACTATTGATAAGCTGCTTGATAAAAACACAGAGTTTCAGTATGTCAACAACAAACATGGGTAGGGTTGAAGAGACACACCTTAAGCAGGTTCATCCTCTTCTCCAGCTCAATCAACTTCACCACACTCCCACATACAGTCTCCATCCTGCAATGACAAACAAATACTTGCTTAAACATTTGCCAGAAAATACTCTGCATGCTGCAGGCTTTTGCTGGTAAATATTTCCATGCAGATGATTTCCCCCTACTGTGCTTTATTGTGTATGAATGACAATTTAGGAAGTTATCATTTCTATTACTTACTTTAGAGTGTTGGTTGATTCTCTTATCAGCTCAAGTACACGCTGATGAGAGGAACCTTCGATGCTGACCCCGTTGACAGTGACAATAACATCTCCTACAATAAATGAGGACACAAAAGAAGGAACTTTTTGAGAGGACAAGATGGCTTTGCATTGTATTTCAGAGTGTGTCAGTGTGTGTCTGCGTAGGTGGCTAGAAGGGTAACGTGCGGCAAGTGATATATCTGTTAGTCTATGTACACCAGAAAGGTAAAATAAGGTCCAACAGATGTCTAAAAGCCTGTGAAGGGCTTAAAGAGAGGATGTGGGTGGGTGGTTCACCTGCGGTCAGGCCAGCACTCTCAGCAGCACTGTCCTCCTTCACTTTGCACACAAACGTGCACATTTCCACTTCAGAGCTGTTCTTTAGCTGCAGGCCATAAGTCTGCAACAAGACACACCTTTGTTACAAAAGCTGCCAAGACAATACTATTTCAAACAAAATAGCTTTTAATACAGAGTGGGCTGTAATGTTGATTAAATGTGGGGACCTACCTGAATTTCAAAACCAAATGATTCATTGTCTTGCTTTTCCAGTAAAATTGTGATCCTGTGCAAAAAGAGATACAAAATAAATATTTTTAGGATCTTATTTTTATGCATTCTTTCAATAAGAAATCCCCTGCAAAAAATGTAGTATTCACATCTTTGTATGGCATAGCTGAATGATAAATTGCACATCAAATCTGATATATTTACCTCTGTGGGTCAGAGTAGTCAATCAGTGAGTTGGAGGGAGTTTGTATGGGCTGCAAACAGAGAAATGCAAATTCCTCTTTAAAATAATATAATAGATATATGAGTTGTAAACCTCTCAGGCAACTATAATTGTTGTGTGAGAGCATGTTGATCCCATAGTGTTAGCTCAAAAGATTAAAATTGTTAAAAGGCTTTTGGCCATTGACAAGGTTCTGCTGTATTGTGGATACACTGTTGGTGGTAAACTGCTGCTGAGTATCAAGCAATCCCAAACCAAAAATCTCATCAAGTTTTTATGTGTTGCATAATACAGTATTTGATTTAAATTCCAGAAGTGTGCTTGTTTACACAATACATTTACACTATATATTATAATTATTGTCTCACCTTGCTGGCTCTGGGCAGAGTGCCTGTGCTCTGCCGGTGTCGATCACTGTTTCCCCTCAGTGATCGCCTGTACCACAGAGAACTTTTCTTCCTCTGAGTATTATCCAGAATGTAATTTTCTTGGCTGCCCTGACGCTGAAGTCCATTGAAATTCATGATGGACTGCATGGTAGAGTAGTCCTCAAAGCACCATCATGTCCTGCTGCAGCAGCTCTTCAGTAACTGTGTGGCCCTGCCCCTTCTGTGCAGCTAAAAGCAAAATGTATCAAAGCGGAAATCCACGTCATGTGATGATTGTGGTCGACCTGCATCTGCAGATCACAGCCTTGCATACCTATCTTCCTGTTCACCTCATTTAACTTTTTTATGAGAATGGCTGGCCTGCTGATGTGAAAAGAAAAGGAAAAGAAGAAGCAGGTTTAAGCTTTTCTTAATATTCCCCTTTCAAACAGTCCCTTCACTTTTTGCAGTCTTAGCAATTCGATTTATGGTTTGTCAGAAATCAGCAATGCATGTGAAACTGCCACCTCACCCCTTTATCAGCACCTGTTTCCAGCCTCTCTCACTCTCAGTTTCTCAATGGGCTAAGCTTCAGGCTGAGCCTGAGTGCTGTGTTCTGCCAAGCAGGGAGACAAAAGGCTGATTTAGCTCGAGGCCAATGTCACGCTCCCTGAGCAGACAGCATGGGTCATTGGACCGAAGGCATCAGACATGGTTGGATCAAAAGAGCATTCAGAGAGACAATGGCCAATGAGTTAAAGAAAACTTAACCACAGTGGACAAACGTTAACTCACTACCACACCCATGCTTTCAAAAGGTATTTTGTTTAATCTGCACAAAGGTTTTTACACTGTGACCAGAAAATAAGAGGGCCATTTCACTTAGATCTGGAGTATATGAACCCAGCTAAAAGACTTCTGAAATAGCAGATTGCCTCACAGCAATCCGCCTCTCCCCCACTGACCCTCAACAGAACTGTTGGCCAAGCAATCACGAGACTGTCTGGAATTCAGATGTCCCATTTCACCAGGACATTACAAATCCACATTCCTAATTTTTCAATCATTAAAAGCATCACTTTTGTTATCAGTCCTTGCTCTCTCCTGCTGCTTGATAAAAGTAATAAAAGCCACAGAAAAAGCATATAGACACACTTTCATCTTTGCTTCTGTAATATGTGAGGAATGTGCATCTCTGCTAAAGTTTTAACTAGCTTGAATTGTCAAAAAGCTCAAATTAAAATGTGGGAAAGTTTTCATTTGGGTTCAAGAAAACCTCCTGCGTGAGCTTGTCTTAAGTGACAGCAACGCACAGCACAATGTTGAGCAATGACTCATTTGCAAAGTGCTGATGGCCTCAGAGTTACAGCTCTGTTTCCGCTGTCTAACGGTCATATCTAGATCGCAAACACTGTAAGCTAATAGAGCACTATGAGCGAAAGCAGAGATGAGTCATGTCAGTTAAGCTAAATGTGTGATGATGGTGATAAAATTACGGGAAATTCTGACCTACTATACTATAATCTGCACCACTCTGCACAATCAGTGCCTTTGAGATTTCTGTAGTAATGTGACACACTTTATACTAAAGAAGAAACAATTTATTTTTTTACTGACTTACTAAGGAAACACACTTAACTCCATAAAAAATGTTTATTGAACCACTGATATCACTTACAGTATTTCTATACAGAATAAATAGTGCAAAAGAAAAGATATGATGCAATGGCATTACATCCACATCTGAGCAACCACAGAAAACTGTTTTACATGAGTTAAATGTATGGATCTAAGTAAGTGGATGGTTTAAAAATCAAAAGTGGATCTTGTTTTCTGAAAGCAACATCACATTTGTGAATATTCAGCTTTTTCATACAATGCAGACATAAATTGCACATGGTGATCACTCCTCTCTGGAGTGACCAATAAGTCTTTTTAGATTCTTTAACAATCATTCTTTATTTTTCTCTGGGTCACCGGTCTGATTCTTGGAGAAGCATACGACACAATGGAGAAAATATAAGCTTGGTCAGCATAGATTCAACATCAGATAAAAAAATATATATTGTGAGTATTTTTTCCAATGGACACAGGCAGAGCTCAATGCTGTAATACTGCATTTTATATATCTGTACTCTTTGCAACATACATGATTAAATGATTGAAGACATCTAATCATTTCATTGACAAAAAATATGAACATCTGCACATGAACTGATATATTGCTGGGATAGCAACAGGCTCCTGTACATTAGCTTATTTTTAAGAGGCAACACTGCTGACGCTACATGTGTCATCCAGTAATCCTGACAACTTCATAACAGGAGGATATCAACACTGATACAAGTAAGCTATATGGAAATATGTCACTTGCCTTAGCAACAAAAAAAATAGAAGTAAACTTTAACTGAAAATGTACAGCTAGACATGAAATAAAAAGCAATGGACATATAACATGGGAACGTTTTCTCCACAGCACCAGTTTCACAAACACTACAGTGATTAATCAGATTCACACCTTTTAAAAACACAATCACTTTACATGATATGAAACACATTCACATGTACACACAGGCACGCCTGCACATATGTGGGTGAATACAAGACCACATGGTGTACAGATGTAGCTATGTGCACTTTCCCTTGTCATCATATCTGTACTTATCTAAAATCTGTGCTCTCCAAGTGAAATGTCTCCTGCTGATTTACCAATGCACAATATCCTATTGTGCTACATTTGCTTGTACATCAGCCGTTCTTTGTATTGTTTACCCTTAATATATTTGTATAAAGATGGAATAAATGTGATTTTTTTTCTTACAATTTGCTAAATTTCCCTATTTATAAAAAGCACCTTGACCCAATGTTAACAATGTGTAATTAAACATGTTGTTTCACTGATGTTTTGATGTATTGTTGGGATAGTTCAGGTTCTAGAATTTAATTTAACAATTATGTTTCCAGTTCCAGTTTGAATAAAAATATTCAAGGAAAACAAACAGTTTCACATTCATGGATAAGCTTTTGATTGTTAACAATTCAACAGCATTCAACTGTCAGAAAGCAGCAACTGAAAGATTTATGGGTCAATGACGTATAAGGATTTTCAACAACTCAATTTTAGAATAAAAAAACAAGCATATCTAATGCAGTAGTTCAAACATTCAGAATGTTGTGTACCTGACAATTCATATTACAATTTGAAAGTGATTTTAGTGGGTTTTTCAAGATTAATTGGCACTGGCCTGAAAAAAAGTCATTTGGTGCGACCATGATTCATCTTGAAATATCTTATCTAAATAAAAGATCATCATTTACAAAAATAAAAAAAAAATTCAAATACTTTGTTTCCAAACACTTTATATTACTGAAAACTTGTAAAAAAAGATGTGAAGCGTGTTAAGTAAATTCATTTATTTCAAGATGAATCATGGTCGCACCACATGACTTTTTTTAAGGCCAGTGCCAATTAATCTTGAAAAACCCACTAAAATCACTTAATTTCAAATGTATAATATGGATCTTCAGGTACACAACTTTCTGAATGTTTGAACTACTGCATTAGACATGCTTGTTTTTTTATTATTCTACAATTGAGTTGTTGCAAATCCTTATACGTCGTTGACCCTTATATGTGCAAAATTTACAGTAGTTCATAGCTTTACTTCGCCTCACAAAAAGAAGAAGACTAAAACATCTATAGACGCTCAACTGATCCCATGATGCTGTAAAAACATGTTGACAAATTTGGAATTTTTCCAGTCAAAATATTCAACATTTGGCCTGAGGGTGGCGCCAGAAGAAAAGGAAAGCTCTTCCCTAAAACAAAATGGTTACTCTGATAATTTAGGATATCCCAAAACTCAGCTTGTCAGACTTATCTCTCATTTGCATCAACTGGGCACAAAACTCTGTACCAAAAGTTGTGATCTTCAAATCAAATACTTGTCGAGGCATTTGGACCAACAAATCAACCAATCGATGGACCCCCTGTCATATAGAGCCAGACTGTGTTGCTAAATGCACAGCTGTACACCTGTTGAGTGGAGTAACCTTTGTTTTCACGGAGCTTTTAAGAAACCATTTATCTACAATAGTATAATAATAACTACGCAAAAGCACTTGAAACACTTTGAAGTACAGATTATCAGATACAGTCTGTATGTCATTTAAAAACCAGTTATGGTATCTTTTCCAGTATCCTTTGTGATTGTCAGTCAGCACACTACAATACGGTGTTTGCTACATGATATGGCACAAAAACATCACAATGTGCAACTTTTAGGCTTTGGGCACTTAAATGTCCGAGGTAGCAAAATAAAACATGTTTTATTCAATATGGCTCTTCCGACCAAAAATTCAGATGTTTGGTTCAAATAACCAACATACAATGTAGGTGTCTATATGCAAAGCTGCCACAGACACCCTCTACAATACTTTGGCACCATCAACAACCTGAATAAGCGCTCTGACTGTCAACGATGTGGTCGTTTCCTGAAGAGGGCAGCCTCAGGCAGTTCAAGAGGCAGGTTCTCCCTTGTTTGCTCCCATTTCATCTTGTTGCACCAGTGCTCATCCACAGGGCAACAAATCAATTTAATCTTTGACATCCTTGATGGCAGACAGCTGAGACACAGTTTTCTTGACCCGCAGAGCAGTGAGTCGAGCAGCAGGGTTGGCATACCAGCACTCTCTCATCAGTTTTCCTATCACACGCAGAGCCTAATGTGTCAACAAAGACAGCAAAGAATTACTTATATGAAAGTGTGTCACCAAACATATAGACAGCAGACTTAAGTTTCAGCTTCTCACATTAAATAACGTAAAGAGCTTTAGTTATATGTGCAATGAATCTCCCGCTGGCAATTATCAAAAATGAACAACACAACCTTCTCTTTGTTTTGTACAGTTTCTGTAAAGTTTTTGGATTAAGATTTTAGATGAATTGACAGGTGTCAGAAACAGATATGGCCACATTTTTTCCTGTTCATGGCTTGAAATGAGAAGTCTGACAAGGCAAGACACACAAGCAGCCAGACAATCAAATAAGTAACAAACTTCAAGAAACCTTTGATGCACATCTTTCATGTCCAGGTGCCATTTTCCAAAAACAAATTTTATACTGTCTACTTACCAAACATTTGCAACACAGAAACACTGCACCTTTTTCTAAATGCAGTAAAGCTAAATATATTGTTAAAGGTAGCATTTTACAGTGTTGTGAGTCGCTGGGAAGCAAAAACCTGCATGTAGGAAGATATCCTGGTTTTACCAAGACCTATCTTACTTCACACAGGTACACTGCAAGTTATTGCACACATTTCACAGTTTTCCCATGCAATGAGGGATTAATACCTATATTTCAGATGTGTTTACTTTCTGCTTTTACCTCCAATTAAAGTAGTTTAGAAAATGAGTTTAAACTGTTCTTTAGAGCCTGTCTGATCATCTGGCCATTTGTGTTCCTTGCCTCATTGGACTTGAGGTTACAAAGTTCCCAAATCAATTACTTTCATATCCAATGACCATGGTAAGTTTCAGTACTGAGAGAAATGATGGCCAAAACTACAGAATAGTGACGGAAATGACTCACTGCTGAATAGAATTGTTTTGTTCAGTTCATTTTCAGAGATTATTATCATGTAGTTCATTTTTTCCTATGCTAACACACCACATCGCACTTCAAATGGCAGTTTCTGTTTTCAGTTCAGTAGGAAGTTCAGTTGTGTCAGTTCAGCACAAACCAGGAAGATAAACGTGCTAAAATTAAAAATCGAAATAAAATGTTCCTTTAAGCATCTGGCATGTTTTTTTTTTGTTTTTTTAATGTGTCTTTTCCACACACTAGTGACAAGTTAGCATTATAACATCAGTTGCTTTACATGGTGATGATACATCAGACATACTGAGACTTTCTCATCTTACCTCACAGCTCTGCCACTGGTTAGGAATGTTGGGTCTCAGTTTCTGCTCACATACCACCTTCTTCATGTCTTCGATGGATGGATCTGAAGGCACCAGGTCATAATAAGGCAGCTGGTAATCTTCATGAAGTCCTGTGAAAAAGACAAAGATGGACATTTTGTTTATCATGTTTTTATTGATGCACAAGACTCGCCATGAGTACTTTGAAACAAAACACCTGTATGCGGAAAAACATTGCGAGGCGCACAAAACAATGCTTGTCTATTATTGAGATTATTACAGATTCATCAGTGCTCATGTATGTACCATTAGTGCCACAGAGCAGTTTTGCAGAAGACTTGCGTATTGAACATTTCTATGAATAGCAATAAATGAGTGTCTGTGTGCTTGTGTGTGTGAGCGCATCATTTAAGGTACCCCTAATAGAGCATCTCCGGGACAGTTCCCAAAACACCAGGCCTAGCGAGTAGATATCCGCCCGCTTGAATGACTCAAAGCTGTTTATATTGATTGTCTCATCCAGGATTTCTGGGGCCATGTACCTGCAGAGGACAAAATGATTAAGGCCAATTAAAATAAAAAAGGCACTGCGCTTCTTGGACTATTTTCTTAATCTATAACAACTACTGAAAAAACAAGTTTAGTTCATCAATCTGAACATGAATCAAGCATTACTTTTTGTTAAGAACAAAGACTTCTCCTCTAAAAGCAGAACTAAGGCATTCACTGATGATTTCAGTCCAAGGGATACTGTATGCTGTACTTCAAAGTTGGACTCTTCTGACCTTTTGATAGCACCACTAGGAAATGTCTAAAGTTTAGTCTATTAACAAACACATATTATTTTAGGTATCACTAGTGGGACTGAATTGCCACAGCACAGTGAAAAACCTGTGTTCTTGATTATAAGGGTTTAACAATGAAAATAGTGTGTAGGAAGACAACTCACTCCATGTTGTTTCAAACATTTAGTTTCTTTAAAAAAATGTTGATTCAAAGTAATGTTTTAACCTGACTAGCTTGTAAACTCAGGGGGAAATCTAGCATATCAAATGAACTGGAACTGGTGTGCAGTCACTACCAGTTTCAGTTCCTGTCAGGTGGATTTTCTGCTTTGTGTGTTTATGTTTGTGTGTTGCACTCTGACGTAAATCCAACCTCTTGGTTCCCACTCTGTGGTTAGACGGTATGTCTATGGTGTTCGTGGTGGAGTCGTGTTTGACAGCCAAACCCAAATCTGCGATAACTGCTGTGCCACTCTTTTTCACCAGGACATTTTTAGACTTCAGGTCTCTGTGAGCGATTGCAGGCTTCCCTAGAAACAAGCAGGACACAAGGAAGGTTAAAAGCCCCCCAAAACATTTATATATATATATATATTTGATCTTTTAGTGATGAGTGAAAATGGAATGTTTTGCAGGATCACTACATCAAATAAATGCACCAGTGTTTTGAGGTGCTCTGACGTGCATCTAGCTGTAATACAACAACCACTGATAAAACTTCATATCACTGATATCTGATATACTGTGTTATTACAGCAATGTTGAAACAATAAGAAGATTAATCAATTAGTCAGAAATGAATCAAAAACAAATTTCCCAGTTAATCTTTTAAGTCATTTGTCAAGCTTCTCTAGCTTGGCAAATGACTTTTTTGACATTTCACAGACTAAACAACAAATTAAGTAAAGACTCTCAGCTGATAACTGATAACAATTTTTAAGATATATAGGCTAACCATTAGTGTAGTGAGACAATTCATCTGTTATGTACATTGAGATTTTAGTATACAATGGGTTTACTGATCCTTCAACTCCTGCAATATGAAGTAACTGTCTTAAAATTCATGGTCTTGTTCAGTAATACAGCCTTACCCTGTGTGCCAATGATTTCCATGTGGAGATGTGCCAGGCCGCTGGCTATGGACAAAGCGAGAACAATCATGCCTTCCACAGAGACTGTGTACCTGTTCAGGTAGTCAAACAGGGAGCCATGCTCATGATACTCTGACACCAACCACAGCTGAGTCCAAGAGCCATTATCTGCAGCACACAGCAAATAATACAGTTACAGCTGGAACAGTTATAATTATAACTATATTTGATATTATACCTATTGAACTTATTTTATATCCAATCCAAAGTGTTCTCACACCTTTGTTGTCAGCAGCAATGAAGCCCAGGATATTTTCATGTCTGAGCATGATTGTCTGATAAATCTCTGCTTCACGGAACCAGGACCTTTCGTCCCTGGAGGAGAAGATCTTTACAGCAACATCCTCTCCTCGCCACTTGCCCCGCCACACTTCTCCAAATCGACCCTTCCCAATGGTCTCCTGCAGGACAATGGTTCGAGCTATGGTTCGCTGGACCAGCAATGGCAACCCTGAAAGACAAACAAAAAAGAAAAGATTTCCACCAGCCAGAGCATGAGCAGCAGAGGTTCATGCTCCTGCAAATAAAATATGATGGAGTGCTATATAGCATACATCTACATCAATACAGCCTGAAAAGTTTCTGATTTGACTTGCTTCATTCATTGCAATGCAGTGAAGTTTAATCCAGAATGAATGGAACAGCAAATAATCATCATCATGAATCATCATATCAACTAAGTCAGCTTACCTGATCCAGAGCCCGAGGTGCTCATGTCATAGATCAGATCTTTGAGACATTTGTCAGGCGACATGAGCATCTGATCATCCAGAGGCTCTTCTGGGTCCTGCTTGTGGGCTCTGCTGTAGGCACAACGGTGGCCCTGCACAACAAACACACCCAGTATGATCCCCATACACAGCAGGCAGGAGGGCACGATGATCACCACACAGAGCTGCAGCCTGCTCCAGCCAGGATCTTCCAAAGGCCTCTCTGTTAAAACACACACACACACACACACACACACACACACACACACACACACACACACACACACACACACACACACACACACACACACATTACAACATGACAATGTGAATTCACCAAACTTGTCTCACCAATATTTTCAGTGTATTTCTGTTAACCCATTTGCTTATTCAATTCTTAGAACAAAGAGTCATCAAAATGAAAGGACATGTGCATTTATATTTATAGTATTGTCATTGAGCATCCTCTAGTGGCCAAACATGGCAATGGACTGAAATGGTCTCATGGACAATACGCTGCATTATCATTGGTGTATAGGTGCTGCTGAAATATGGAGACAGGATTGCCTGATGTAATGAATTGCAGAAAAAACACTTTCCTGAAATCACACAAGCTCAGCAAAAATTAAGACATCAACCAGTTGACAATATTAAAACTGGAAATTGTACATTTGGCAAATGCAAAGTTATGTCTGCCAACAAATGTGTTTTACCTTTAATGTGCCAGAAATGTTCCTCATGGCCCATAAATACCATTGATCAAGAGTAATAAAGAGAAACAGAGGTACAATCTTCTTCGAAAAGAAAGTTCCACTTCAATGACATGCACTGAACAGCAGAAACTGGCACTTTGTGAGACCTTGGAATACACCGTGGGTTTGGCAAAACAATATAACCAGGCATTTCGATTGCTGACCTTCACTTTGTCTGTGGGTGGACATATCTGGATGAGACCTGGGCACAAACAAAAGTGGCAGAGCTGTTGGGCACCGTGATAATATGAGATGTCCACACATGCTGACAAAATATTGCGCCAAGAACACTTAATAGCATTAAAGCACTTGCAAAGGGTCAGTTTGGGGAGTGATGAAACCTCATAGGAGCTTCAGCTGAATGATTGTGGAGACCAGTTACTCATAATGTAATAATACAGACTTTTTAAAACATCTGAATCTATCTTTAGTAGTAACATTTTTTTTTAATCCCTAAAGCAAGAAATGTCCTCACCAAAACATGCAACATCTGCAGATGGATCAATGTACAAACCAACACATCTTGAACTAGATCACAGTTTCCTAAGACATCTTTAGCCTTTTACCTAAATACATATCCTGCCAACAGGAGCCCACCAAATATGATGCAAAACAAGACATTACTATCCTCTGCTCCAGTGGCAAGACACTTTCACAAACTGCAACTGTTTCTCAGCAAACTTGCATTCTACTTTTAAGCTGTTTGTCCATGATCTGTTTGGATTTTTGGACACAAAGGCTAAATAAGTGTTGTGTAAAGAAGTGAGATTAGACTAAGAAGAAGGCAGCACAGTGGATATCCCTGTCAAAGTGCTAAAGGACAACATACAGGTTCAGCAACACAACAACGACTACAGCCAACTGCAGTGTATCACTGTCCAAGCACCATTACAGAAGTCACAGTAAAAGCACTGCTAAACATAAACTCTAAAACAACACATGCAATTATTTAGTGAGGCAATGGGACAGATTGATTCTGGTGTCCTAATTCACAGTCACCACCAACAGCCTCGGGCTGCAGTATCAACAGTCAACAGTGGTTATTTCACACTGTGACCAGGAGTAAACATTCAAAATAGCATAAAAATTCAGGAGTAGGAAACTTGTGTTTTCCCTGTCTAAAATATGCATTGAAGTTTTGACTCTGCAGTTCCACTCAACTGTCTTTCAGCATGTTATTTATGTTTTCCAACCTGTAACTCTACTGATTTGGTTCACTCTCACCATTCTCATCAACCCCTTTTCCTGGAGCAGCAAGCAGATGTTTTTAGCAAGAAAGCTTTGATAAACCCACTGTATGCTCTCTGCCCAGCACAGCAGACAGACACAGTTAGTGGCCAGCTGATGAACATACTGGAGCGTTCAGCAGCCAAATAAACAGATATTTACCCCAGGTGTTTGTGGAGACAAAAACTGGGGTATGTGAATATTGTGCTTATTTATCACATGGTCAGAAACACGACTCCAAATGAATGTCAGTTTTGCTCAGAGTGTATTGGACAGGTTAACAGGCAATTCTGCTACCACATCTACTTTACAAAGCCATAATATGTCAACTATGTGTAATTTCAGCTTCTTATGGTTCTGCCAAGTGGCAAAAAAACAGTTTGATTTATGTATTTCATCAGTTTATGGATCCATTTTACATGAGCCCATTAAGTGTTACGATGCACTCAAAGTGGATATGTCAGAAGTACACAAAAAACTATTACACTTTAATTCATTTATTGCAGTAAAACATGAACCATGTTTGCTATGTGTAGCATTTTCCATTGCAGTTGTATATCCACAGGTGTAAGTAATCCCCCTCCACTTTAAGGCCAACTTCCACCCAACGGACCCAAGGAGAGGCATTTAACTTGCACTTAGACTACATGCCTGACAAAGTATTTATAAATCAGGCGGAGGGAGGGGAGGATCACTAACCATCGTCCCCTGGCCTCTGCCAGCTTTGTTATGTCACAGGATCTAGTAGGATCAGCATCCACCTCGTCTAGCCGGGGCCAGAATGAGTGGGAAATCCCACAGTGACTGGGCTACTGTTGCTGTTGACTGCATACTGTAACTACTGAGCAGTACTTGACTGTCTGAGCAGAGGAATCCGTTTTCTTCTTTTTCATGTTTTTTTTACGTAATCTGGTTTGTCTTTCCTACTGTGTGTAAAAAAAAAAATCAGCTTTACTGAATTACGTAAAAAACACCTTAAACCAAAGTTAAACTAAAACAGAACGAGAGTTAATATTTGCCAAGATAACATTTGTTTTCTTGTTTGCACAATATAAAATAGAACATAACAGTTAGCTAAAATTATAACAGATTAAAATATAAGATAGTATCCATGCAACCACAATAGATGTGCAGGCTGAGCCAAAGAGCCAAAAGGCAACAACATCATATTTCAGGAGCAAAATAACTACAATCAGTATTTTACCACTCAACCAAAATCTACATTATTGTTCAAGATAGAAGGGCATTAAGAGTTGACATTGTTGTCATGTTGTCTTTAATCTCTGGGGACAAGTTCACAAAATTAATAGATATTTAATTCCAGATTGTAGGACCTCTCTCAGAAATTATAAATTGGGTGTTTGTAGTTCTTGAAAATACAAGCTGAAGGTGATGACTGTTTCTGATTTCATAGTTGTGAATAATAATAAGTATGCTGAAATAATTCTGAAAGACAAGACGGCAGAGTGTTACTGTAATAGAGCTAAATGAACTGAATAACCTGAAGTTTGTTAATTTGGAAAACACTGAGAATAGCAGACCTTATATAAAGAGAATATGAGAATCATGGAATAAACTTTTCTATTATCTGTAAACTTTGTGCATAATCACCCAAACATTATTGCAATAACTTAAATAAGAGTAAATAATGGGAAAATATATTTATAATGTACTGCTTAAATTATATGTGTTGCTATTTTAGATTAAATAATATTAATATGTGATTTCCAGTTCAACTTATCTATAATTACTCAAAGGAATCACGAGGTATGCCACTCTTCAAAAGCACATTCTCAGTGTAAACATTTATAGTTTTTGTCCAAAATAAAATGAAATTAGTTTTCTTAACATTAGGTGAAAGTTTATTCATCTTAAACCACTTGAATATATGATTTACTTAAAGTAGTGCCATGTGTTTAACCCATGTTGGGGTAATACAATTCAAATAATCTTATTGACTCTACCTGGGTCTAAGTGCAGAGTCTTGTTGTTGCAGAAGTCAGTGAAGCAGCAGTTCCTCTTGGAGACATTAGGGGAGCTGTAGCAGAAAACCTGGCCCTTCATCTCGGAGGGCGACAGGCAGGACTTGACAGTCTCTTCTTTCCCATCGATCAGCATCACAGAGTTCCAGCAGGCGCCGTCTGCTGCTGTTTCACAGGTGTGGTTGGCGCACAGCTGGCACACACATTTCAGACCTGAAACACATTGCTTTACTTAATATGGTTATATAATTTTCTCCACAGACACTTTCCAGCACAACACAAGTAAATTAATTTATTTGTAACACTAAACAAACAGTATCATTCAAAGACTTTCATAGCCAGTAGTACTCTTTAGGAGCAGATTGTTATATAAGGAGGTCCATGCTCTTAAATGGTTGGAGGTGGAGGAACCAGAGTAATGCCTCTTAGTTTAACACCCAGATAATCTTGTGTTCTACTTGGAGCTGCTGTCATGCTTTGTTTGATAAGACTGTGAGTGATTGATAAGCAAGGCTGTACTTCCGGCTCACTGGAAAACACAAGCATAAATGATGACAATATTTGTTATTGTATTGTATTTGATTAAAGACAAGGTAGCACCATTAAAAAAAATAAACTAAGATATCCATAGTATAAGCAACAGTCTACACAGTATTCAGGTATTAATAATACAGTTGTAATTAACTTCACTGACATAGCAGTAACCTTTTTGATGATTTGAAGCGATAATTTGATAATTTATCTAATTTCCAATATAAACTGTGGCTGCTGTCTGAAACTCGTTATCTATGTGCCATTATTGGTTGGCATGCCAGCTAAGTCTAGCTGTAACGTTCCCCAACGAAAATATTTTTTGACAGGAAAATTCACTGCTGATGCAAAGCATCTTTGTGACAACATGTCAGTTCTTCACAGATTTACTACTGCCAGGTTCACAGGACCTTTTCTTTATTTATCATATTTTGTCAAGTACCAACAAATAGGTGAAAATTGCTTCATCATACATAAAGACATAGATGTCTCATATCAACCTGGTTGACATGAAAATAGAGAGTCTTGATGCAGTTGACTTTTGACATCTGTCAGTCTTCTGTATCATTAAATGTGAAGCCACTGAGATACTATATGTCACCATATACTTGGAATCACAGAATATACAGGAATAAAGGGGGGGGGGGGGGATAATACAGAAAAAAAGACATTGAAAATAAATTGCTTATGATAAAAAAAAATGTGTGAAAAAGTTGAACACTTGACCATCTGCCCAGTTTAAATGTTTTACATAGAGAACTCAGAAGCCACAAACTCTCTTTGATTTCAACCTGAATTTCATGTCATCTTGAACCTTGCAGATAACCACTATAGAAAATCTACAGTCATGTTAGTTATTTATGAACTGTGTGAGGATTTTATTACTATATCAGTGGCCTTTTTGGCCTTTTTGACCCCTCGAAGCCTAGAAGTGTAGCCATTTAATCATGTATACTGCACATGTATTCTATTGCAATACTCTTTCCAAGTAGGAAAAAAGCATGAGTAAATATTCTGCAGATCTTGATAGACAAGAACATGGTACATTTCACAACTGGAAGAAACAACATTAGGACACTTTCTTGAGATGATGGTCAAAGTTCATGCTGTGATCACAAGTGACTCCTACTTTCGTAACTGGTGTTTGTATCTAATGTGCATTACCCAGTGAATGGGTTCAGTGGTAGCATGTAGTCAAGACATCATGAGAGTTTATTTGTAAACCAGTGAGGACAGGCTGCTTTGGTTATGTATTTTAAATAGAAGGTACGGCTGTCATTGATGTGGCAGTTAACAATAATCAATTAAATTCAAGGAGAATAATCAAAAAAGAAAACAGATCAATCATTTTGAAATACTCAATTGTAAGTATTGACAGAAACTCAACTGGATCTTTTAATACTTTCTGACTTTGCTACTGGATTTTCTTTGTGGCACTCTGCCCCCAGGCACTTTTGTTTTTTGTTGTAAAAATATGTCCCAGTACTTTTCTAAAGCAGCTGGGTAGTTTTTAGCAAGGCAGGGAACTTTTTGAGCCACAGATCAATAGACATTTGGTGCACAAAACATCCAAAGGCTATAAGTGGAAACTCCTAAAACAAGCTCCTAAAATTGATTGGAGTTAAAGGTAGTCCAGAGGACTCCTGCAGTAAGTCACTAAGACCTATACTTAGCCAGTCATCTTCTGCATGTAATAAACCTCACTATTTCACAGTTTTGTAAGAATACAGTGATTATGAACTTTTAAAAGCATATTTTGATGGCGGGCGAGTTAATAGGGGTCCAATCTGCTCAACAACAAATAAACAATCCTATAATCCAGGAGAGTTTACCACACTCTGCATTACTTTGACCCTGAAAAAATGCTGTTTACAACACTGATGAACTTTGAATATTTCAGCCTTGTGTCAGAATTATTCATGAACCAAATACGTGCTCTTCAGAGCCCAGTTCGTGCAAAAGTTTATTCAGTTAATAATCACCAATGACAATATATCAGAAAGACACAATTTCTCATTCAAGGGAATAGAAAGGTGTGTCCAAACGTTATACAGAACTGTGCAGAAGTTTTAGGCACTAGTGGTTTAGTTTCTTTTGCATGATACAATACCAAGGCGGCACCGAGGCGTCTGATTGGTCCTAAATTATTGTGCAGCATGACAACGACCCCAAACATACAACCAGACTCATAAAGAACTATCTTCAGCGACAAGAAGAACAAGGAGTCCTGCATCAGATGGTAGGGCCCCGACAGAGCCCTGATCTAAACATCATGGAGTCAGCCTGTGATTACAAGAAGAGACAGAAGCAACTGAGACAGCCTGAATCCACAGAACAACTGTGGCAACGCCTCTAAGATGCAGGAGCAGCTGACCTGTCTAGTACTATGAAAAACGCTGCAAGGAGAACTGGTACTGTTTTAAAGACAAAGTTTGGTCACAGCAAACATGATTTTTCTGTTTATTGCATTTTACTGTATGAAATTAAATTATAGATAAAATATATTTTTTGAAAGCATTTTTAAAGATTTGTTTGGTCAACTGGGAATAAAATACCACAGCATCAACACAGGTGATGGTGCCAGATACAATCTACCTGATAAGAAAAGTGCCTTGTGATAACTTCTATTGAGATCTGGTGCAATAAAAAGTAGCACATGAATGAAATGAATTGAAATCAAATTTTACTTCGATTCATGTATAAAATTAATGACACCGCTTATAAAATAAATATTATATATTTCAAATGAAATCAGTCTATCTATCTATAGTATCTTTATTCCCTGTTGCACTCCTGTGTATTAATTAATGTTTTCTCCTGCATTCACTGACACAGACCAGTCATGTGTCAACCATGACTGTGAGTGAGTTAGTTAATTGATGACACACAATATCATCCATAGCAAGGGTTCTCTCTGTTCCTTACTAAAAAATAAGGTTGTTCAGAGCAGTTTTGTGCATCAGTCTTAAAGAGGGAATTTTTATATTAGGAGGTTTTAGCTCTGTTTAGGAGGACTCTCAATTGTAAAATAAGGCCTTTTGTCAATGTGGCCAGCTCAAGGGACGCCTGACTGGAATTTGAGAAAAAGAATAATCTTTTACAGCTTACACAGGAGTTGCATGGCAACAACTTTCTCAAGGACAATGAGTATTAAATGAAGTTTGAATATATTGCTCTGTAACTGAGGTATAATAATACTAGTTTTTAAAAGCTTTATTTACAAAAAGCAAATTACTAATTGAATAATGGTATAAAACATTGAATATTTTCTCTAATCATTTATTGCAACAGGGAAATAATATATTATTATAGATTTTTTACATTGTTTGGATGTGTTGGATGCCAGAGACAAAAGGCCCTTTTCTTTTGGAATAGGGGTCACAACCCAACTATTCAATTTGCAGAACAGCATATGTATGCTCAAAGTGGTGTCATGTCATTGAAACATAGCAATCACCATAACCACATTATGCTGTCTACAAAGTAATTTCATTGTGGTAAGAGAAATGAAATCAAATTCAAAAACTATTACATGGCAGTGTGTTTACTGCTCCATATTGTCAGTTGCATAGATAGTTGATTGTTGACTGACAAATTCAACCTCGGCATCTGCAGTGTTGTCCTCACAGGTCAATTGCCTCAGTGAGAGTGACCTGACATGGTTTCTATTGTCCTGCTGAAAATAAATTCTCAGTAGCCATGAGGAATGGTCAGTATAGCAGAGGTAGATCTGTGATATTCTTGGATGGGATTAGAGTCTTTCCTTAAAGTTACACTACAATCTGACTGAGCCTTACACTGTCCAGTATTACACTGTAACCAAGTTTTTTTTAGATACAAAAAGTGTCCAATCTGGTGTCACACTTTACATGTGACTTCATACAAATTATGGAATGAAACATTTTGCTCCTCTGCATATTTTCATACAGTGAATGAGCCAACCCAACAGAAACAGATTTATATTTCCTTATAAACAAAACAGAACAGTCTTCAGCCTTGATTCAAATAATTTAGTTTAGAATTTAATTTAGGTTTTACTCTTGGGACTGAAAGCAGACCTGTCCCATATCATCCACGAGGTCTGGATGGTTCAAAATGTAGCAAAAGAAATGTATTTTGGCCATGAACCATTCAGTGCCTTATAGACGAACAACAGTACTTTAAAAATATATATTTTGACAGACTGGAAGCCAGTGTAACCTCAGAATTGGAGTGAGGTGAACCCCTTTTTTGGTTTTTGGTTGTTCTGAATCAGCTGCAGCTGTTTGATCCATTTTTTAGGGATACCTGTAGAGACATCATTTACAGTAGTCAAGTCTACTGAAGATAAATGCATGGACAAGTTTTTCCAAATCCTGCTGAGACATAATTCCTTTATTCCTTGATATATTCTTAAAGTGATAGTAGGCTGACTTTGTAATTGTCTTAATATAGCTGTTGAAATTCAAGTATGAGTCCATGAGATTTCTGGCTTGGCTTGAGGTTTTTAATGTTACCTACTAAAGCTGAACACTGACTTTTAATTATTCTTCTTTGACTCAGAAGGCATTTACTTCAGTGTTGTTGTTGTTTAAATGAAGACAAGTCTGGTACATCGAATCCCTGAATTGTGCAATGCACTTACTCAATACTTGTAATGGACCACGGTCCCCTGGTGATATGGTTATGTAAAATTTTGTGTCGTCTTTCCATAATCAGAGATAGTGGGAGCATGCAGATGTTGAACAGAAGAGGCCCCAGAGTAGAACCTTGGGGAACACTGCATGTAATTTATGTTTACTCAGATGTGTAATTATCTATAGACACAAAGTAGTGCCTGTCCTTTAAGGGCGCTTTCACACCACTAGTTCGATTATTTGGTCTGCACCAGGCAGTAAAATTGTTACTATGTAGCATACAGACTGCGGTGTGGTCCACGTTCACACCTGCAAACGAATCAAAATTGGTCCGATTGACGTTCCCTCATCTTCCGGTAGGTCGGCATTTGGTTCGGAGTCAAGTGGACCGAGACCACCTCTTTTTGGAGGTCTCGGTCCGCTTGATTTAGTGCGCACCCGAGTGTGATTGATGCTTTCACACCAAGGAAAATGAACCGAAATAAGAGCTTTTGGTCCGAATGGACTGTTTAGTGCGCACCAACTGCTGTTGGTGTGAAAGCGCCCTAGGTGAGATTCAAACTAATTTAGTACTGTGTTAGAAAGTCCCACCCAGTTTTCTAGTTGTTCTAGTAATACATTGTGATCAACTGTGTAGAATGCAGCACTGAGATCCAGTAAAATGGAGACTGCAATTCTGCCACTGTCTGTGTTTTAGTGAATGTCACTGAAGACCTGAATAAGAGCAGTGTAAGTGCTGTGGTGTGGTTGAAATCAAACAAACAAAAAAAAGGCAGTCAACCTGAGGCAGGCAGATTGTTAGATTTGAAGCAGTAGAATTTAGAGGAGTATAGTACTGAGAGGCTCGTCTTTTGTAGAACCTTTTTACCCCAGAGTTCATCAGCAAATAATGAATGGTATGAAAGGTCCCGCTTACATATCATATTGCGATTTACACTATAAGATGGAGACACTGAATGCAACCCAGCACTGTGTTGGGCTGGAATTAAAGACTATTATTTATTATCAATTATTTTCTCAATTACTTAACTGGTTATTTGATCCATAAATGTCAGAAAATGGTGCCATTTTTTTAAACTAGAGGGACAAGATAGGGGGGTCCATTGGCACCTTTGCTTTGTGCAATGGTGATCGAACCACTGGTGTCAAGTGCACAAGACAATACAAACATTAAAGGGCTGGAGATGAATAATAATGAATACAAAATATCATTATTTGCAGATGACACAATTCTATATATAACAGATTAATAAATGTATATATCATATTTATATATTTACATATTTTTACAATATAGCAATCTGGGAGATATTCAGTATATAAGATGCATTTTAAATAAATAAGATAAAAATAGATTTGTGTAAATGGTCCACTCTACCATTATCTATGGCGTATGCCACATACGCAGCCGACCCTGATTTGAATCCCGGCCGGAGATCCTTTGCTGCATGTCACACCCCCCTCTCTCTCCTGTTTCCTGTCTGTCTATTGTTAAATAAAGGTGTCTGTGCCGGAGAAAAGAAAAAAAAAGAAAAAAAAAGTTTACTGATGTAAGAACATGGTATACCTAACACAGATTTTAAAAATATCTACAAATTAGGAGTGTTGTCCATCCTCTTATCAAAGAAAATAAATTCAGTTTTAGATTATCGGAAGTAGAGGATGTATAAATGTCCTCAATTACAATTAATATTTTATCTAAAAGTAGTCATTCATCTTTCCTAACTCTATTAAAGATTTGGGATGATTTTAGATTAAAGTACCTGGCTAAAAATGTGTCAAAGAATACATTCTTCATTTACAAGAAACAAAATCAAGGAAGTTAATCTTAAATTTATTTATGAAATTTTATCTCACTCCTATAAAGATGTATACAATTTCAAAGGTAATTCAACACACTGTCCTCAATGTAAAACTAAAGAAGGAACATGTATGTATCTGTTCTGGCAATGCAATCTGTTTCAATTCACTCCTTCAGTAAATCAACTTTGAAAATACAATTTGATTTTAACCCTTTTTTTCTATTTATTAAATGAAATGCCCAGCTTACAATTAGATCAAACAGTAATGCAGAGTATTAATTACTGTAGCATATATATTTGATGTATATAAGAAATACATCAAATATCAGAATTTTTAGCTTTAGATAGATTAATTCTAGAAAAACATTTTTCTAGAGGTGATCAATAATGGATCTGGACAATTTCTGGCCCTGAGCCTTTATCGGCATACTGTAAGCACATTATAAATCAAGGACATATTATATTACTGTTACTTACAACTCTGTTGCTGTTTTTTTTGTTTTTGCTTTGTTTCTCTAATATACACCTTGTGTGTTAGTATGTACATATGTATGTATGCTTATATGTATGTGTGAGCCCAAGTCAACAAGTAAATGTTTCTACACTGAAAGTATATTGGTAGTGTAATAAGTGTGTTAAAGGTATATTTTTACATATAGGTGCTTTTCTGAGGGTATATAATGTATTTTTGTACTTTATCACTTAATAGCAATGTGGTGGTCATTAAGTATAATCTAAGTATATGCAAGTACACACGAGATGTTTGAGAAACTTAGGTTGTACTTTAGTATATTTATTAAAAGTGCACTATTTTGGTTGGCAAAGTAACCAATATTACAGCAATAATTTCATTATATTTAAGCACATCTTGAATACAACTTTTAACACACTAAGTACAACTTGAGTGTTTACAATCAAACACAGCTTTTCTTTTTAAAGATTTTGTTGGCATAGACACCTTTATTTATCAGTAGACCGACAGGAAAAATGGGAGAGAGAGGGGGATGTGACATGAGCAAAGGACCTCCGATCGGGATTCGAACCGAGGTCGGCTGCGTATATGGCATGTGCTCTAATCACTCGTCCACCTGCGCGCCAATCAAACACAGCTTTAATGCACTTCCTGGATAGATGAAAGACAAACAAGGGCTTTTAAAGTGAAAGAGAGAGTGAGTAAAGATGTTGCGTAAAAAAAACAAAAACTAAATGGTGAAAAAGTGCAGATCACTGTTTTTCAAAGCCCAAGATGCAACCTAAATTTCTTGTTTTTTTCTGCAACCAACGGTCCACAACCCAAATATTCAGATACTGTTTCAAAGCACTAAGGCAACCAGAAAATATTCACATCCGAGAAGCTGGAATACGACAATTTTGAAATGTTCTTCTCATAAAATGACTCAAAAGAATGAATTCATCATCAAAGTAGTTGCCAATTAATTTAATACTTGTCAACAAATCAATTTATTGACCAGATGCAGCTCTATACTGCATCTAGTACCTAGAATATCCTTCATTTGGAAACTGTATTATAAATATGAATCATACAACCTGTTACCTGGAATAAGCACATCTCAGAGAAAGCACTCTGCTGATTAGCTGAATTTGTGTGTTCACTTACATCTTACAAGAGAAAGTGCTCAATAAATTGACTGCTGATAAAACAAGAAATGCCTATCAACTGACAGAACCGTCTTTGGGGTGCATTGAGTCATCATGTTTCACTCTGAAATGGGTCAAAGTTAGTGCTAATACTTATATTAAGAGTAGATCATTATCCTGCAATAAAAAGGAGAAGGGACAGCACAGTGCACCCAGTGCTGTCTTAAACTAAGCTTTCAGTCACACACCCATTCATCAGGGCACACCAGGACAAACCAGGCGGAAGACAAACAGCATACTGAGTGCAGCGCAGTGTGCTGCCATCCTCCATATATACTGTACTTAATTGTACTTATGGTGTAACACGTGAGCGACTGTTGATGTGTGTGTTCCCAGGAGCTATTGTCAATGCACTTATGATGTATTTGATCCTATCAAATGCAACATTACTGTGGAAACTTCCTTATGTCTAAGAAAGCAGTATGAATTTAGGTAAATATTTGACAGGTGAAATTAGATATGAAACATTTAACAAAAAACTGATAAACACCCCCCCCAGCAGCTATGTACTTTTTGGATAATATATAACCTATTTGCATTCAGAGCTTTAAAGTAAAGGACATAAGCCTAATGAAAATGTATATGTGCTTTTTAAAAGTCTTACAAGATTAAACTTGTATTTATGTAAAATGGTTCAAAGTCACATTAACTTAAGTCATGTTTGGTCACATAACCAAGAGCTTTTTCAGAATACAACATGTACAATTTTAAAAAGTCAACTCAGTCAACTATTTATCCCAGCAAACCTGCGTTAGCCTATGTGGTGGACAGTTTAATAACTCCCCTAAAATAGCACAATGGTAAAGTGTAATTCACCAGATGGACACATTTAATCAACATAATGCAGACTGAGGGGAGCTGCCTACTGTACCTGCAGTCAGCTGGGCGACAGACAGGAAGATCAACGCCGCTTGAAAGCTCCGCTTCCCGGGACAAGTCATGGCAAGAGCCGCATCTGCTCCCTCTCCGACGCACCGTTTTTACGCAGCTACTCTACAGAAAACGCAACGCCACACATCTCGGTGAAGTCTAGTCGGCCATGTACCCTGTACAGACGCCTCACGCAGTAAATGAACGACAGGGAAACTGAGAAACGCAACGAGAGGCTTGCTCCGCCTCTGTTGACTGGAATTTAAGAGGATTAGCGCTGCAGACCTCTGATAAAGACATGTGAATGAGAGCCACAGAGAAAGTGTCTGATGCACATGCATTTAACTGCTGCCGGTCCAGTGAAACACCCCCTCCTGTCTGCTCACTTCACTGAGGGTGTCACTTCTGACTTGTTTACTGAATTCTTGCTGTAGATGAAAACACAAAACCACATTACACACTGAATTAGGTACAAGAAGACTATGAACTCCCGCTTCAGCACAGCAGCAGACACATAGGCGCACAGTACAGGGGAGATGTGCAGACTCTTTTCCACCTTTTCTATGCGCACATCTTAGCCAATAAATGTATGTCTATAGAAACGTGTTAGTCTGTCTCTGTTCAGATTATACATGGCAGCTGTAGGGTCGCAACTACAAATGTAGTTCACTATCAATTAACCTGCCAATTATTTTCTCTTTACACCAATGAATCATTAAGTAAACTATAAGATAGTACTGGACATTTTTATACATTATTAGAGGCCATGGTCTTCAAATGTCTTGTTTTGTCCGATCAAGTCAGTATCATGTATGACTCAGAAAAGTTTCAAATGCTCACATTTGAATTTGAGAAGCAGCAACTTCTCAAATATTTGGCATTTGTGGTTATAAAAAACAAACAAAAAAACGATTAATTGATTATCAAAATATATGGCGGTCGATTTTCTGTCAATCAACTAATCGTTGGAGCTCTTATGCAAAGAGACTAACAATTACTCCTATGCTGTTTTTTTAGTCTATACCTGCTCTATGTGAAAAGAGCCTTGAGATGAATTTTGTTGTGATTTGGCACTGTATAAATAAAGATTGATTGAATGATTGAACATTATTTAGGAATATGCATGACATGAGCACAATATACACTGTAATAATTATTCATCTAGAAATCATGATTTTGACACATTTAATAATGAAGGAACCCGCCTTTGTTGATATTGTACGTGAATGGTGATGATATTGTAACAATTTGCAATTAAATTATAAAACACAAATTTACAAGCAGTCGATGTGAGACATTTGTGGCCCCTGAGGGACTGGCAGTTGCCCAATTTGCCTGGTTAGTAATCCAGCCTTAAAAAAGGCCTACCTTGCACCCCTGTGGCCAATGTAATTCCTTTCCCTGGATGTGAACAGAGATCAGGTCAGCAAAATTGAAGAAACCAGGCTCAACAGATACCACTTCTAACATCCCATCCTGACCTGTCTCAGGTGAATATTCAATGTCTCTGCTGTACAGAACTCTGCAGAGATTCAGTTTGGCTCACCTGCATAAAAAAAGGTTATTTACAGGGGGCCATGTGTGGCCAAGTTGAGTTTCTCCTTCTCAGTGCTCCATAGCAACAACAGGTGCCAATATCACCATGGAGAGAAACAGAGAGAGAGTGAACTGAGCTTGATGCCAACGATTACATGCACAAATATAGAGGCTCAAAAAGTAATGGTATATGTATTGACATCAAAGTCCAGGCAGAAAAATAGTGCGACAGTTGTTGTTGACTACTGAATGAAAAAAACATCGGCTCTAATATGGGATATGCAAACACCATAAATGTTAAACCTGCGTCTGCACAGAATCTTGTACAGATACAGTGGATGTCAATGTTGAAATTTGAAACCAGTTAAAAATCCATATCTGTCAAGGCTGACTGCAAAAACAGATTTCTAATGTGAAGTTGTAGACCATTTGTAGGGCTTTGTATATTTAGGTTTTGATTTCATTTTCTAAATATGTAGTTATCTGAATGACTGTGACAATATACTGACAGTGCAGCAGAAAATGATCCAATAATGTAAAGCATTGCTAACTGTTGGTTCCTCATTCTCATGAATCATTCAGTTCATAAAAATGGATTGAATACAGCCTTTCTGGAAGAGGGGGGAACATCTTACCATTCCTGCCTCTCAGTTTTAATGTAGGTAAAAGTACATAACAAATACACAAACCAAATATAGAACCTTTAGGAAAATGGGACAGGATTCAGATTGGTGAAGTCAGTCCTCTGTACAGTGTGGCTGCACGATGGATCAAATGACACTGACACTGTTGTTGACACATGCGAGCGGGGCGTACGGCGTATCAGTACCCAGCTCTGGCATATTAATCAGTCAGCAAACCATCAGGAGCCCAGTTTTTTCTTTGACATCTACCAAGATATCTGCTGTGCAGGCAGTTTCAGTTTACAGCTGGCACTGAAAATGTCTGGGCCTTTGACCTTTTCCAAAGGAGTATAAATTAACTTGTTGCATACTCATTGCAGATATCAAGCTTCTTACCTTAAGAAAATAAATTATTGTGCATTACTGAATGAACTCACAGTAAAAAAACATGTCTAACTATAATGACAAAAATAGAGGCAGCCACGAGTTTTAAAGCTTCAACAGTCTGCTTCACCTTGTCTTGGTCACTACTATAAGCTGTTTGCTGAATGTCCTGTTAGATCTATAAATTACAATAGAGTGGTTGGAATGTGGGGTAGGATAGGGTTTGATTTGGAACTATAAATGCTTCCAAAATACAAATGACATGACCAACATCACTTGTTGGATGTTAAAAACCTTAAATAATGAACAGACTATTAGTCACTAACTGTAGTCATCATCATGAAAATCAAAGCCCAGGAAGAGTAAAAACAAAATAAGCATTGTAATCAAAAGTACAAATATAAATATCTCCTGGATACATTATCAAGACAAATGAGACAGATAAAATACAGTTTGTTTTTCTATTTAATCAATAGAAATCACTAGTTGATATAAAATGTTAAAGAAATTAAAAAAGGCTGAAGTTTGACTTCATTTACTTGACAATGCACGCATTAAGACAACAATGCACGAGTTAAGACAGTATACAGGCTTTACAGGCTTACTCACAGGCCTCTGGAGGAATAGAGTTCAGCATCATCTAGCAGATATTTTATTTGTTCTTTTAGCATTTGTCTCTGTAAAGCTGAAGAAACAAAACATAGAACAGGTACATGATTGAATGTAAAATCTACGGTGATATACAAAAGGTTTGTGGCAGAGTACCTAGTACTAGTCAGATGATATCTAAGGAAAAGAACGTTGATGTAGTATACAACTAAATGTTACAGGACTGATTAAACCCCAAGAACTCTCTGACAGCATTGTAAACAGCAGTGCACGAGGAACAAATTAAAAGATACTGCAACACTCCTTGCTATGATCACTTTCACGTTTACGAAGGTACGCAGATAAACTTGATTTCTTTTCCAAATAAGTCCATCACGATGCAAATGAACAATGCGGCACAATTAAAGAGAAAACGTGAAATTGCTAAACATAATATGTTCAGACATTGTTCAAACTGAAAATGTGTCACAATCTAAAAAAATGCAAGTCTACTCAAATGCCCGGGTAACGGTTTCTTCCTTGAAGAACTTCGCTAACAGTCCAGCTCCTATGTTATGAGATGAATAGATATTTTCCCATTTCCAAGACCACTGGCAGAAATGCCTGGTAAGTCATCTTTGGATGCCAAAATGTGTCCCGCCAAGTGTTTTAAAATAAATATAGGTCTGTGCCACTATAAGGGCACTGAACCAGTCAAAGTCTCTTGTCTTCAGATATTTCTATAGATGGTCCACCCTCTGGATGTCTTCAAAGGCCTTTAGTTTAGCTTGTGCCCCTTCTCCTCAAGGCAGGCTCAAATGTCTGTTTTTATTTTGTCCAGAGAGTTGTCGATCTTTGTGAGAGTCTTTTTGATGCGTAACGCTGTTAATCTGGCTGATGGATTCTGGTACCAGCACTCCTTCATGAGTTTAGCCATGGAGGTTAAAGTCTGGAAATAAATCAAGAAAATGAATTAATCAGTGTGTCACAAGTCAACATTAGAATGGTGAATATTAATAAAAGGCTTTTAGTACAAGAAGCACCAAGCCTGTGCATTATGACCAGAATCTCAGATCCAGATACAAGTCACATCATACCGAGCTGTTTTTCTTTTCAATTTTTTGTTCTGTTTCTTTTAATACTGCATACACATTTCCTGTATTTTCTGGTTGTTTTCTAATTAATAGACAAAAAAAATAATGATATATGGTCATTATATCATTGCTAAAACAACTAATCTAATGGTGGCCCAAGACTTTTGCACAGTACTGTATATAATGTCATATCACACAGCCCTAGAAGCACACGGACTTTATCTTTTTAAAAAGCAAATGTTTTAAAAATACTCACTGGGTCTGAGAACCATCTATTTGGGATGTTGGGCCTCTGCTGGTCCACACACACAACCTTCTTCATATCCTCAAAACTTGGATCACTCGGGACCACGTCATGAAAAGGTGGCTTGTAGTCTTCTACGATGCCTACATGAGGAGCAGAACACACAGCAATTCACTTTGAAGATCAAATCACTTCAAACGAAGTACAAAACATGATTTATAGTGACAAATGAGTATCATACAGAATTCATTAATTCACAGCGTTGTTCTTAACTTGTACTTAAGTGCAGCCTTGCAGCAAAACAGAGATGTGAGATTACTGTGCCAGAGGTAAATCAATATCCCAAATGTTACTAAAAGGCCTTTTCCTACTATAGAGTGGTAAAACAAATTGACAGTGAAAGGAGGAAGTAGGTTTCACATCAGGTGCATCTGGTTTCTCCGCAGACCACAGATATTGAATGTGGATGTGTGTATGAAGACCAAACCTTTCCATCAGCAGCAGATGGAAAGGTCTTAATTAAAGCAATGCTGTGTTAAAGCGTAAGTTGACAAATTTTCAAGTCTTAAAACAACAGTCAGTTGCCCAAATGAACATTGGAACAGGTTTTGTTCACTGTTATCAGAAAGTCCAATCTAATTGAGCTTTTCTAATGCAAGTGATGGGGGACAAAATCCGCAGTCCTCGTTTAGAGCATAAAAGGGATTTGAACGTTTATCTGAAATAATATGTGGTTTTAGTTGTCTGAGTTAGTCAAATAGTGGATAGTGGATATCTTCTACAATTATAGTATTTTTATTAGCCTCATTATCTTCATATAAGCTTGCAAATATATTTTTGTACAGACTGTGAACTTTGTCCCCTATTACTTAAACTGAAAGTGCATTATGATGATGTCTGTTAATGGCCAGTATGAATGGAAAAGAAATGATAAAAAACTTACCACATTGCAATATCAATGTGACACATTCACAAGGCTTCCTTTACTTACAATCTGCCACCCTGTTGTTTTCTGATCATTAACAATCTACAGTATGATATTGTGGTTATTATTCTGCTTATAGGGAATAATTTCCTCAATTTATGAAGATGTGAAAAATATGTGATAGAAATGAAACAGGAGTCCAGAAGTACCCTGATATGGAAACCATGTACTGACCATTACTGACTGTCCTCCTAGCGATCTCCCACAAGACGAGGCCGAGGGCCCAGATGTCCACTCTTTTGTAAGACTCAAAGCAGTCCATCTGAATGGAGTCATCGAGCACTTCTGGGGCCATGTAACGCTTTGTGCCCACTTTCGGGTTGTTCCCCACATCCAACTCATTGGTGTCTTGAAAATGCATCACTGCCAGACCTAGCATGAAAACAAAAAACACTAAATTTTTCATCTCAAACAACTGGGATCCGAACAAAACATTCAATACTCTCAATCAACTGATTTAAATGCTGACGCGCTCGTGCCGTCGTAAACAGACCATGTCCCCTACACAGGATGTACTCCTACATCATAACAACTCGCCTCGGAGACAAACAACCACTAACGTGTTTGTCGAGACAGCAAAATGCGTCATCTGATGCAGACTTTAATACATCAAGCCTGTAAACATGTCGAGCCTGTCGCCATGTTAGGGTTGGTACCTGAATTAGTTTTTATTCAAGTATCTCCAAATGGAACATAAGTGTATTAGATAAAGTGGCCTGAGTTGTTCAACGTGAGTTTTTGGTTAAGAGCCTGGGTGGCACACTTAGCAGTGGTTATTCTTCCTAAATTGACAACAAGACTAAGCAGATAGACTGATATTACTGCACATGCATCTCTTATGAAACATTCAAAAACATAACACACATGACACAATTAACCTCTTCAATAGCTTGAAGGTGGTGAATATCCTTTTTACACGTATGGTGCATCAGCTTAAATCAGCTCTTTATTGAAGCTATATGATGTTTAATAAAATCTTCAAAACCAAAACTCCATGTTTGTTATGCCTGCACCATTCAATGTAATGGAATTCCAGTTATCTTATATTTTATACACATTTACCAAAAATTTAGCCTGACATATTTACATCTTTGGACACTCTCCACTAGAATTTAAATTAGGTGCTGTGGGAATGAACTACGCTTGTCACAACTGGCTTGCCAGGGCAGCATTGCTTGGGAAGGGATTAAATATAAATCCTATCCACATCTTGAAAGTAAGCATTTAAGTTAAACTTTAACAACTCACCAAGGTCAGCGATGCAGCACTGCCCATTCTTTTTAACCAATATATTTTTGCTCTTCAGGTCTCGGTGGGCAATGGCCGGTTTGCCCTGAGTGCCGAAGATCTCGACATGGAGATGTGCCAGGCCGCTTGCGATGGAGAGTGCCATACGGAGGCAGCCGGACGCTTCAAGGGTGCTGAGTTGAAGGTAGTCATATAAGGAGCCCATCTCGTGGAAGTGAGTGATTAGCCACAGCTGTGTACTGGAGTTCCTCGAAGTCATGTCTGAAGCTATGAAGCCTAAGTTGAGAAAAATAATAGTAACATTAATTATGTTAAAAGAGTTTTGATCCAACACATGCACGGTAACATGTTATCAATGAAACATGCTTGGTCACGAAAGACAAAGTAGAATGTTCTCACGGTTTCTTAATTTTAAAATTAAATAGCATTTTAAGGGCACAGGCCCATTCGAATGATCATTATGATGCAATCCAATTATGCTATGGGAGTGTTTAATTAGCAATTATACATACATACATTCATGGGCTGGGATTCTCCATCATGTGCTACGTACCCAGAATGTTCTCGTGTCTCAGCAGTACTGTGTTGTAGATCTCAGTCTCTCGAAACCAGGACTTCTCATCTCTGGAGGAGAAGATTTTGACGGCTACACTTTCTCCCTGCCATTGGCCTCTCCAGACTTCACCATAACGGCCCTTACCTGGTGTGGAAAAACGTGGGAGAAATGAGCAAACAGCACAGACAGAAACACCTTTAACAACGACGCAGAGATATGGAGAAAAAAAACCCTGTTTTGTATTGATGTAAAAGGGTGTTACTGCTGTGGACAACTGCTATATCAACTGTCAAGAGAATGCATTTTGCATCTGTAAAAATAATGACAAAACAAAAAAATTACTTTAATAGAATACTATAATTAACCTTATTTTTGTTTTGCATAATCTGTGACTTTACACTTGCATTAATCAATAGCTGAACTGTCATCAACTGTTGATGCAATCAAATGAAATGAGAATGAACACTAACGCTGCAGCAATATTACACTTTTTTGAACCTCAACAAGGAGCATTTCACCAGCACAAAATGTGATAGAAGTCACTGTCTGCTAGCTGCCCTGCACTTAAAGGCAGATAAAGTAACTGAGTGACTAGTGAAGAAAGACAATCATTTAGAAGCTCAGATATCTTTGTCAAAACTTGGTGAAAGCATAACAGGGCTAAAAGGATAGTTAGTGTTGGAGTTACATTCATCAGGGGATATATGTGTAAATGAATGCCAAATGTGACAACAGGGGTGATGAGTTGACTTCTAACTATCTTAACCTTTAACACTGATAGCTATGGCAATGTGTTTGTCCATATGAAATTATGTTTGCTGTTGGTAATATTTTCTCTGACACTAAACATACTGCAACCACTCTCAAAAATAAAAATCTGTGTTATTCTGGCTCTGGGGATTTGATTGCTGGAACTGTTGCGCATGCTTTCTGGCTCCTTTTCATAATATCCCCACAGTACTGGCCTGTTTTGCAACCCAAATGTTTATTTCAAATGACAGGACATGTTCACAATAGCCAGGTGCCAATATGAACACAAACTGGTTTTGCTCACTGTAATCATTCCTTTTGTTCTTCCATTAAGAGATCCCATCCCAAGGTGCTTCCTATGTAAGTGATGAAGAACAAAATCCACACCCTGAGCAAAACTGTAGTACAACATTAATCTGAAATGATTGTTGCAAGACAGACTTGAAAAATTGATGGGTATGTTTGTTGTGGATAAACTACTTGCATTGCATGTATTGGACAATCTTTGAACATCCATTGGGAGGCAGTAAAAAGTCTATTAGGATCAGATAAAATATGATTCACAAACCAGATTGAAGGCTCATCAGAGTAGCCAAGTTGCTATAAAGCAATACTCCTTTGTGGCAGTCATGAACTCTGTAAAGTTATCATGGCAGCAATAATTTGCTCCTTCTTCTCAGTACATGTAAATAAACAGAATTAGCACAACTCCACACTGTAGAGGGCATTCTGTGTCTATACTCTGCTCTGCTACTCTGAAGAAAAAGCCGAGCCAGGATCAACTTTATTTGTGGAAATTTGCTGCATTTCTTCTTCCAAAGCCGTCTGTACTGGCCCCCCCATTGTGCTGATACAAAGGTCTCACTGAAATGAATGAGGAAGCTGCATATTTTTATGCAGTGAAGTTTTGAAGTTTGAAAGGTGCAAGGTAGCGGCAAGAAACCCAAAAGGGCTTATACAGGGCCTCTACCTATATTAGAATTCACAAGTTAGATATAAAAAAACAAGTAACTATGAAATAGAAAAAATAATAATTACCATAAAAATAAAGAAAATTATAATAGTGTAGAAGTGTGTGCGTGTGTGTGCACACACACAAAAATATGCTAATTTCAATAACAACACAGTGTTTAAAGGGACACCTACCCACACACTCATTGAGTGTGATTTGTCGAGCGACAGTTCTCTGAACAAGGAAGGGAAGTCCTGAGCCACTTCCTGAAGTGCAGGAGTGATCCAGCAGATCCTAAGAAAGAGAAGAACAGAATAAAATAGTTAAAGGCTTGTATATTTAAATGTGTGTGTGTGTATTTACATGTGTGCCTATACATTTTTCAAGTGAGCCATCTGAATGAAAACCTTCCCACAGTAATCTTGCAGCTAGCGCCTAAAAATTATGATATAAGGAGCATCTGGGACTCAGATGGAAGCTAACAAGCAGGACGCCTTTGATGTGGCACCCACAAGGGATGGAGGGGGGCAAGCTGTGTGTGTGCCAGGATATTGTCTGTGTGTGTGTGGGTGTGTGTCTGTGCTGGAGGTGCAGGGTGCCCCCTGGTGAGTAAACAACAGAAGTGCCACCCCCTCCCTGGTGACTGGTGTGGGCGCTGGAGATTTTATCTAATCCAAGGGCCAGACTCCCAAACAGGCGCAATGCTGCTAAGCCTTTTATTTTTATCTCAGCTATAAGACATGCAGCATCCGAGCACCGACACAGGAGGGCAGTGCGCAGCAACAGAGACAGCAGCTGCTGAGAAATACAAAGACTAGGGTTGAAAACAACAGAGAAGAGTGATGCCTCAGATAAACAGATGCATAATGCAAGAGACAATTTGGAATCACAACACAGGAATGCAAGATGGAGGCCATAAAATGAATGAGGAGCTTAAAATCCTCTCTTTGGTACAGCAGGATTGTTTTTAGCAGAGTGTATTTGGGCCAGGCCGTTAAGCAGCAAAATGCAATCAGAATGCAACAATATCATTATAATCAGAGACGACTTCTGGGCGGCAGGCTGCAGAGGGACGAGCACATGTGTTTCAGTCCAATTTGCTTTTCATATCCTCACCACTGTTCCTAATAGCCTCTCATACATGTAGTGCTGCCAAGCACTTTTTAATTATGCTGAAACAAACATTATGTGGCTCCATATTTGGGCATTTCATTGCCAGCTGCATCGATGGACTTTGAAAATAGCTTGACACAGAGCCAAAATCAGCTATTTCCCTTTCTCTCTGGCAAAAAAAACATATATACATCTATGAGTGATCACACTTTAACAGTTGCATATGTTATTTTCAAGTCGCTTAATAGAAAACAAATGGCACAGTCTGACATTTTAAGAGTTTAAACATGCTCAAAAACATTCCTGGTTACATGAAAACTGAAGAAGACAGAAGATTTTAACTACAGATGTGAAATAAATGTTTTCAATCCAAATACTGAAGTTTCATAATATACAAAGTATGCTTTTGTGAGGATAGAAAATGAGAAAAATGGACGGTAACAACCATATATTTTGTTAGGGCTCAAGCCAGACTGTGAGCCGTCTCTGCTGAACTTGATTACACAGTGTACGAGCCAATGAATGTGCTGGGTTGTCTTTCAGACTAAACGCTAACCACAGGACTCCACCTAAACTCTGGATCAGTTTAGCGGGCCTCAAAAACATAAACCACTCTGCAGAAAACTCACAATCCATGGTTGAGAGGAGAGAAGATAAATAACAAAAGACATTCCGCTAACAGAGAGGAAAATGGATGGGGGAGAGGCAAAACAAGTTTTAGAAAAAATTCCAGCAACTGCTCTGATGCTCTCACACACACATCATATACATGTAGCCACCATATATTGCTTTAATGTTTTTATATAACAATTACCAAACAATATTGAGACTGTGATACACAGAGTTCAGAATTGACTCTCTGCACAGTTGAATTTTATCATTTTTTAAGACCTGCACATGTTGACATAACAAATACATTATGCACTATAATATATTAAATTGTAAATATTACCAGTGTGCTTCTTATGGTATATCTACAATATGTGCAGTTACTATAACAAACATGAGGATTCTGGGAATTGTTTGTACTCTCTATTTAGTGATTTACTCATTTACAACTTAACAGCAACTGATTGAGTTCTTTTTATCTTGACTCAAATTTATGCTTTTTAAAACTTCTCTGTGCAGTATGTGTGTCATGTTTGGAGTTAATCACACTTGGCATATAAGGCTAAACTCTCTAAAAACAAAAACAGTGCTTGATCACAGTTTTGTCTAAATGAAGGTGAACACGTTATATCATGCCAATTACGTCTGTACCATTAGTTATCTTGTGGTAAATAGTTCAAAGAAGAGAAGGAAGTCTCCACAAACCCTAATCCAACATTGTTCTTACTCATCAGATGAATCCCTTAAGTTAATGAAACACATAATTTGAGATGGGGTTTCCATTTATGTTGTTGGTGCATATATTTGTGCCTCAGCATGACTTTAAAGAGACTGTCTGTAATCCGAGTGTGAAGAGAAGAGTTCCCTTACCACCCACAATCATAAACAAGACCGGAGGCTGCTATCACACTTGAAATGGTTACACAAGACAACTAAACGTGGGTTATTAATGTTTCCTGCTAAGGTAGCATATTTGTTAACACCAGTATTTAAATAAAGCATACAAACCAGCCAATATTTTCAATTCTGATAAGGCAAGAAGACACAGTTTCCTCCTCACAGATCCTGAAGTTATTTAATTTTACACAATCTGTTAACAAGTACTGTGTCCTGGTCTATATTTCGTAGCACTGCACATACTTCAAACTTCTTCCACACAGCAGGTATATTGTGCCCCATGAGAAGTTGTGAATAATGTACAACTACATGATATGGCAGCTGGTATAGAAGGAAAATGAATGGGTTAAAATAAAGAACAGAAGTTTGATAGTGTACCTATGAATTAAAACTTCTCTTTCATACAGGATATCCTCTCCTTTTCAAAGACAGTGTTGAAGGTAACATTCATAGTATACACTACTCACCGCCAGAGTGCTCTCCCCCACGTTGGATGCTATGAGGCCATCAATTGTTCCATATTCAGCATCTCGAGATGTTAGTCTCTCCATTTGGTTGTTGTGAATGCGTCTAAACACCAGAATAGCGATACCAGAGAGGATGATGAGGGCGATGATGGGCGCCACAATGACGATAACCAGCGTGGTCACACTGTAGCTGGATAGCTCTTCAGCTGCAAGGGGAGAGACAAATTGACTTCAATCATGTCATCATTTTGGACATTTTTAGAACACAGAAAAGGCTTGTTTTTTGTGGCTTTTGCTTGTCAGGAGAGTGAGTAGAGTTGCTTGAAGTAAACAAACTGGAGAATCAACTAGAACTTAATTATGCTTCAAGGAAAGCGGATAATAAGGAAGTACATTGGAGGGGAAACTTTTCGTTGCTTTTCCTCTGACTGGACCACACATGCTGAGGCTCAACAATACACAAATCACAGGTTTGCAGCACTCTGAAGACCGTCTGAAGAAACCAGCTGAGTGTGGGGGTGCACACAGAACACAAATGCGTATGAGCACTCACACACACACACACACACACACACATACACTGAGTGGATCTCATCAAGTCAGCAGAGGCCAGCCTGAGGAACTGACCACCATTCACACTTTCCAAACATTCCAAGGGAAAGACTGCTCAGCTCTGCCCGTAGCACAGACAATGATCCCCTTTTCTCAACTTGCATAATGAACTCTTTCTCCCATAAACACATTACTAGCAACACATTCTAGGAGCTCACTAGACTTGAACCAAACACTTAAGGACAGGATGCATTTAACTAGACAAATTCATAGAGAAAATTTTTTTTTTCTTTTTTCTCCCAACTGTTTTTCTAGCAACCTGACAGGATGAGGAATGTTTACATCAGTAGGAGTGCCAGAATATTTTTCATAACATTCTAGAATTAATAAATTATCTGGAAATCATGTGAATTGTTGAAATGAACCGTTAACTACACCCAACTGGTGCCCATAGAAATATTAT
Source organism: Scomber scombrus (assembly GCF_963691925.1). Taxonomy (NCBI): domain Eukaryota; kingdom Metazoa; phylum Chordata; class Actinopteri; order Scombriformes; family Scombridae; genus Scomber; species Scomber scombrus. Next base: position 14,579,937 of record NC_084982.1, read on the forward strand.
CTCAAGTATAAGCGTGCCATGTTGGAGTCTCGTCATCACTGTGAGGTTGCCAGGCAATCAGCAGAAACTCCAGAAAGTCACTGCTCCTGGCCAAGAAATAGTTAAACCCATAAACCCTGCTAAAACCACAAATTGTCGTTTTTACACTCCTGTTTTTGTATGGATTAAACAAAAGAGAAGCCAGCTGTTTCCAGTCTTTGTTCTAAGATAAGCAAAGCTAACTGGCTGCTAGCTGAAGCTTCATATTCAGTGGACTGATATAAACGGGGCATAGATCTTTTCATCTAATTGTCGACTAGAGCTAAGAAGCCTATTTCCAAAAATGTCAAACTATTCCATTAAGTCTGATCTAATCGCCAGAAAGAGACGGCGACGATATTTCAGGTGCAACCATTTATTTATGCAACATAAAATAAAAGGCTGCTGTGGAGAGAAAAGTGCAGGTGAACGCAAAAAAGGGCAACAACAGCTCTCTGCTTATAGATGGCTGCCTCTCCTTAACTCCCAAGTGGCTTCACCCCCTGAGCTCCTGTCAGCCAGCTCTGACAGCCTCTGAGAGGACACAGAGGAAGTGAACCATGACTAAAGAATATTCAAAACCTCCCTCTGGTTGCCCACTGTCTCCCCCATTTCTGTTTCATAAGGCGCCAGGAGTGTGACTGCACAGAGGTGTAATTCAGGTCAACAGAAACCATCCACAACAGCCGTGGCACACAGTTTCACTGCTGATGGCGGAGCCCTCTCCGAAGAGAAAGCCGAAGAGAAATGAATATATTTGACTCTAACACAACAACAACTAACCCCATGTGGCCAACTCTGAAAAGATTAAATCTAGGCAGCACTTTCTGTGGAAGGGTTGTAGTGTTTTGGTTATAAAGTTCAATAGGAACATCAACAGATGGAGCTCTTGAGCATTACCTTAACGAAAGGTGCAGAAAATAGTGCTTAAAACTGCATCCTGGGTAGTATAGTACCTTACCTTTGACAGGTAGCTCCACAGTGCTGTTCATGTTACACAGGCGTCCATGGCAGCATTCCACAATCTGGTCTCTGGAGGGTGGGGTCTTGCAGGTCAATGTGCTCTGCTCATAGATCTTAAAGCATCCTTTCTGGTACACAAGGGAGCCGGCGTTGACGGTCAGAGATGAGAAACACTGGTGGCCCATGCAGCGATTCCCTGTTGCACATGAGCTGCCCTCACACACACACTCATGCTCCTCTTTCACGAGGGGCTTCACTTCCTCCTCTGCAAAACATTCAGGTATATTTAGTTGGTTAGAAGGTAAACCTCAAACAAGGAGAAATTAAGCTGTTGCTTTTATAAAGTAAATCCAAGCAGATTTTTGTAAGTTTTGCACAGTCTTACGTGGCATAAGGTCTATAGTGAATTGAAGCCAAGAGAAATGTGTACAATGTGTACAAAGTCACCTTTCCCTGGAGCTTGCACAGTGACGTTCATGTTACACAGATGGCCCTGACAGCACTTGACAACATGGGCCGATGAGGGTGGCGTGGCACAGGTGGCTCTGCCCTCCTCATCGTCCCTCAGGCAGCCCTTCTGTTGGACAGCCGCCCCATCAATCATCTTCAGAGAGGAGAAACAGTGCTGGCCTGTGCATCGATGATTATGCTCACACACGCCGCCCTCGCAAAAACACTCCTGGTCTCTGAGGACTGGTCTGCCAGCAGACGGCTCAACATCTGATAAGAGGAAAACAAAGATATGGGGAAACCCATTAGAGCGATACCATTAGTATGCCATTAAATTAAATGGCGTTTACTCAGATGAGAGAGCATGCAAGTTGACTCTTGTGTTGGCCAGTCATTGCAATCTAACACTGACTCAGTCTTTTCCACATACAGATTTTTTTCCAACCTGTTTTTTGTAGTATGGTTTTCCTCTGTAAAATTCTGCCTATATGCTAATTCAATATTATCATAAACTGGTTATCAACAAACTGTACCTATAAACTAACAAAAATAATTATCACAGGTTTTTGGTGATGTAATGTAGAACAGTGGAACATAATTCATTGTACTGAATAGAAATGTGACTATGCATACATTTGCTGTATTAGGATATATCAATGGAGGAAATACTATATATCGAATTAATGAGTCAACAGGAAAGGTCCTAAGCAGATCTGCAAAATTTCCCAAATTTGTTGCTTAACTTATTAATAAAGCTACTGTGCAGCCAACTGTTCTAGTTTCCCACAGCTACAGGAACGTCTGCAACGTTAGAGGATTATCGAATGCCAAAATGATCCATTTCTCATTCCCCGGTATTCTAAAAAGACTGAATGGTTATTTCTGATAATTAATTATTTAAAGGCCAATATCAAATAAAAATCCAGGTTTTCCTGATTAACTTTCAGGCGAGATATTATTCAAACAATGTTACAACGCCTCACCTTTCGCTTGTGGCTGCAATGAGATGTTCATGTTACACAAATCCCCATAGCAGCACTCCACCGCCAGCTCGGCAGTTGGGGGGCTTTCGCACCGCAAGGACCCAGCTTCATTACCCACAATGCAGCCCTTCTGGAGCACCGAAGTCCCATTAAGTGTGGAGAGGGAGGTGAAGCACTGCCGGCCGAAACACCGCTCCCCGTTGATACAAGACGACCCGTCACACAAACATTCAGGCATTCTCACACTGTCCTCACCTAAAAAAGAAAATGATGAAAACAGGTTAGAATTCATCCTTGCAAATAAGAGTGCAGCAATGAAACACCAATCATATGCAATTAATATACCTCATCTTTTGTGACAGTAAATGATCAGTGCTTATCCTTCTCTTAAGTATGCATGAGTGTATGTTGTCTTGCTTGCTCCACTTTTCACTGCATTCTGAATGTGCCCACCACTGTGATTGTCAAAAATAACTGAGAGACAGCATATTACTGAGACTGACTGAGCAGGATGAGCGAGGGGGAAATGTGAATGATTGGTCTACGTATGTAAGTTGCATGGAGGGGATACAGAGAGACACAGAAGCTGAGAGACTGTTCATATGTTAACTAGAATAAAAGAAATAAAAGACAAGGTGGGAACACAGAAGTCCACCAAATACCTTTCATGCATGTGTTCAGGAGAGTGTGTGACCTGCTGTAATCTAACTAACCCTATGTCTCGTCTATAGTTAGTGAGAGAGCTAAATTCAAGTAGATCCCCTGTTAATAGTAGCAGTAACACCCCCTCGCTTTACCTACAGCTCTCTTTTAGATCTGAAGTGTGGAAACATGTTGGTAGAGGAAGATGCTTACCTTCCAAGCCAGAGCAGGGAAGACCAGGACGATGAAAACTAAAAGAAACATGTCCCCAGCCATCATGGTAGACCTACATGAAAAAAAAACAAACAGAAACAACAAAAACCACTTCATGAATGAGTGTTTTTCCAGACAAAAAGGTCTGCAATTGCCTCCCAAAAAAAGCATGGTTATTTCTACACTGATGCATTAAAATACCTTTAATACATTTGTAAAGCATCTTTCGGGCCACCATTCAGTGAGACAGAAGACCAAGAGACACAGATAGATAATGACAGGATTTGCTGTCGATCTAAGAGTATTAGAGAGAGCAATTTTACAGAGGGAGACCTTTCTTTTTTCGGAAAAAAAAGAAAGAGTCACAACCAAGTTTAAAATGCTCAAGTAAAGTGGGTCTCATGCCTTCCTGTTGTCCTGGCAACAAGGCACTGAGTGGCAAGCAATGGGGAGACTGGTGCTCTCCTATTGGCTGCTTCTGTGCGTGTATGAGTGTGTGTGTTGATGTTTTCGTGTGTGTGTGTGTGTGTGTGTGTGTGTGTGTGTGTGTTGGAGGGACAGGCTGCTTGGTACATAGGGGAGAGGAGCAGACAGACGTGAGGGGAGGAGGAAGAGAGGGAGGGGGGGGGGGGGGAGAAAGAGGAGAGGAGCACAGCGGGGAGAATGAGTGTGGGAGCCCAAATACTATCGTTTAAAAGACCTGGAGACGGTCTAATCCTTCAATATTTAATGCGTCTGTAGGAACGTCCACACACGCTGTGCAGTTGTTTTTGTTTATTCACAGTGGCAGATTTTTTTTACAGACCACCAGTTTAAGTCACACTGTAAACTCTAGGGGGAAAAAAATACCCCACCCCCCCCCAAACTACCCATTTTATAAAGATGATATGTGAGTTTTGCGGAGACCTCATAGCCTGGAGCGTGCCCCGTTTATGCCATACTAAGCACTACTACTGTTATCTTGGCAGCATGTGTGTGTGCGCCTGAGTGCATCTGTGCAAATGATAAATACCCCAGTGCCTTCCCCCCACCCCTCCTACCTGCACCCCCCCAGGCCTTTGTGCCCGTCTCCCAGACATAAATGATTAAGCACGTGATGTTAGCATTAGCCTAACAGCGGCGTCTGTACGGGCCGCTCACACACAGACCACATGCTGCTCCTTTAATCAGAGCACAAAACAGAGGCTGCCACACAGAGATAATCAGGAGCTCTGTCTGCTCCCTTCGGACCGGCGGAGAGGGGAGCAGCGATGGGGGCAGGGAGCGGGCAGGAGGCGGTAAGGGAGGTATAACCAGGGGGCAACTGGGGGACAGCGGGTCAGAGAACGGGGCCAGTGTCGGAGAGACCGTGTGGGCCAGAGTGGGCTGCAAAAGTGAGATAGGCTACAGGGAGGGAAGTGGGACAAAGAGGTGTCTGGTATCAGTGCCCGGGGGGACAGTGGGAAGAACAGCACCATGCTGGTGGGAGACGGTCGGCTGGGCCACGGTTAAGCCAGGGGGCCGGAGGAAACAGGACAAAGAGACGAGCAAGAGGAGTCAGAGACAATAGTCTGGAGCACAGAGTTACTGAGTGCAAGAGTCACTGAAAAAAAAAAAAGTTATTTCGTCTGACTAGTTATCTTGATATTGACTCACATCACCCATGTAGAAAGAGCATAACATCCTGACTCACGCACGGCTGACAGATCAATAACTCCCCACATTTAACTAGTAGAGCGTGTCACGAAGCTCCACTTAATGGCCTCAATTAGTGTAGGTAAATGATTTGTTGCATTTGTGTTTACATTTGCAGCTGAAAGACCCTCAACGGGACACTGAAATGATCTCCCTCGCAATTCCTCTCACCCACACGTGCACTTTATCTTAAGTAAGCTATTAAAAGCTGCGGCCTCCAAAACATTTGTATGCATGTATTTCTATTTACACTGCTTACGTTGCATAAGCACCCACATCTATCCACACACCAGGCATGGTAGCTGGTAACATATCATCAGACTAGCTAACAGCTTTGCTTGATGAATATGCAGCCAGGACTTGTCCTGATACTGGAAACCACTGAAGGGATTCTTCGGGGAGAGAGAGTCAGGGCTCGCATCTGCAGAACTGATTGCGATCTGAGCAGACAACTTTATGGCGCTGTGTGTATGTGTGTGTTGCAGCCCTCTATCCCTGCGTATTGAATTCTCTGGCAGTCTTCTGCAGTGTGTGTTCACAGAGCTGACATCCTGCCAAGGGTGCGCTCTCATTTCCCCCCTCTATCTGTCTCATCCCCCCACTTTCCTTTTATTCGCTCTTCCTATATCCTGATGCGGTGTTGAAATAGTAAACCAGTATGAAAACCACATGGTAATGATAACTTAATACCTTTTCCATGTCCATTCAAGGGTGTTGGAGCTGATAATCTAATAAGTCTGACCACAGTATGATGTAGAGGGAAATTTCACACAAGCTTGAAAGGAGGACCAACTGTTATTTTACATATAAACAGTGTCAAATTTTCTTGTTTTTAACATCGATTAAGCTTCAATTTAACTCCTTTCCTCAACCTCTGAAATGTCAGGAAGTCTAAATTTAGTGTCTTGAGCCATTGTTTGCAGTACAAATAAGTACATTTACTGTATGTAGCATACTTAAGGTGGCTATAATCTGTATTTTTTGAGTAGCAATGTCTCAAATGACAATGCATCATTCTCAAATAACAAAAAAGAAAATAAAGAATTATCATCCAGAATTATCACTGAGCTTATCTTTTAGTTGTCCGGCAGCAACTTTACTGTTCTGGTTCACTTTCATTTCACAGTCTCTGGCGAAAATGCTATAAAAACCTACTGTACATGTCCTGCTCAGCACCAGACAGCAAACAAACACGGTTAATGACTAGCTGGGGAATACTGTCAACAATTTAGCAGCCAAATGTTGTTTCCACTGCCTTCAAGTTATTGCAGGTATAGTTTTGAGGCATGTGTACTTGGGTATTTCCATTTTTGCTGCTTTAAGGTTCTACTGTACAACATTTAAAAGAGATATATATATTTATTTGACAACTATAGCTACAAGATATTTTGCAGATTCAAGGATAAGTCTGGTGATATTCAACCACCAAAGCCAACAATTGATTGAATTGATCCTGCTAACATATGGTCTGTTTAGCCAAAGCCTGATATAGCATATTCCACAGTGCAGTTGAGCTCTACAGTTGTCATAAAACTATAAAAAAAAAACTGGGTGACGTATTCCTTCATTACGATGAACATGGGTTGTTCATTTCGGGTTGATCACACATACACAATCCTGGTGGTGTAAATCCCCACTGATACACCTAATCCACAGCTTAAACATGTTTGGGTCAAGTTGGTCAAACTACAGTGAATAGCTGGAAATATAGATCCATAAATTAAATTATTTGGTCTTTATATTAAATTTAAAAAAATATTTGTGACCCCTTGTTAAAGAAATACATACAGAGGAATATTACACACATAATATTATACAGAAGATTACCGTCCTTATCTTTTAAGATTTCACATATAAGATTTGTTATCATCTTATAAAAGATGAGGCATTCTGGAAACAACTGACAAACGGTACAGCGAGACTTTGGAAGAAGCTCCACTTCAACCAAGCTGCAAAGTTTAAAGGCTGCTTTCACACTGAGGCATCAGTAGCATTAACATATAACAGTATGAAAGGAGGTGTTCTGCACAGTGATTCATTTGACTTGTAAAAGTACATTTAGGCGCCAATTCTTGTTCTCTGCTTTGACGTTGAAGTATCTGATTTGTACTTCTTCATGTATTATGTCAGTGTGTCTGAGATCTGTAAGCACTGACCTTGCACATAGAAATATAAAAACCATACAGAGCTCAACACAAGATGCCCAAAGTGTGACTTGGCAAGTGAAAAGTATGTTAGGGTTGACTCCTGCTGAGTACTGCTGGAAGGACATGAAAGTGATCCTACATCAGCGCTCACACTTTGTGACGCCATGTTTCCTTCCCAGACTCTTTCCAGTGATCCCACTCCACAGGGCTATCGTGATAAGCACTTCTCTAAGAAGTTGTGTAGATCTTAAAGTGATTAGATAGAGATGATTAAACATGCCACTCAAATGCAGTGATGTACATTTCTCCAAATGTCCAATTAAACCTATTATTTTATTGCCATCTGTTGTTTTCAAGTAGCACTTTAAAACTGTTTATACCTTTAAACAGTAAAGAGAATTGTAATAGTCTAATTGGATGGATGCTTTATTATTTTGGTCTGTTTTGTATTCAGGTCAGGAAGAAGGAGAGAATGACAAAACACTTCTTTGCCTGATGAGCATGGTGTTTCACTAAGGTTGAGGAGGGAGGAGGCTGGAAGCCCTGCAGGAGCTGCTGAGTCATCATGCTGGCAAAGAGGGAGACGAGAGGTGGAATCTGTGTCTGAGCTGGCAGCCTGGCACAGTTACCATGGCACAACTAGCCCCAGCACCGAGTAAACTGCAGCAAACTGCAGGGAGGCAGGGGAAGAAACAGGCAGAGTCTGGAGTGATGCAGAGCCTGCTGTTTGTGTCCCCGTCCCTGTCCCCGACCCAGACCTAGACAGCCAAAGTGCCAGCATGCCATCAGGGACACACAGATGGTTCGCTCCTAGGTGGATGTGGGTGTAATACGGACCTGAGGGCGAAAGTCGTCCTCTTTGCAGTAGCCCACATTCATATTCGCACTACAGCTCAGCAAACCAACACATTCACTACAGCCTAAAAAACACTCTCTGCCCACAGTCAAATACTACACTGGACATGACTAAAACTAACCAAGAGAAAGGGAAACAAAAAAAACTTTTAGAGGAGTAATGAATGAACACACACGCATACACACCAAGTACAATATAAGCTTCCTTGAAAAGAAGGGTAGATACTAATGATACCATAGTGTTGGATTTAAATTATTTTTGAGTATCAGGAAGAGAAAGCACAAATAAAATAAAAACCTAAAATAAAAGGGCTACTTCATAACGTGCCTATAACGTTCTATATAAAGTTCAGCTAGAAATGTGTTCAAAATGTGGATGAAGACCATGGATGAAGTTAGAAATTCTTAATCGTGGTAATAATGTTTCACAGCAATGATATTAAACACATTTGTGGTATTTGAAGAAATGAAAATCTTTTGTCATTGTGTAATCCGTAAAAAAATTAAATAAAATCTTGGGGCAAAGAAATTTAGGGCAGATGTGATGAGCTCTGTCATCTAGGACACCAGTCATCTCTGGTGGGAGGCCTGTTGTGTAGCTTGCATTTGGATTAAGGCTCCTACACACTGCACAGTATCTCTTGCAGGTTCATTGCATTTCACACTGTGCAAGATTGGTCTAATAAAATTTGGTCGCAAATCTGTGTCAGACCGTACAACATCGATTTTGAGGCATGTCGGATTGTATAAAGACTGGCTGATGAATTGTGGGCTGTAAATAGAAAAAAAGAAAAAGGATATGTCTCATTATCTAAAAAAAAAAAAACAAGATGTGGTATCAGTGCTGGATGGTGGCACCATCACCATCATCATGTCTCGGTGTATTGGGACCGATTACCCACTAGACGACAACAAGTTTCCAGGCGCTGCTGGTCATTATAGCAGCAGAATGAGCAGATATTAGGATAGATAATGAGGAATATTGTCTGACAAAAGAGCAAAGTGAGCAGCTGGCCTCAGTGATGAACTAAGATTCCAAGGTAATACTACTGGGTTAAGAAGCGATTCATTTAAGTATTTAACACTGGTCTATCTGGGCTTTAATTCATACGAAAAGATGCAAGAGATGCAAAATGAGCCCCCGCTCATCAAAATATCACTCTTTAGCGCCACTGGTGGTGAGAATCTCCACACTGAGAAATTATTCTGGCTTTGTGGATAAACGGAGTTGGAAAAAACCCTCAGAAAATATTTTTGACATAAAAACTAAAACTGTGTACACAAGTTGAATCCTTCTTGAGATCCTGTATCACACTCTGGGATTGTGTGTGAAAGACACATTGCTCTGCTGACTGGAAAGAAAAGGTTTGTTAAACTTTGGAAAGTCACATCCCTGGCCAAGAGCCTCATCCAATGGGAGATGAAATAAAGACTCCATCCCTCTGGAAGAGCTTGTGGAATCTACAAGTGTCCCATCAGGTCAAGCTCTACAGTATCAGCTGTCTCTTTTCCTTTCCTATCGTCTGTTTTAAAAATGAATCAGGAAACCGACAACGCAGTCTTACTTTATTTTTTACATATCAAATGAAGGGAAATATCCTCTCGTCCTAGTACTGTCATTGTACTCCCTCATTGCAGGGTTGTACAGTTCTGAAAAGATCATCCCGGCAGTAATGAGCCTCTCTTCCATCTTCACAGGTGCTCAGTAAACAGCAGAACGCTACAATGCTTCATGGTAAACAAAGTTCTACTTCCTGTGGGCGTCTTCAGTCTGAGTGTCTACGGGCCTGATTCACTAAAGGTTTGCGTGTAAAAACGTGCGCAAACTTGACATCACCCGCAAAAAATGTGGGTTTGCGTCTTTCAACTGTGCAAGATAGTACACGCTGTCCATTTAGTACGTTTGCCATAATGAATATGCAATGTGGGGCGTTTTTAACCCCAGCATTGACTTCGTCACAAATACTCTCGCATATGTCGGTTTTTCTGGTAATATTTGTTTTTGTTATAACTCAATATATTTGTTAACCTCTTCCACTAGAACCTGATCACATTTCATTTTGCGCTTGCGGGCTTTCTGCTCGTCCAAACTCTCCATAAGGACACGCAAAACTCTAATTTAAATACTGCTGTCTCCACCCTGTTGCACCTGTTTTCATTTACGCAGTTATTCTTAGATCACCCGCAAAACGCACGCAAACGAGACGTGCAATCTATTGCACTGTGCACGCAATTTAGTACCTTTTATTTGGGATCTTAGTAAATCAGGCCCTAAGTGTCTTACAGACCGTGACACGATCCAAATGTAATCAGAGACAATAGTTGCCTTTTCTTCCTGATGTAATCCCACCCTATCTTCCACCTCTGCACCACCCTGAAACACACTGCCACACACTAAAAAAATAAAACATACAAGAATTTGTATTACACTTTTGTTTCTAATAAAATTTTGTGATAAAGTTTGATTGGTTTGCAGACAAGACTGAAAACCCAAGAGAGACAAAGAACAACTGAAGATAGAAAGACTGGGGATTGCAAGAGTCTAACATCTCAACAATACACACAGTTCAACATTATCATAAGACAACATCACCTATGCAAAAGAAGCTAAACTTAAAGTATAGCAGTTTGGTGGTTCCCGCAAGGCTTTATAATGGCTTTGTGTTAGTGAAAGCCCGTGAGACACAACTTACAAGGTTTTACAGCATTGTGAGGAAGACACTGTTAACAAGTGTTCTACGCAATGGTCACCATAGCAATTACACATTCATTTTCACACAGCCATCAAAACATTTGAAACAGCCAATTCAAACACTGTCTTTATGGCCCTCAGCAATGTTTGCCGACAGAGGAATGTACAAACAGTTACCCTCCAAAAGACCATCTCACTAAGTTCACTGCCCCGGGGCAATACTTCTCTCTAAAGGACACCTTGATTTGTATTGCAGTGCAACCTTTTAACATATTTTTCTCCTTGTGAAAGTAAATCAAGCAACTGACCAAAGAACTGTGGGTGCTCAGGTAACATTTCGTCTTGATTGATGATGTTCCCGCTGAGCAACAGTTAGCCTCTGTTAGCCTCTGTTTGTGACCCACAAACATCAACCACACCATTCACCACCATGATGATAATCACTCAGCAAACAGCTTGCAACAAAACAATAAATGTGTATACAGCATTATCCTCAGTAGAGGACCTGAGCCGTTACATCCTGCTGCCGATGGACTGTTTATGGCCCAGAGTTTCCTGGACTTTAAGGACCAGCAGTGAACAGTTTTTAATGATTCAGTAATGGGAAATCATGATGCAAACAGCCCATGCATGAGGGCTGGGTAACAGTTCAAAATCTACCAATAGATAGATAGATAGATAGATAGATAGATAGATAGATAGATAGATAGATAGATAGATAGATAGATAGATAGATAGATAGATAGATAGATAGAGAAATCATAGACATATTGCCAAGTGGACTTGCATGTCAAAACCACTGAATGACTGAAACATTATAAATACCTCATTTGGCTCAAAGTGGGAAATGGACTGGATTAAGTCTAAGCCCCATCAATGTAACTCCAAAGTACGACCATCATAACAGAACTACTTCAGTTTACAACCTTGCGACCCATGAGATGAAACATAAATTATTTGCAATTTGTAGACAGAGTGCCCATGCCAAATAAGAGCCCATTCCTGAGACTGGGAATGAGATCAGAGCGAGAGAGAAGCAGCAGCCATAACTTTCCCCCCTAACAGCTGAGCAATAAGACAAGAGCACTGAAGCGATTGAAGAGCTCATACAATGTGTATTGCAGACTGTCTCCAGTGCTGTCTGGGGTTAGTGTGGAGAGAAGAGACGAGAGGAGCCACAAGCACTGCAGATCTGTGTGCTTGTGTGTGTGTGTGTGTGTGTGTGTGTGTGTGTGTGTGTGTGTGTGTGTGTGTGTGTGTGTGTGTGTGTGTGTGTGTGTGTGCATCTGTGCAGACAGTAGTGCCTCATCTCCCTTCTCTCTGTCTCCACTGGTCTTCATCCACATTTGAACACAGAATAAGAGAGATCAATAAGTCTGTGAAGACTAGAGCCACCAGAAGGAGAGCAAGCTCACAAACTGCAAACAACACAAGACTAAAATCTGGTCTTTTATCTCGTTCTCTTTTCCCCTCCAACTTCCCGTGTCCTGCTGAGATTGCAGTGCCCGCAAGTCCCAGACAGCTCTCCTCATCGCGATATGTTTGGGCTACATGAGGCAGATAATTATTAAAAGGCTCAAGGATTTTTTGACTAAAAATATCACTGCAGACAGAGGGCCCCTTTCTATAAAATTGGACATGAGCATAGAGCAGAAGCAAATTCAACCCACATGCGGTGTTCCTCTGCAGCCTGCTGCCTCATCTGATGCCAGGTCTGTTGCTAGTCAAACTTTCTAGTAAGTCAGCATATACACACACACATATACACATGGCCAAAATCTGCGGCAAGATAGCTGACAGATGCACATAAAGGTTGCTACTCTGATGCTAGACTTCAAGTCCTTCCCCCTTTCTATCCTTTAGCTGACACCTCCCACCCGCATACACACACACACACACACACACACACACACACACACACACACACACACACACACACACACACACACACTGTGTCTCAAACACACTGCACACATATCTCCTCCCTCCCTTTCTTCCCTAACTTGAGAGCCACCTACATGGAAGAGCGACGAGCCTCAGACTCTTGCTCAGACTTGAAGCAGTCTATCTTGGTCTCATAACTGCAGTTCTCTTGTTAATGACAGACTGTGTAACCTGATTCCACACACACACACATACACATACACACACACACACCACCCAACCCCCAGCACTCGCTCTGGGTTTTTTTTTTTTTTTTTTGAGCTAGCGCTTCCCTCTCCCTCCACTTGCATATTGTTCCAACCCAAACTGCCAGCTGCTTCTGACAGCCAAATTACTGTGCAAGACTAAAAATGATTGCTATCGAAGTCTATCAGCAACCCCAACACCCCCCCACCCCCCCTCGCCTCATGCTTTCTGAAGTGCTCAGACCTCTGTGGGAAAATTATACATTTTATAGCTTTCAGACAGGGACGGCTACGACAGTGTTCTGATGTAGAAGCCAAGATGTCTGCAGAAAAAGAATTTGAGAGTCATAATGTGGAAAGGAAAACTTGAATGAGGCCTGTGTAACATTTCAAACTTCCAGCTTACTATGAAAGGTCTGTTTCTAATAGTTTAGTATTATATCACTTGTTCAAAATAGGGATAATGATTATTTCTATTATCAATTACTCTCATTATTCTACTGAAGTGAACTGCAAAGATATTATTCAATTTGTGAAACCGAGAAAAGCCATAAATCATCAACACTGAAGAAACTGGAATGAGCATTTTCCTTCATAAATTACTTATAATCATTAAACAGCTAACACATATTTAAACATCCTGAAAATAATCCTCTTAAAAACAGACACATTTGAAAGCAAACTCATGAAGAAAATGTTCTCATCCACTGCATCTGTGCTTTTCAACGTCCCCCTAACGACTCCTATTGTCTGAGATGCATTGAGACAGATAACCTCCTAACTGCCTGTAGACTGCATTATCACAGATAGGCTGTTTGAAACAATGACACTGCCCCAAAAGCATACAATAACATTGTTGTAGACCAAGAAACGAGAGGGCTAATCACAATGGCAGGGCTGGTGACAACAATCAGGCCGTTGCCTCGGCTGAGCAGAACAGGATCCTCAAAGATCCCCTGGAACTGAACCATATCTCAGGCCAGACTGTGTGACGTCCCATTATCTGACCACTATCAGCTAGACTCCATGATGCAAGCCACTGAGAACGCTGGGCGCTCACAAAGAGGCCAGACCTCAGTCATTGGTCAGCTATGGGGTTACATTCTCCAGATTGTCGACCAACCACACGAACACACTGCCACAAACTGCTGCTAACAAACAGCCCCTCTAATCCTGTCACAGACTGCTCTGTTAATTCATCGACTCATACACTGTCAATTTCTTTCCATCCCATAATACGCCTGCTAAAAGGAAAGAAGAGCTTTTCTATCTCTACCTCTGCAATACAATACAATCCATGTATTACAGCTTCACCTGGTGGGGGTCATTAGTATCCAAATTCATTTTGTGCTGCTAACTCATTGTGATTAAATATTCTCCTGTTCCACAATACTGCATATGTTTGACCGCCAGATTGTCATACGTATAGAGTATCAGCTGAATGCTTTAAGTGTGTCACACTGTTAATTCTTTGCAAAATTAAAAAGGAGCTTGGCTGAGCTCTTATCATTCACACAGGCTACGAAAGCAAATCCAAAATCAAGCTTTCCCCAGACGTTTGGGCTACTAGTGAGGGAAAAAAACTAGATTAGTACGTGGGAATGTGATTTTTTTTCGTGGGGGTGGCACATTGTCTGAGTGGATTCAGAGAAGAACATTCCGGCGTCAGACATTCACACATCTTTTTTAAATCGGCACAATTAACCCTGAATGTTTTCAGTCAGCATTAACACCTTTCTAATGAAGTTTGCACCCTCTCATCAGTAGGTATACTGCCTTTATGTTTGATTTCCTGCAATCTTATCACTTTCCATTTCCTGTTTGGTCTGACTGGGGGGAAGAAGGGTGAGGAGAAGGGAGTATGTCAACAAATACTTTTACATGTTGTATAGGTAATACATTGACAATATTTGAGTGCTTCTTCATTGCAAACTCCAATTTGAACTTCAGATCACTTTAAGTATTTTGACCCCCTCCCTTCTCCTCTAAAACTGCAGGATTGTGATGTTAAAATTGCTCAGCATGGGATGATGAGACACACGATCAAGCAAGGCAGACCCTCCCAAAGACTCTTTGCATCACAATAAACTTAAAAGTCACAACTAGTTGCGAGGCTATGAGCTTGATGCGATTGCTGAAAAATTCAAATTACAACCACTGAAAAGTCGCAGTGTTGAAATGGAGACTTTTCTTTTTTACTTTCTTTATGGTCTAATAAGTCACCTGGACTGTAGCTCATCACCATTTATCCACAATCAACAACAACAAAAGAAGGAAAAGAAAAGAAAAAATCATCTCCCTGGCGCAGCCACTCATAAAATCATAGTCTCACCTACGCAAATCATATGCAGGCATTCATTCACACAGTCTAACCTAAATAAGGAGGATAAATAAACATATGTGCTTTAACAGGCCAAGATTTTACTAAGGAAAGCAGAGAGAGACAGAGACAAGATTTGGTCTGACGAGCACATCAGCAAACTTCTCACCACGTACACGACAATGTCTGTAAGAATACAACACTGAGGGTAAAATTACAGGCCTGTTTCTAGTACATTTGTTATCATACAACAGGATTAAACTTACCGTGCGGGTAATTTTTCAAAGTGCTTTTTATAAGGGCTCGTCAAACTGGCTCGGGTCGAACTACTCTGCCATCTCCCGAGATTTCACCGACAATACCCGATTTGTTTTCCAAAGTCTGAGCCGCGGAGCCGACTACATGACGCCAACATTATCGTCCGTCGTTTTGCTCGGTGAAAGAAAAAGAAGAAGAAAAAAAAGTGAGGACTTCACTCGGTTTTCGTGTTCGGGAGTGACAGACAACGAGGGTACATGTTGTAACGCTGTCCTTCTTTACACATTAGCACTGTCTGGACTTCACAACTCGCACTACGGCGGCGGCACGGAGGCACACAGCCAGGATTGGAGGAGGAAGTTACTATCAACTCACTGCAATTAACCTGCACACACGACAGGATAAACACACGAGCTTCCGGTTACGCATTTCAGAATAAGATGTCTTTCAGGTTGATGATATTCACAGGTGTGTGGAGGAAGAAGAATTTATGTATTTTATATAAAACGATACTCTATCACAAGCACAGTAATAGTTATGAATCACACTGTCAACAAATGCAATTAACATCTCTCTCTCTCCCCTCTCTCTCTCTTCATAACACTATTGCCAAAACTCCAGGAATTAAAGAAACAAAAAGAACACAACTTAAATAGTGATATATATGTGTTAAATATACAGTCACGGCCCCTTTATTAGGTACATATGTGCAAACTACTGCAATCCAATACAACAGCTCTGCTATAAATTCTACATTTATGAAGCTTTATGGTTTCGGTTTTTGTTGACATTGTCAAGAAGGTGATAATTCTACTGTATGTTTATTATTGAGGTCAGTGGGTGATGGTGATGTACTAGGGTGCATTATATTGAATGGTGTTACATTTTGTCCACTCCTTTACCATACATGAAGTAATCAGTAATACACATAATGTAGAAGTATCACTTTTTTGACAGTGTTAACAAAAACTGAAAATGTACAAACTTTTTTTTTTTTAAGTAGAATTTATAGCAGAACTGTTGTATTGGATTGAATTAGATTGCACAGGTGTACCTAATGAAGTGGCCGGTGACTGTAGGCTATACAATATAACCTATGCATGTATTTGTGTGTGTGTGTTTGTCTCTCTCTCTCTTTCTCTTTCTCTCTCCCTCTGTGTGTGTGCGTGTGTGTGTGTGTGTGTGTGCATGAATCAGGGTCATTCACTGTCCCTCAGGTTGTGGCATGCTGATACATGTTGGGTGTCAAGATATGCCCTTGGAGAAAGAGACAGTATTACCTATGTAGTATTGCCATTGCCAGTTAAGCATTTTTTCTCTTGCCACTAAGAATCAAAACTCAAAGCACTAATGGCTTGCCTTGGCCCATGTGTGCAGCTTGGTAATTTAATTAAACACACAAAAAAAGAAAATATGCAAGCACAAAACTGATAAAATGGAGGTATTAAAACTAGATTTTAACACAGTGTTAAATAAAGATAGTGAAATAAAAATTTCTCCTGAGATACACTATGCTTTTATGCTGAGGCAAAAGTATACATTTCCTGTCACAGACTTATTCTCTCTGAGTAGCTTGACAAGTAATTAAAGGAACATTTCTATTTAATTTGGGCTATGCATGTTCTTGACTCAATATTAAAGGTGTGGAGGCTTCAACTATTTGGGTATGTTTCAGACAATAAAAATGATGTTCACTAACAGACATGATTGGTAAACTGAAAAATGCTTTAACCGTCAAATATTGCTCTATGATAAATGTTTCCTTTCCTTTCCCTTGCACACTTGTATCAGCTAGTACATGTAGTTATTTCTTAAACGCTTGAGACATTGTTACATTCATTACAGCCACATCATTAAGCAGTACGTCACTGTCAAAATACTTATGGAGATTATAGGCTACTGTTATAAAAATAAGATTAATTTTTAATAAAACTGCTGAATAGCTTTTCAAATAGCAATAAAGGGATTCAGTGTACGCATTAAAAGGTAAAAGTCTAATTTCACAGTAATAACCCTTTCCTTCACAAAGACCTCGATATCCATCTTTTCTGTGTGTTTAATGCATCAATGATATTTTAACCATTACTCAACACTGCCGACAACTTTTTTTAACCATTACTCAACACTGCTGACAACTTACAGAAATTTGAAATAAAGTGTTTGAGAGAATATCTTAATAATGAACAGGGGGGAAAGGCAAAAGTCTCCTTAAGAAAATTCAGTGGGATATAGAGTAGAGTAGGTAGATAGATAGATAGATAGATAGATAGATAGATAGATAGATAGATAGATAGATAGATAGATAGATAGATAGATAGATAGATAGATAGATAGATAGATAGATAGATAGATAGACTTAACTCAAATCCTATTAAAAAAAAAAAATATGACTAGAAAACACGTTGGGGGAATCCAGAATGATATTGGCCGCGTATAATGTATTCGAATACGTATTGAAATTCATTGGTGAAGTGCCAAATGCAAAAATTGTGCCACTTTACTCTAATCACCATATGTTCTTTTTGTTTTAAAGACATTTTAGGCAGTTAAAAAAATGATGTGAAATCATTGAGGAACAGCGAAAAATGATGGTAATTTATTTCAAAAACGACATTTGTGAATACGCAGCCATTATACTCATCACATTAACAACACAAATATGTTTTACACACAACTGCACGCATTAATTTATGGTAGGTACATTTTCAATTTATGCTACGGCGAAATGTTTCAGTCGTCACCATGGTAACCAGGTATCTTTTTACTTTGT
Organism: Scomber scombrus; assembly: GCF_963691925.1. NCBI lineage: Eukaryota > Metazoa > Chordata > Actinopteri > Scombriformes > Scombridae > Scomber > Scomber scombrus. The sequence continues at coordinate 14,598,051 of NC_084982.1, forward strand.
GGAAAAAATACATTACTTCTGTAACCATGAATCAAACGGTTGACCCTTTAATTTAAACAACCTCCACACTGTCAGACAGCAGCGGCAGCCGTTAACCACGCTGTCACTCTAATGTCCGTTTCCATGACAACCTGGTCCCAAGTTCCAAACAGAGTCAACCTTTCTCACACAGCAGTTTTTCTCCGCGTCCAAAATGTTTTCAGAGTAAGTAAGATACTGATTAATGTAGTTAAATAAGAATATTTGTGTAATTTCTTTGTGTTTTAACTTTTTCTAGAGACTAATTAGCGTCGTCACCTAACCACTCGTTGAGCTAAACTTAAGACAGGCTAGACAAACTGAAGGCAACCAACTGGCTAAGCTAACATGACCGTTAACGTTCATGAAGTAACCTAACCGCTTATCACAATGCTCCTCCGTACAAGGGTAAAGAGAAGTTGACAGTGTGCTGGGTTTTGTTTCCATTTTCACTAGAAATTCCGCATTTCTCATGAGTAACGATCTCCAACCATCAAAGTCTGGCAAGTACAACCGCTTATAATAGTTTAGTTGGTTTTCTCTGGTTACAGCCTGTGTATCCTGTGTCGTCCGCAGGGAGACTCTTCTGCTGGGAAGACGCTGCTACTTTGGTCAAATGTTATGTTAGAGGTGTTTCATATGAAGCAGTAAGAAAAAAAAATGCCATTTTTTCTCTCTCTTCACGTTGTGTGTGTGTGTGTGTGTCTGTGTTTTAACTTTACAGGTCTGAAAGCAGGGAACCATGGCATAAATGGCCAGATCTCCCAGATCCCAGGACTGTCCCCAGTTGTCAGCTCTGTTATTGAGGGGAAGGCCCGTGGGAGAAGGGGAGGAGTCCTAGACAGTGACTCTGACTATGTCAAGCTTGCAAAACAAGGAGGACACAAAGGTAGAGCCATCCTGTTGCTTTGTACCTACACATATCCATCTGGCTGGATTATGCCCTTCACCTGCATTTATTTTTGTCTTTTCGTATTCATCCTTTTTTAACAGGACTCCTGTGGCATGAGGAATCACTTACCTCTCAACGTAATTCATACAAACCTCCAAACTGGTTCTGCCCCTCACCAGAAGACAATACCATACCTAGGTACTGTAACTGTTGATGTACACTGAGTAGTGGCCACAGTTTATGTTTAAAATACTTCACCATTATTACTAACAAAACTGTTGCTGTATCACCACTCACTCCTTGCACTGCTAATATCTTACCACTGCCAGTACTGCTACTTGACTTCACACAATGATGTCACAATTTTTTAAGTCTATCTTTAAAAAGGTCCCTAAATGAACATTGAAACAGGTTTTTCTTGCCATAATCATTCCTACAGTTCATACTGACCATTAGAAGATCCCTTCATGATGCACTTAAAATGTAAGTGATGGCAAGTACAAATTAGTCAAATCAAGTAGATATCTTTCAATATTACTGTTTTTAGTGCCAAAGTCCCTCTTTAATACTTCCACTGCAGCTCAACAGAGAAATACAAAAAGGGACATTTATGCTAATAAGGCTGTAAATCTGACAGATATCCACTTGATATGACTAACGAAGACTGCTGAAGCCTGTCTTCAGATAAACTTTTAACGCATTTTTGCACAAAATGACTGTGTGGACACACTGTGGATTTTGGCCCCCATCACCTACATTGAAAGCACATTTGAAGGGGATCTTTTAACAGCCAGTATGAACAGGAGGAATGATTACAACAAGGAAAACCTTGTTTTAAGACCTGTAACAAGCTTTCAAAGTCCTGTGAAATAAATAGAAAAAAATAAACCGTAATAATCAGCTATTATAAATGATAGATTTCCCTTAATTGTCCTCATTATCTATTACAGTTGTCAGTAGGTGATGGATACATTTCATATCTCTCTATTGTGTTTTTCCATCAGCCTAATTACCAGCGAAGAGAAGAAAAACCCCGGAGCATTTCAACACATGAAACCTCCTTTTGGGACTGACAATATGTCAACATGGGAGAGGGATGATAGCTGCAATGGCGAAGAGAAGGTAAACAGAGAATTGCCAAAGTAATTTAGAAAGTAATGTAGCCACATGAGTCACCACAGTATTCATTTATTGTAGTTTTACACACTACAGTCATTTGTTACCTGTTCTGGCAGACCTACTTTGTGGTAGCAGTCTATGTTTCTCAATGATTAACTGTCAGCATTCTGCCAAATTTTATGAAAAAAGAGATTTTAAAAAACGATACCGTTTTTTATTAATAGTCACAAAATAACCGCTGCACCCTATAACTTTGTTTGATGTTCTGCAGAACAACAATGTTCATAACAACCAGATGGAGAATTTGCAGTCATCCATTGAACATCATGAGGCCAGCAAATTCAAGAAGACGTAAGTTGCTGTGGTCACAAGATGGCGCTGTTGTTTTGTATCATATTGGCTTGTGTCTTTTACAACTCTAGGCAAAAGAGAGCATAAAATATATTCACAGGCCAATGATCTTATTATATAGCCCACATCTATGTCCATGTTTTAATTGAATGTAAGTTAATGAAAGGAAAACATGGTCACTGAAGTTGTCACTATAAAGCAGTTATATCAATACAAAACAAACTAAATCTAAACTATAGTTATTGCAAGTTTTCATGTGCAATTTAGTTAAATATGGATATAAATGTTATTAGAACAGGACTTATATAGTGTATTCATGTGATGTTTGGTGTTGCAGGTGTTTTGTCAAATTGTTTGGGTTCAAACAATATGATATTATTTAGTTAATATTTCAGTAAATAATAATAGTAAATCTGAAACAACATTTTTGAAAGGAAATGGGCAAGAACTAATATGAAAAGTAAATGTGTGTCATTGTATGGAGTGAAGTTATGGAATGATTGTGACATTGAATTGAAAGAAAGTAAAAATATGGGTTCATTTAAGAATTTATCTAAAACCAAAACATTAGAAAGTTATGTAAGAAGTGAATATGGGGATTTGTGAATTGTTGAAATCAGGTATCTGGATATTTCGGCTTTTAGTTTATTATGAGAACTTAAATTGTTAATTTATTTTACAAAAGTCACTGCTAATGACGCAAGTTTTGTTTGAAGAAACTGAATTCATGTTTTTAAAAAGGGTAGACAAAATAAGCTTAGTCTTCAGTCTACATTTTTTTTTCGGTCAAAGAAAATAAAAGAGAGAATAAATCATTTGTAAGAGAAACATACAGGGATGAGGAAAGACTGATGACATATTAATTGTTTAGTTTATATATCTTATCACTTTTTCTCTTATCTTTGTTTTGTTTGTTTTGTTTTGTTTGCATGAACATCTGTACAAGAAATTATTCATGGAAATTATTGTGAATTTATTTTGTAAATGATCGGAAAAATATAACTTACCTAACCTAACCTAACATTTAAACATTAGTGTATTTCAGTGAGAGGTGTGAGGACATAGACCATATTTCTGCATGTAGTGGTGACTTAGCAGAAATGCTCATGGGCAGGCTGCATACTGGGGTCGAACAGAACAGCACACAGAGTAATGGCCTCTAGATGTTCACCTGAGTGTTTGCTTTGGCTCACAGCTAGTCGGTGCTGCATGTTCCCTGTAGCTTTGGGAAAATGTCAATGACTTGTCAAAAACTCGCCAAAAATAACCTATACAGCAACATAAAAACTATGATCATGGAGAATGTATTGTTATGATACTGATGCAAAGCATTCACTGCAAAAAAAAAGTTATGCAAGTCCTAAAATTGTATTTGTCAAAACAAATAAAGCAAACGGCAGATGGGGTGAAACGATTCCACCTGTTTCCAGAACAAATCATCTTGTTTACAGTTGTCGTCTTGCTGCAAGATATTGACTTTGAGAGCCAACAGAACAGAGAGTCTAGAACTCTGACTAAGTGAAAATAAGTATTGCTTTGTTTAGAAAAACTGTAATTGGAGGCAGAGCTTTGTTACAAGATGAGGAGAAAACTGACAAATGTAAACAGCAGTTGTTTTCTCTCTGCTCTTTGTTGGTTGAATCTTTTGCTGATGAGTTGCCACATTTTGTCTCAGTATACAGTACTGGTAGGATAGAGTTCACCTTTAGTGCTTAAACTTTGTCTGCTGTAGAGGCAATACATGGTGATGACAAAACACTGTATTACATTTGTAACTACAAAAGCAGCATAGTTTGATCCCCAAAAAACTGTTTCTGTCATGTTCTTGTTGTGCTCACAGAATGTTTGACAAGAAACCGGCTCCTGTCGACATGTCTAAGCTGTTAAGCTTTGGTTATGTAGATGACAACAAACCAACAGCCAACACTTGGGTGTCAAGTAAGTGGCTCACTGTTTCTTGTACTCATGAGTTACAATCATACAGGTCATTCAATAAATCTTCTATTTTACTGCTTTCCCATTATGCTTTGGAAATCCACGTCTGGTATAATAAAAGTAAATGAAGCCAAGCTGTTAAGCAGTGCATTGATTTTATGTGACTTAATAAATGAAAGTAGATGAGAGAATGACGGTCACAAAATTTGAGGTGTGACACTGAGGTTTCAGCCATTAAAAATGTATGATGCCGCTTGATAATACCGTGTAGGAATGAAAATCATGACTTTCATTAGTATATATTATTAATAAATGTCGTGATGGTGATTATGTGAATATGTTTTCTGTGTCAACAGATTAGAGGACTGCCAGTGTGTGGGACAAGGACGCATCAAATGAAATGTCTCCAACAGGATTAGTTGCCATCTTCTTCTCCGACAACAATTTATTTTTACCGCGTCATGCTGAGCCACATCGAATGTTACTTAGTTTTAATTGTGTTGTCATTTCAGATGTGTTACTCAAGTGTGAAACTGCTTCATTGAATTAAAGCCAGGACCTTTTGTTGATTGTGCCCGTTAGTGGTGCCCTGTTAACTGCATAAGTATGGAAGGTGCAAGTTAAGTCCTGTGTTAAGTTTTTTGCTGTGTCTGCAACTCTGTAAAAAGCAGGTTATTGTTTGATAATTCAAATAAATTCAAAGTTTTTCAACATTTATCTTAATCATTCATCTTTTTTGCTTTCCACTTTTATACCATTTGCTCTCACAGACTGAGATTTAAATGTAAATAGTTTGTTACATAATACCGTAAGCAAATATACAAATGATGCCCCATCACAATAGAAATGTAATGTCACTCTTTAAGGAAATGATAATAAACATAATTTGATGTGGTTGATTTTTGCAGTACTCATGTATATTGATGATCATTTCTCTTGGTTGTACATTGGCTCTGTTTTAGCATGCTAATGTGTTGCATGCCAGTGTTAGACGTTATCTCTGTTCTTGAAAAAGTTGTATAATATGTCAGGCGATCCCTGGCTGCTCTGAACACACTGCAGCTCTTGCTATGGAACATAAACAGCCGTTTACATCAGACCTGTTTATTTGGTCACAGCTGATAGTGTTTGCTTTCTGAAGTTGCAATGACACTTTGGAACTGGGACAATCATTTTCTATATAATTGATCTTGCTCTGTTAAGGCTGGTAAATGTTTTTGTCAGAGGGAAGACAGACGCTACTCCTCTCTGTTGAACCAATCAGTGGCAAGGTCAGAGGTCACCACTATATAAACTCTGCAGCGAGACATAACTATTATTCGAAAAACAGCTGCAATTAGTTTTCGGAGGATTTACAGAAGAACAGAGTTTAAAACTTAATTTTGCTTAGTCTCCTGCAATCATGGCACCAATTCTACTGAACTGTATGGGGAATGATCACAATGAGTATATCAAGTAAGTATTTTTAAGTTTTAAATGCAGTTTTTGATTCTTTTGCTCTTCTTAAAAGCCTTTTTCTTCAATAATCATCATGTTGAGCATATATAGTTAGTACACATTTAGGGCTTACTTCAGCCTTCTGTTCGTGTTTTAATTGCTGCACTAAATTGCTCTTAGACAACAAGTCCAAGTGAAAAACCCCTACCTGGATACCATGGAGGAGGATATTCTCTACCACTTCAGCTTGAGCACCAAGACTCACAATCTCCCAGAAATGTTTGGAGATATTAAGGTTTGTGAATCAAAAGCCAGATTAAGGAAACACATTTATTCTGAACAACTCATACAAAGGCTAGAAAACAGAATGTAATAGTCCTCTCTTTCTCCATCTCTCTGTTTCCTTTAGTTTGTGTGTGTTGGTGGCAGTGCAAATCGAATGAAGGCCTTTGCCCAGTTCATCCACCAGGAGTTGGAACTGCCTGGAAACCCAGATGAAATCAGAGATATCTGTGAGGGGACTGATCGCTACTGCATGTACAAAGTGGGCCCAGTGCTTTCTATAAGTGTAAGTATTTCATAACCAGTTTGCACAGAACAATGATATGCACAGTCCTTATTATATTATTACATTACTGCTGCTAGGATTGGTCCTTTCACTTGTTTGAGAATAATTTGCATCCATGTCTTTTTTCCATCTCAGCACGGCATGGGTGTCCCCTCAATCTCCATCATGCTGCATGAGCTCATCAAACTGCTGCACCATGCCCAATGCCGCGATGTGGTTCTGTTTCGTCTGGGAACATCTGGTGGAGTTGGTAAGGACACATTTCCTGTTTTGAAGTGATGGAAAGCTTTATTTTCACCAACCAATAATTATATTGTAGGGAAAAGATTATTCCTGTATTTTAAGTAGTTTTTTTCCTGTGTGTGAGTTCTTTTGAAAAGTACTATTTTGAGATTTGGGACAAACATGAACAAGAAACATAAATATGTATAAACATCTTCTAAATTGTTTTAGTTCGATGCTAAATATAAACAAAAAATGAATTGCACAAAAGAAAGTGACTGAATGAATATTTTTTTTAATTTTTATCTGCCATGTTCTCAAGGTCTGGCTCCAGGGACAGTGGTGATCACAGAAAAAGCAGTGGACTACTCCTTCCGGCCCCAGTTTGAGCAGGTGGTTCTGGGTAAAGTGATCACCCGGAGCACTGAGCTGGATGAAGGGGTGGCCAATGAGCTTCTGCAGTACTCCTCCGAGCTTGAAAACTTACCGACAGTGATCGGAAACACCATGTGCACCCATGACTTCTATGAAGGTATAACCCGCATTTCATGCACAGGTTGTTTGATATCAGTTTTTATTTATTCGCCTACAGTACAGGTGAGAACTCAAGCACTACATACATAGGTCAGGTAGTGAAAATTCCTGTGCTATGTCTCTCTAGGCCAGGGCCGACTTGACGGGGCTCTGTGCTCCTTCTCTCATGAAGAAAAACTGGAGTATCTGAGGAAAGCATATGAGGCTGGAGTGAGGAATATTGAAATGGAGTCCACCGTCTTTGCAGCTATGTGCCGTGTTTGTGGTCTCAAAGGTATTTTTTGTTACACAATATGGAATATTTTCCATGGCGCTGCAGCTCATCAATGTTTTGCAACCTACTCATGTCCAGATATACGATTAGAGATACATTTTAGTGAGTAAATGTCTACTTCTTTTTATTAGTCACTTAGATATCTATCTTTAAAGATACAAGTTGTAGTAATGATCAATTGACTTCCATCATGAAGAACAAAGAAATTTGAAACACAGAATGACTGTTTATCTCTTATTTTACCCCACAGCCGCTGTGATCTGTGTAGCATTGCTGAACCGCTTTGACGGAGACCAGATCACATCTTCTCATGATGTTCTGGTGGAGTACCAGCAGAGACCTCAGGTCCTGGTGTCCCACTTCATCAAGAAACGCCTGGGACAGATTGCCTGAGACCCCAACGCCTCTTATCGCAACCCCAGACCTCCCAAATGACTGTATATAGCTTTGACTGATATGTGTATATACTGTACTTAACATGTTGATATGTGCATTAGACACTTATTTAAAAAAATGATGTGTATGTGTATGATCCCTTTGATGAAGCTAAAATATTATGTATGTTGCACATATATATATATATTTGCAGAGTATGTATTATGTTTTACTATTTAATAGTTTGCTACCTATGTATGGGAATAATCATTTTCTAACTAATGTTAGAAAAATGTTGAATTCAATACTTGACTTTTCAATGTTTGGTACTTTTTTGTCTGTCAGCAAGGAACTATTGATTATATTTTGGTTGTTGGCCAAGTCCATAACTTCTAGATAATAATCATCTGGATCTTCACACAATGTGCTTCAGTGATCAATGTGTTATTAAATACTCAGACACATATATTACATTTAGTAGCTTCTGCCATATAAGCTTGTCTATGTAATGTAAACCTCACATAAGAAGTCAATAAATATTGATGAACCTACAGAGAGGTCATTTTCATTTGTTGGAGATACATAATTATCACTCAGATACTGTATGATACTGCATTGCTCATGAGGTGCTGTAGAGTATGAACCTAAAATAAAAAATAACATCTGTATAGTGTACTGTGTCACTTGGTGGTCAATACTGTAGCTGAAAAACTACCTTATGAGTCAGACTTGCTGTTGTAACTCTGCACCTGTGAACATTCAGTTCAGTAAAATGTATTTTTATAATCCATATAATGCTCAATGCCAGGACAAGGTTACTTGGACTTGACAATGTGATCCCCAGCAACACTTCAGTCAGAATTTGAGTATGGATATGGTGTCTCGTCGAGGGGGTTTGGGGGGCTTGATAACAGAGAGGACCTCTTTGGCGTACTGGCTGTTGTTCAGACCAGCCTCGCGCAGAGCCTGTTCAACCCGCAATCTTGGATCAGACACAATCTGCAAAACAGATGTTAAAAAAACATCCTCAGTAAATAATACATTTCCTGCTGTTTCACACTATGCCTCACACGTAAAAAGCAAATGTTTGATTTTATGGTTTACTATGCACGTCATACTTGAAACAAGATTAATCATTAATCCTTCACAGTTTGGTATTGCAGAAGAAAATTCTTCCAGTTTGGCAATCAGTAATCGTTGCATATAGTAACACAGTAACTAAATACTAACCTGTTCTCTACAGAAATGTCAAAATATCTCCCACACACGCACGCGCGCACACACACACACACACACACACACACACACACACACACACACACACACACACACACACACACACACACACACACACACAGTCTCCTGTGCACCGACTGACTAGGTGGCCTTGAAAAAGATCAAAGCTGTGTCTAAAGGTCTCTATGATGAGGACAAACATTGTTTGACCAGCCAGTAAGCTTACATAATTTCTACTGTTGCACATATCACCGGTCATTATCACCCAAAATTGGGGGCGTAGATTTGGGTGTAGGCGGTAGAGATATGCCCCAGCCAATATCCAAGCTGGATTGTCCGTACAAATATTTTTTTACCAGTCTCAATCCAGCCGCTTTAACTCCATATGATGTTAATGGTAAAATCTGTGCACTGTTGCCAGGTTTGTGTGTTTTCTGTACTATGATGATAAAGAGTGAAAGAGCAAGATATGAGGGATATGGTAGGTAGAGCAGTCGGATTCCCAGCTCCTCCAGTCTGAATGTTGAAGTCCTTGGGTGAGATACTGAACCTCAAATTGCTCCAACAAACTGTGCTATCAGTGTGTGTGTCTGTGTGTGTATGTGTATGTGTATGTGTATGTTTGTGTGTGTGTGTGTGTGTGTGTGTGTGTGTGTGTGTGTGTGTGTGTGTGTGTGTGTGTGTGTGTGTGTGTGTGTGTGTGTGTGTGTGTGTGTGTGTGAGTGATTAGAAACTACTCCTCCTGATGAGCAGGCACCTTGCATAGCAGCTTCTGCCATCAGTGTATGAATATATGTGTGGAATGGCATGTTGTGTAAAGAGCTTTGAGTGCTCAGGAGACTAGAAAAGGCGCTATATTAATGTGGCCCATTTACTATACTCGACCTAATGATCTGGCAACCCTCAACTTCAAGCTGTATGCATTGTTGACTAGCAGCAGTGCGGCAGCAGCAGGAGTGGAGGTGGTAAGATGGACAATCTGAAGCACTTAGTATTTATAGTTGTATTTTAAATGTTCAAACATCACAGAATTGAAAATGACTTGAACAAAACAAAGATAATTTGATTTGATTACATTTAATTTCAGGCATTGGGTATTGTTAGCTAATTTGTGATTGTTGCTCAGACATGCTGTTTAATTAAACAACTTTATAACTGTTGATGAACATTTTTAGACATCTGGTCCTTTTAAAAGACAAACCAAAGTGTCAGTAACATTTGAGGTTAGTTGTTAAAAATGTTCTGTAATCAATCCAAAGATTCATCTCTGAGAATCTTTATTGGGAGAAATATTTACTATTTAATACCATATCTCCCCTGTTACACAGGTGGATAAGGAACAGAGGTATTATTGCATATGGGTCATGAAGAGGCATACATTATTTATAAGCTAAATTAGCCACAGCTTGTCCAACTCATTTGTTTGTTACTGTCATGCATCATTTTATGAAAAATTGTGTTTGCAGCTGCCTGAGCAGACAGGTGAACTGAAAAGAAATGTCCCAACAAAAGTTAAAACCAAACCTACGCCCTTTCCCCCGAGATAAAACAAAACACAAACAGCTGAGTCCAATCAAGGAATCATGAGAAAGAGGCCACGTAGGCTGTAAATACCAGGAGCATAGATAAGGAGTTTGGGTTAAATGACCAGCTGCAAAGGTTTTGTAATCATACAAACAAAAGGTAAAGGTGCTTTGAGGGTAGATGTTATCAGGCCTCACCTGTGTGTCCGTGTATGTGTTTATACTGTAGAGGGGCTTTTGGAGCTCAAACTCTTTTACATTCAAGTGTCGACTCTTCCAAGCTTCAGTATCTGCCATCATCCTCTCTGGGTCCACCTCTGCCACCACCCCAACCTAAGATAAATAGGAAGAAAAAAAAAATCTACTGATAACATACAATTGTCTTCTTACTCGCTGCCAAAAGGTGGCAGTGATGCCTTCGCTCAGATAAGGATGAGTCCAGGTTTTCCCTTGTGGGTCATTTCAACTGACAGAGAAAATCAGTGTGGTTAGAAGGGTGAAGAGCAGATAATGATCCACCTGGTTTCTGAGAGTGTCCAGACGATTCTGCCTCTCTTCTTCTTCTCTCAGCCGCTCAGCCTCCTTCGCCTCTCTCTCCTCCATGCGCTGCTGCAACAAATCTGCCCGAAACTGCACCCTGAGGGGAGCACAGAGGGTGAGGACATCAGACCTAAACAGCCTCTCTCTTCCTCTGCTGATGCCACAACCAACAATATCAATCGCTCCTGACACAGTAGGCCTACAGGCTGTGGAGGGTTTTATGGAGTTGACAGTGTGCAGCTCCTCTCCCATCGAGTGTTTTTATCTCCTCATACCTCTCGATTATCATTCCTGTCAGAGTTCATCCTCACAGCCAAAATCAACAACATTATCTGGTATTAACACCAGTCCCTGTGAGGGTCTGAAGAGCGCAGAGAAATGCTATGCTAAACCATGTTAAACATGAGATGGTTGAGTGCAGTTTTTTTTTTCAGGATGAATTGCAGTGTGTCACACCCTGTCAGGTTATGATCAGAAAGGTGCTGAGGGTGCCCTGCAACACCTGACTGGCACTGCTGGTTTGTGTCAGTTGGGTGTGGTTTCCACTTCATTTCAATCTGCGGGCTCTGTGCGGCAAGTAAACAAAATACCACACGTATCAACAGCATCATGATAAATGTGGACTAATGAACACATATTTCACAGGGTTTGAATCCAAATTAAATTAGAATCAAATTAAAAGCTGAAAAGATTAAAGTTTACTGCAGTGTCCCTGCCTCTTGTTGCTGCTTGTTAACCAGCTGACGGAGATTCAGCATTACACCTGCACTTCAACTAACCAGGTTTTTCCACCTTCGCCGTTACCTGACAAGTGACATGCCAAAATGGTCAAAGTGGGTACAGTCTCTGTTGCACCACACCCAATAGTGATGTCACAGTGTACTGACACTCCCTGGAGTCCACTTCGACATCAGTGTGGCAAGTAAGACCACTAGAAGCCAGCAAAAACAAGATTTTCAACTGATGTTAAGTTGTTCTTTACGTGCACAAGTGGAGTAAATCCGCAGTTGTAAAATACAGAGGTTAAAGGATATGTTCACAATCTTTCAAGTGTATCTTAAAACAACAGTCAGGTGCCAGAACAAATAGGTTTTCCTCACTGTTATTATTCTTCCTGTTCATACTGGCTGCTAAAAGGTCCTCTTCAAATGCACTTTCAGTGTAAGCTGTAAAGTCAAATTTATCCTCAGATACATTGTTTTACATCGTCAGTATTTTATCATTCTCCCTTAGTCTTGTGTTTTGCGTATGTCTATATCAGTTTAAGGGATATTGAAACTTTCTGTTTCGCACTTACATAATGTTGAGGAACTCACACAAGTCAGATTAAAAAAGAATCAAACTGAAGCAGCAGAGGCTGAGATATCCTGACTTTAATTTCCAAGAACAGATCAAGCTACAAAGATTCTGGATCCTACACTTCCCATAATGCAACCAAAAGCACATTTTTGCTTTTTTGCCCTCTCTGCCTGGTGTCTTTCAAAATCGACACCTCCAGTTTGTAACGCAGACTTCCTGTTTTTAAAAGATTCCAAAATTTGAATTTGTAATCTTCAAACCCAAACTGAAACTTTTATGACATCAGTGTGACATCATCAAGGTTATTCTCTCAGACTCTGAACATAGCTTCTCCAGAGCCACAGAAAACATGCCTTCTAATGGGCAAACATGATATTTTACATATCTGGATTCTGTTTTAGCAAGCTTGATGCAGTAAGAAATGAAAGCTCAAGGTCCCATGGTGCAACACTCACCTCTCTTTATCTCGCCTCGCCTGTTCTTCCATGTCCCTCCTTATATTAGCGAGTCTCTCCTGATCCCTCTGCTCCAACACCTCCTTTCTCTTCTGCTGCTTTAAATAAAACTGCCGGACCTGGGGAGTGGCGGTGGGAAAAACATTTTACAAAGAATGACGACAAACAGTTAACAGTAGCCCCACTCCCCATAATCTGACTCCCACAGAACTCTTAGGGATCGTCATGTCCTATTGATTGTGACAAAGCTCGTATCAGATAAGTGTAAACAGAGAGAATTAGATGATATTTCAATGTCTGGCAGACTGTTGTGCTAAATTATATGGAATCCAATGCAGCCTAAATGTTCTCATTAATCAGTGTCTCAGGTTTCCACAGCTCTCCTAGCAGACCCCTGAGGAGAGAAATGTCAGACACACACACATATTCTGGTGTTTTTGTACCAGCGAGGGCTATAACTACACTCAATAATCAAAATACCCATATAACTGTAACAATGTATGCCTTCAACTTGATCTCCACAATTAAATCCTTCAGACAATGTAGCCACAAATGGTCAACTACCTGAAGCAGAAGTTTGTGCATTCTTATTAAATGGCCTTTCACAAATTGAAAACCTTATGATGCTGGAAATCTGGTTTTATTTTATGTGAAGCCTCTGAAGATATTTTTTAATTTATCTAATACAAAAAAGTTATTTAAAAGGGTGTACAGGTTTGGAAAAGCTAACAAGCATTTTTAATGCCTCTATAAAATAATGCAGCAGTCCCTCATACAACCATATGCATAAAGCAAGTGCTGTAGGATGAAACTGGCACATGAATTGATGTGTGATGGAGACCTTACTTTGTCTTTCTGCTGTAACCTGATGGTGGTCTCTTTCTCCTGCTCCCTCTTTAACTTTGCCTCCTCTTCCTCTTGTTGTCTGGCAGCTATAGCTGCTTCCAGCTTCACCACCTCCTCCTGCTGGGCCCGCCACTGCTGCAGCTACAAGCACAGATACAAATATATACCAGAGAACAACGAAAAGCAGGTTATTGTCCATCTGTCTTGAAAGAATCACTCACAGGGAGATAACCAACTGAGCCCCAACACCAAAGAGTGGCATGAACTTTAGAAGAGGTGTCAAAACCACCTTTTACACATTACTTCAGGACCTGTCAAAGCACTGAATGATAAAGAAAACCCTTGTGTTTGAGCCCTATGAAAAACAGAACTTATTCTGAGAAAAGCACAGTAAAAAAAAGTATAGTTTCTAAAACTCAAGCTTTAAGAGTGATTTACATCTTCTAAACTAGAGCATTACCTTCAGCCCCAAATTTAAGTCCAAGGGTCTTCATTGTCATTGTAGAAAACAACAAAACAACAAAGCATCTCCCTGAGCCATGTAGTGCAAAAAAAAATTGTTCATCATTCTGGTAGTCCTTGATTGGAAAGACGTATCTTCTTCCTGAGGAAAGGAGGTCAAACAAGTGATGCACTGGCTGTGATTGGTTTCTGATGATGCTGTGAGATCGGCAAAAGCAGCACGAGGTGTAAATGGTGGTTATTGAGCGGTCTTTATTACTCCCTGAAGTGCTTGCTGCTTTGCCTTTGTGCAGCTGATGAACCACATTGACATGCAGTATGCCAGCACACTCATGATGGCACAGTGGTAAAAACTTTTGCCAGGTTTGGTTTCTTCAGTTTCTCAGGTAAAAGAGGCACTGTTGAGCTCTCCCAATCACTAAAGTGGTACTGGTGCTCCAGCACAGTTCTTCAGTCGTTGTCAGGGCCCAGGAACTTGAAGTTAGCGACCTTCTCTACTGCCATTTATGTAGAGTAGGGTGTGTAGGCTATGTTGTCCTAACCTGCAAAAGTCCACAATCAATTCCTTGGTCTTCCTGATGTTGGGCGCCATTTACTGCCAGCTTTTGTACCTCACTTCTATATGCCGATTCATCATTGTTTGATATGAGGCCGAGTACTGTGGTATCATCTGCAAATCTAATGATGGAGTTAGAAGGATAAGAGGGGGAGCAGTCATGTGCAAAAAGGGTGTAAAGTAATGGGCTAAGCACACATCCCTGTGGAGTAACAGTACTTAGGGATGAAGTGGATGATACGTGCTTGTCGAGTCTGAAAGACAGAATGCGGTTTGTTAAGAAGTCCAGGACACAGTTGCATAATTAGGTATTAAGTCCCGGATTCTGAAATTTGGTAATGAATTGAATTGCTTTCTTAAGCTGGAAAATTATTGACTTTTTATAAACATAGACAATCAGCTTGCTGACTATACATTTGTCATGGTCTAATCACGTTTAACGGGCTTTTATGAAACTAAGATCTTGTGTGAACTCTGAAAATATGGAGATACAGGGTTTTCATAGGACAGCAGCATGTTTTCCAGGGCGGCTGTATTCACTCACCGAGCTAGACACTGAAAACAGACTCTCTAAACTTTTAACACACACACACACACACACACACACACACACACACACACACACACACACACACACACACACACACACACACACACACACACACACACACACACACACACACACACACACACACACACACACACACACACACACACACACACACACACACACACACACTTTCTGGGGAGTGAGTGACAGGTTCGTTATGCAGCAGCCTCTCTTTGGCGTGCCGGGTATTAAAGTGCTACATTCCGACCGGGCAGACAGATTCACAGATCTATCAGAGGAAGGCTTAGGAATCCCTGCAGGAATAAACTGCAAATTAACATGGTCCCACACACATTAGCACCAGTGGTATCTTCGAGTCAATCATTTTTGGCGTTCGTCTGAGAAGCAGCAGCAGCTGTGTGTTTGAGAGAGGACTTAGAACAATCCCGCCTCTAATCCACTTCCGTTTGACACTGTTGAAGTTGGAACTATAATAATCTTCGTCTTTAGAAATCAAAACATTCTCTCATGCAGACATTTAGAGGTCTATTTTCCTGAAAGTGGGTGCAATGTGCAATTTTCATGACCAGAAGAGCAATTTATGGTGGTGGTGACAGCATTGTGCTAATATTTGTGCTGAGTATGTTGTGAGTAGTTAACAGTTTTTCAAGTTTGGACACACTTTCTGACTGGTACTGTATAATGACAGCATTGGCGTTGATCCAATTTTGCTTTGTGTAATTTGTAATATTTTAACTGTGAAAGGTAACGGTAATGATTCCAATGAATGTGTGGTGTTCCCCCAAGCAATAACACTAGACTTCAATAGCACACAGATTAAATTTAAATTTAGATTAAAAAGATAACTTTCTTGCAACATTTATTTCCGGCCTTAAGAACAAAGTGCTCATAGCGTATAAAAGAAACCATCATTTTTGAACGTGAGCAATGCTGGTGTGAAGTTCTTCAAGTGTTTAGGTGTTTTGTTTAATCTCTGTTTATTACTTACTCATCACTATAACTCATAAACTGTTATTCAGTAGTCTACTTGAAACATATACAGAGCAAATATAAAAGGTTTCAATACATTTGAAACTATCCATATTTCAGGACCCTGAGGTCATTGAACATTATGTTGACCGTCAGAGTGTACCTGGTTTTCTACTCCTCACTTCCTATCAATTTTTAGTATCAAATATATGCAAAAATGGTTCAAAAAAATCAAATTAAAGATGCTGATATAATTGCAGCATGCATCGGTCTGGCCCTCTCTGTTCCTCTCCATAGTCTCATGAAGTAAAAAGTCTTGGAATAATCTGAAATGTATCTTTATAGTCTGAAACCACTGTGAACACTGTGACAACCACTATGGCTGAGTGTATTTTATATGTGTTTCATGTTTAGGCAGAAATGAAAAGGTATTTTCGGGAGCACAAAGAAAATAAAATGGTCATTATGTGCAGTCTACAGTAATTTGTCACTGGAATTTCATTTTCTGTGAATTCAAAGGGAAACGCCACACCTTCCTTTTTCATGGCGGCACAAAAAAGACTGCAGAGATGTTAGAATAACAAAAGAATGATGGTCTTTATCTGCACACTGCTGCCTGCTCAAAGTCTTTGTTAATGTAATTGTACAGTGATGTTTTCTGTCAGGGGGTGTTGCAGCAATCATCATAACTTTCTATTGCAGGTTGTTTATTGACAGACTTTAGATGTATAACAGATGAGCTAAACAGATTAGGAAGGACCTCCTGCAAAAAAGAATAAATGTTGAACCAGTATGATGTGAAATACAGCAGCAAACTACAGAGAATGTGTGGTGTATTTATTATAATAACAAGAACAACCCTCCATCTGTGCAACCACTCTAATGAGTGGCATTAATGACACATGAGATTTACAGGATCTTTCCAGGGACAAGAACTGCTTTCCATTAAGAGATGTGAAAAATGAAACCATGCAATCATCTTTCGATTGCCATAGCTAGCATGATAAGAATTTTCCTGAGGTCCATAAAAGGTTCATCACATTGCACAGGAAAAATTATACACATATGAGCAATTAACTCCTCAGAGAGTTGTCAGCTGAAACACTGTGTGGCCCACGCACTGTTTCAATACACACAGACTCTGCTGTGTCCTTCCGGCCACCAGAGGGATGAAGAGCTATACTTGCTAGTCACTCATTCAGTGACGGGATCCGCTAACACACAGCGCCTATAGACTACACTGATTACTGCAGGAAGGTCACACAGATCAGAGAGTCAATCTGTAATAATTCTGTTCACATTGCAAAAGGACTCTGGAGATCAGGAAATGAAAATGAGCTCATGTTATAAAAGAAAACATCCCATCTTATGAAAATCTGTCTTCCTTTTATTGTTGCGTCGCTTTTCCTGTTAGCCCGCTCATTCCTTTCCCACCTGAGCATGTTGCAACATTGTGCCATCCCCTGCAGGCTTTATTTACTCATGTGGAAAACACAATCGCTCATCAAAGATGCCTGGGAGTGAGATATAAGTGGGAGGCAAAATGAAAGCAAGGACAGAATAAAAGGCTGGAATGAACAGTAACACCAATAACAATGGCAGCTAATTACAGCACCCAGAATACTGCAGAACAAACAGATGATGATTTGAAAAGAGGAGCCTGTCTGTCAGTGATAAATTGGAACAAAATAAGCCATATCTCACGGACAAAATGTTAAGTGGTTATCTTAATCATCCATTTCATTTAACCTCTCATGATACACACCATCAGATCTCTACTGTTTATCACATCTGGAGCTTGTTCTGAAACTAAACAACTGCTATATGATAAGTTATGTCATCTGGATCTAACCGTTCATCTTTGCATGGCCAATCTGCAGTACTCAAAATAAGCTGTGGTCTATGTGAAAAAAGAGGGGTACAAGCTAACTCAGAGAAGGGCTGAGTTGTCTGGCAGCACAGGATCCCTAATGAGTTAGAACCAAACTGCCACTGACCAAAAATTTCCCAAAATATGCCACCATCAGAACTAATGGAGGCATAAAAATATGAGGTAGGTGGTTGGTGGTTATTTGCATAATCAATGATAGAAAATATAACTACATATAGCAAGTCATTTACTACATTAGCCTAAAAGCATCGTCACAGAATTTATTTTTCTTCTTTATTTGTTAAAAAAATGCTTTGGCTTAAAATAATTAACCTTTGGTGGAGCTGCTGCTGCAGTGAGTGTTAACAATGTTCATTTAAATCTCATGTTAATGATGCATTATCTCAGGTGCACTATGTCAAATACACAATACTGCAAAGCAAAGTTAAACAGGTGAGGGTAGACCGCACATAAATTATGCATCATGATGGTGACCATGAATCCTCCATGAAATATAAATTTCGACCAATTTAGAGGTGGCCTGCAGCTACACTGCAAGCCAGTGCCAGTTTTCTGCTAAATCATATTTTACTGCACACGTAATAAATAGGAATAAAAAGGGAGTTTATCTCAAGAGGGGTGAGTGACTCACAGCAGAGTCAGGAGACTTCCTCGGGTCAGAGGGAGCAGCTGCAGAAAGCAAAGTGTTAAGGAAGCAGATGCGACAGGAAGAGAATCCATCTTGTCTCGCTGTGCTGGGATGATAAAGGCAGTGGGAAGAGAGATTGGATGCAAACAGGCATCCAGTATGTGCACATGGCATGCATAAACAAAAAACGTGGATGTGGAAAAGTGAAAAGCCCTGTGTGATTTTCTTTTTCTTATTGCCTCAGAGAGCCATGAAAAAAAACTTGTGTGTAAAAGCATGGAGTTAATGCTCTAGTGGAGGTTTACCCTTTATCACCGAAAGTCAGAGGCTGTTATTGTTCTCAAAAATACTTTAGGAAAAGCTTGCAGAGACACTACTAAAACATATTCTGTCATTAAAAAAACCTATGATGTCTTTTTTTCTAACACAACTTTATCATGCCACAAAATTGAATGTAAAGTGATCATTGCCCTTGAATATGCCTCAGTATTGAATGAGAGTGCATAGCAAAGGATGATGTGAAAACAGTTCAATTCAATTTTATAATCAGCAGCATAATAAAAAACAAGTTACGGGAAAAAAACACAACACACATCCTGCCTACATAATGTTATTCATTGTTGCTCCTATAGGTAGAAACTCTCCTTTAAAGAGTTAAAGCAAACGAGTAGCTTCTTACTGTGGCAAATACACCGTTTTCATGGAGAAATAATAGCACTGGAGAAAAATACACCGATATTACCCGTAATAGACAATGATTAAAGTGAAATATTTTAGATTTGGCTCTCTCTGCAGAAACATGTTTAACCAAACAACATTTAAGTGAGACACAGATGTGGGAAACCAACTATTGTGCATGCCAAGTGGTACAAGCAATGCCCTTTATGCCTGAGAGACTAAGCCTTTTTAATGATCTCATGTTTCCATTGTCCAGGCTTGCATGGGGAACTTGAGAAAAGATCCCAGCAGCAGTCTTGTTTGTTTGTATAGCAACATATTCAGGTTGGCTTAGCCTTTCAATGAACGCTCCTTACATATGGTGCAATGTTCTTACTTATTAAACAATGGATTAGGCTGATATTCCCTCTTATTACATAAGTATTACAAACTACTACTAACAATAATAATAATAATGATAATAACAACAACAATAATAATAATAATAATAATAATAATAATAATAATTTTATTTCTATATGACAATTCATGCAAAAATTGTAACACAAAGTGCTCAATTTCATACAAAGCAATTTCGTGCTTTGTACAATGACAATAAAGACTTTCTATTCTATTCTAACATACAAGCAAACAATCATATCATCTACAGTAAAACAGTTAACAAAGATAAATTCAATAAAATAGGCTAAAGCTCAATTAAAAAGAGAATGAATAAGACAAGATAAAATAACCATCAAGTGAAAACACTAAAAGAAAGCAATGTGCTAAGGTAATTTTTTCAGGACAAGAGACAAAATTTTGGGATGCTTGGGGTGGAAAAACATGGACAACACAGATTATGATTGATATAAGGGAAAGGAGAAGGTGAACTCCACTTCAGCAAGGAATCAAACTGAGGTCCTTGTTCCTGCAGGACATGTGCTGATATATGACAAAACTAGACTCAGTGGTGATGGTCCACACCAACCATACCTTAGCACATTGGAGCGTTTCTCATCTGATGAGCCGCAGGACATAAGCAACTTCCTTTTTTTTTTTAAATAAACTGGCAGCTGAAGCAAATTCAATTTGTACAGTGCTGCATCTACAATGCATGGATTTGTTCACATGAGTAACTTGTTTGCTGTGAGAATGTGAACAAGCACTCCTCGGAGACAGCGACATCATGTTTGCAAGACCATACTTATTAGCTTGTTTGCATTCATGGCTCATCCCAAGTGGCAGCTAAAGCGAGAGGGGCTGTCAGGCAGCCTGGCGTGTATTGCAGCCTCGTCAGCAGTTATACTGTATACAAGCAGGCACTCAGATGCTGATGCCTGTCTGGTCCTTCACAGTAACTATCGTATCGAAATAGCTAGATACCAGAGAAACCAGTTCAATACTGCCCATTCCACCAGTAGATGTGAGTGAATGTGCCCTATAAGTAAGAAAGGTACAAAAGTAGACTAGAGAGAGACCTCATACTGGCTAACTGACTTTGTGGGATTAAATATGTTGTGGAGGTCCGTCTCATAAAGTTGGAAATGGTCCTGACACATGTAACAACTCCTGATGCGAAGGTATACCAAACACTTACCTTGTCTCTGAGGTGTGAGCAGATGTCCTGCTGGTGTTGGCGGTCTCTGTGGAGCTCCAGCTCCTCCTGGTGGGCATGCCTCGCTTCCTGCAGGGTGACCAGGGCTTTAGCAAGCAGCTCTTCCTGGTCCCGCTGCCACTGCTGGGTCACCACTCTCAGCTGTGCCCGGGTGAAGCGCTGCCAGTCCCACATACGTTCATGCTCCATCTGGAAGAACATTCAAGGGGGAAGGCATTGTTTCTACACTGGATGACACACAAAGGCATTACTGAATGTCTACACTGGTCAAGTGTCTTATTTATTCTTGGAAACATGAAACAAAAACCTCACCTTCAAAAAATATTGGAAGATTATAAGAACACAATGTTTAACATCAAGGTACTCTGGCAAAAATGGCAAGGACTGCTGGGTTATATTCTTGCACCAAATTGATGACATGCAAACAGAAAACCACAAACATCTCTACATGATATACTGTCTATAATAATTGCAGCAGGGCCATAGGGAAAAAGTCCTAGCTCTGCTGGTATATAAAATGGTCTCTCTCCTGGCTGTGAAATGTCTTGTATGAAAACAGTTCCTTTCTGCGTGAGGGCTGCCTGTAGCTATTCATCATTGTGTCAGTGCTCAGAGAGGCTGCATCACTTGGCTGCTTCATTGTAACAGAGGGAATGATATTCATCTATGGGCTAATAGCGGCTAACTGACGGTGGGAAGGCATTAGACGGCTGACTGGTTTTATTGAAAATGAGTGAGTTGACAGACCTGCCAACGGATCAGAAGTGCCAAACGCATTGAAGCAAATCTTGTTTATTAATGCATAACTTTAGAACTTGAGGAAGACCCATGCTTTGTTCTTCACTTTCTCCCACCCCCTCCTTTAGTACCCTTGCATTCCTTGTGTTTTTGGAAGTGAGCGAGTTTGCGTGTTTGCTCTTGACCTGCAGTGTGTGTTTGCATGCACTTGAGCAAACACATTACAGACAGCATGTGGAAGGATCAGCTGCACTTTGTCTGCAGTACACAGTGCTGTCTCCATGAAGACTGAGCCAAACAAAGAAGAGAAAGTAAAAATGTCTCCCCTCTGATATGACCACACAAGATAAGAAGTATGAATTACGAATGGAACATTAGGGGGGCATATGAATCCTGCTGGTACTCTGTTGGCCTCATACTTGTCATGAGAGAATATCAAAGAGTAAGTCATAATAGACCACAAAGAGTCCCATCCAGCAGAGGGAGATCTCCACTCTAAACTAGATGAAGTACCATGGTCTGACAAAGTGATACTAAGAAACTGATTCATTCAGTCATTGGTCATCAAAAGGATGACAGGACCCAAAAACCATGTCCGCACATGTCCACAGATGAAGTGGCACTTTGCAGAAACAGTGATGTGCACTTGGATTGCAACTGCAGGTCATGATCAAAAAAGAAATGATTTTGTTTATACAGCTTCGGATTGGGATAGCTATGTAAATCAACGTCACTAACACATTCATACAGTCAAACTCTGCTGTTTTTTACTTTGGATAATTCCCTGCAAAATCAGTAAAAGAAACTAAAATGATGATTCCTCAAAGTAAAGCTAAAGTAAAACTCCTGAAAAGAGCCTTCCCTTAAATAATTCTCAATCTTTTCCACAAAAAAATGGGAAATTGCTCAAAACAGCTGGTCCTGCCAAAAAATGAAGAGCACATAGGAGCTGATATATCGCCAAGACTTTCAAATTGTTACTTTGCACAAACCCCTTTAACTGTGGTAATATGTCATCCCTGCTTCTGTGCAACCGTGCTGTTTTATCTGGCATTAGAATTTAAAGAACACTGACAAAGCGAGAGAAGATGATGCTATCATCCTGAAATGATTGCACGTAGATGGAACTGAACGACAGGTAAGCGAAATAATAAAGCTCAAGCGGGAACAGTCTTCAGCAATCTAATTAGAAATAAAAAGCATGAAGCTAAGACTCCATAGAAACAATTTTGTAAAAGTGCTAAAGAGAATTTTTAAATCAACTAGTATGTCTGCAATAACAATGAGATCTCTTTTCCCCACAACAAATATAAGGGAAATATGTGCCCAAAGAAGATAGCTCCATCTTCTATTTCTCAATATATTTCAAATGGAGCAAAGTATTTGCCCTTGATAAAGCTCACTTTATCAAAGGAACCATCGTTTGAGTTTACTACATACTAATCAATGTCATGCTTTTTGATTTAATTTAGACTTTTTTCAGATAAAAAAAAGAAGAAAAAAGCGTATTTGAAAGCAGTATTATAATTTTTTGTATAATTTTTTTAACAAATTAATTATCAGGATAGTATGCATTTAGTCACTGGGGTCTCAACCAATCTGCAGTTCAAACTGATTATTCACTGCATGTTAGCTGGCTTAATTATGACTAATGGCTGAATTAAGTTGAGTCTGCACTACATCAACTCTGGGTCTGTTTCTGAGGAAGTGAAGAGTGCCTGTCTCCTTCTCCCATCACCCCCCTCCCTAACACACACACACACACACACACACACACACACACACACACACACACACACACACACACACACACACACACACACACACACACACACACACACACACACACACACACACACACACACACACACACACACACAGGGGGCTGAACGATCACAGCTCTAAATGCAGCTCCCAGCTGGAACTGATATGAGGACAGGACAAATCTCTGGGTGCGGGCGAGGGAGGAGAGCGGGGCTGGCGGTTGTCATGGCGATGCTAGGCAGTGGTGTGAGCGAGTTGTCCACAGTCAGTGACATGGCACATCCTGCACTGCGCTGAGCAGATCATTGTCCAAGCTTATCTGTCTGCTCAGTTGGGGGTACTGAACTACATTGATCAGGGATCCTGGGACTCACACTGCTGGGATTTTATATGGGTGTGTGTGCATAAATATACAGTATGTTAAAGCAGGCATTTACATTATGTGTGTGTTTTGTGAGCAGTATAAAATGATGGAAAAATTATAAGGTGGGGGAGTTGGGAAGTAGGCATATATGTTAGACAAGCAGGCTTCTCTAATCCTGTCAAGGGATCCCCTGCAGGATAAATCTGGCCCTTGAGCAAGGCACTTAACCTCCAACTGCTCAGTGGACATCAGATCACTGTGTGTTTATACTGGGCAGCTTCCTGGTGTGAATATGTGTAACTGTTTGAGAGTCAACAGAGCTCTTGTGAAAAAGAAACCTGGTTTCCTGGATAAATAAAGATTTAAAAAAAGAAATCCAACAGTATTGTATGTGTTTAGGTGACTAGTGCGTGTATGCATCATCATCATCATCATCATCATCATCATCATCATTGTATACACAGTGTGCCCTACCAAGACAAAGTGTGTGCATCCGTAATGGTTTTCTAAACTAAATCAACTTAATCAATAATGCTTTTCTTTTTCCTTCACAAACCAAGCCAAGGTACTGACCAGCTCATGCCTAGTTTTCTTAGGAAAGAGTCTTTGAAGCATGTCCGTGCAGAGTACTCTGCGGTTGGGCACATCATGAGCGTATTGGGACAATATGAACTGGAAGTGTAGGTCGTCATCTGCACACCAGCCACAGAACCTGAAACTGATTCAACAGACATTCAACACAGAAAATATGACAATAAAGCAAAAGAAAAGAAAGAATATGTCCTTTCCTTCATTTGAAATCACTTGCGCATACATACATCTATTAATTAATCTATTTAATTCTCAGAAGCTAACAGTACTATATAGCGACCATATGGAAATGGCTTTGAGGCATTCATATGAACAACTTTCTATTGAGAAACAATTGTTTTGTTTAACAGCTTACTCCTGAAGACAGAAAAAACTGAAGTTCTTTTGTGCTTCTATATGCGAATGATGTTCTGCTGAGTTTTTTTTATCTCATTATGATCTGCCCAGTTAGACTAGCGTTCTGACTCTACATGTACTCCCTTTATCAAAATAGATTGCTGAAAATCATTAAAAGCCCATTTCTATTAAGGCTGAACAAGATATCGAAGGGATTGTCATCATATTTTTATTTCATATTGACTGGAGAAATCACTACACTTTTCTCATTCAATCAATGTGTGTGCACTTAGAATAATAAGCGGAGAAAAAAAAACTTAAGATCTTCAGGCCTACCCATCAGTTTTTTGCAGTTGTTCTTGAAGACAATGCAGTCGGCTCTGGTACCTCTCTGACAGGGAGTGGAAGGCTTCGATCAGGGAGTCCTTCAGCTCTGGGTAGGGGCAGTCTGAATCTAAAACTTCTTCTGGAACACTCTCTGTGTTCACCAGCATATCCGAAGTAACAAGATATTTCTGCAGAGCACAATATGGCCATCTTTGAGGAGCATGAGGACATCTTTAAATGTTTGCTTTAGTGTGGCACACAAGCTGTACATGAAGGAAAATTGGTGAGAAAGCAGTGAGAGACTTACCTCCAAGCCAAGGGCCGAGATCTCCTCCTCCAAGGTCAGGTACTCTGCTTGAAGCCTTGCAGTTATTTCATCTTCCTGGTCTTTCACAAAGTTTATCTGGCGGTTCGATGATTAAACCATTAAAAATAGTCTTAAAAGAAGGCTATATGACATTCTGTCGGTACACTATCCAGGGAAATCAAACTGGAAATATTAACTGTCACTTAATACCAAACAAATTAAACATGTCTTGCATTGACTTTCCAGGAATTCCTCTGATATCCATAATGTTTAAAAAAAAAAAAAAGAATAAATTCATACAGCTTAAACAAATTTGGGACTATAGGAATACACACAGCAGACTCAAGAGATCACAACTATCTTCTGCAACACTCTCTTCCTTCAGTCCTTATGCTATGTCTCCTTACATCACTTGAATGATCACAGTACTGATTAAATGTGTCATCAGTGTGATTTAGTAATAGCAAGTAATCAGTAATTGGGCCCTGCATATCAAATAATAATAATAATTAGGACTGTTTGACAGTTTTAGAAAGGAACATATGTTATAAAATTAGTAATACAAGTAGCTATTATATTATATTATTTATATTTATAAAAATAATACAAGAATAGTCACATTTGAAGATGTTTCCAAAGAAAATGAAGTAAGGAGTGGCAGACAGCAAAATAAAGACTGTATTAACATATTCAGCCTATTGAATTAACACATATATTATATATTAACACATACATGATATACGTGTGTGTGTGTGTGTGTGTGTGTGTGTGTGTGTGTGTGTGTGTGTGTGTGTGTGTGTGTGTGTATGTGTGCATGTGTATATTAAACCCCTCGAAAACCATATTGTCTGATTTATTTTAAATGATAAAATGCGAATCAGAGAAAAGGGGACAAAAGTCATGAAGGAAAATAAAAAAATAAAAAGGAGAGGCATTGTGGTTGGGTGTTGGCTGTTTTGAACATGCAATCAGGTGGGTAAGGGCTGTGCACCAGCAAGAGTAGACAGGAGGTCATGGGAAACAACCAAGCATTAGAGAGCAACACAGAGGAGACAAAATAGCTGGCAGACAGTTCATTCCAAGTATCTTCAGTCTTTAAAGACCCCCGCTTACTCCTTAATCTTGCCATTCATTTTTGGAGCTGGCTCAAAGGCAGAACTGGTGACTTAGAGACTGTGGGTATCTAACAAACAAGAGATGAATGAAAAGTGAATATGGGTGCCCTGTTGGCCTAATGGTTAAGACGCATTCCACATAACCACAATATCCATGGCTCAACTCCATGACAAGGGAACCGTGTTGTTTGTCATACCCTCTTTCTCTCCCTAGTTTCCTGTCTCTACACTGTCTGTTAAATAAAACCAAAACCCTGAAAAATTGTTTTTTAAAAAAAAAAGAGAGAAGAAAAGTGAATACAGCGCTGTGTGCAACCTGAGATCTTTGGGTGAACAAGCAGGAGAGTGGTTTGTTTAGACTTCTGTTGGATGTAATTGTGACTGCTGTTGTTTTGGTTCATGCAGAGAGTGAGCACACTTAACTGTTGAAGGCTTTTTATTGTACTGACGGGATAAAATGCTGCCAAATATTTCACTAACAACCAAGGACATGAGGTGCCAAATGCAAGTATTTTCTAAAGTTGAAAGATTATATGAATCTATTTGCCTTGAGAAAGATTTAGAAATGTTGTCATTCTTGTGATACTGGCTTCCTACAAATCAAGCCCAGTCAAGGTTTGTCTTTGTAGAGGTTACTGTGGTGTGCTGCAGTGGACATACGGACATGTCTGTATTTCATAACACACAGATACCTGTTGTTTTACTGGTTCCCAGTTTGATGGATGGAGAGTAAGTTGCTGATGTTGTTCTTCGCTCAGTCTGAAGCTCAAGTCGTCCCTGAGCTGATGAACAGGCTGCACAGTGGCTATCCTGAATGCCTCCCGCTCCCTCTCTAAGAACAGCTCTAAACACAGGACACATAAAGTATTAGTACAGTACTTACAGTAAAAAGAGAAAAGACTGATGGTGATACACAGTTACTATTTACCATAATCTTGAAGTGAGAAGATGCCAGTGTCTGTTATGCTGTTTGGCCTGATCTGCTCTAAAAAATCATGGATGTCATTCTCAGCCTTATCCCTGTTGCATGGGAGAAGAGAAAGCCACATTAAATATGACCATGTGACATTAATTATTTAAGCTAACAACGTAACCTGTCAAGACATCAAGATAATGGCACTTGGTTCAAATGCTGGCTGTAAATAACAACACTAATTCTGGACACATCTATGCCTAAGGGTATTTAGGAGTATTGTTAAGGTAACCTACCAATCACATCCTGTGTGTACAAGATAAAACCTTTTACACACAACATACTATCTTGTGGGCATGGGCATATATTTCAGGCTTTGGAGACCCTGTACATTTAGGATCTTTACCTCCAACAGATCAGATACTACACCAGTTATAATGAAGGACCAGTTTGCAAAGACAATAATGCAGCTATGAGTTGACCTAGCATTCTCCTTACTGAATACAAATACTGGTATGATTAATTTTTTTAGGGGGGGGGGGGGGGGGCTATGTCTGTCCTTTCATTTGTCCATGACACAAACCATCTTGGTATCCTTTGACATAGGAGAATTAAATTGGAGACATGATGTCTTGTAGCATTACACTAACTGGCCTACAGAGGGTACTGCAGTAATTGTTTCCTTCTTACTCAATGGCCCAAGGGGTGACATGATTGTGAATAGGACAGAGTAACCATAGAGATATACTTGCCTGTTTTCCCATTTCACAAGGTGGCTTTTGAATCCTGAGATAATTTAACTAGATACAGTATGTGTAGAGAGATGCGAGCAACGGCACATCTTTATGACTAGGCTCATTACCGTGGCTCACGCTTGTGTACATCATTAACCTTGGGTGGCTCAGACACAGTCATTACGCAGCTAAACACACTGCACCCCAGAGCTAGCGCTGCCCTTCTCACTTCACAAGGCATGACACCGCTGGGGCCCCAAACCCACACTTCTGCCTCAGCAGGCAGAGGAAAATTGCTGCATTCTCTCCATTCAGTATATCCCCCTGTCTCCACACAGCTATAACACCCACTTCTATGTTTCTCTCCCCTTGCTACCCTAATTCAATGTCATCACTAAAAGAAAACCAGCTCAAATCTTCCTTTTCTTCTCTTCCTTTTTTTTTCCTGGTAGATTTTTCTCTTTCGGCTTAAGGGCCTTTACCTTGTCCCCCTTTTTGTGCTTGCCTTTGTACCCTATTTTTTCATATAGATTCTTGTCTAGGCTCAATGGTTACATGGTATAATAACAGATTCAGAAAACTGCAGCAGATAATGACAGGGAGTAAATGGGGGCTCTTACTCAGTCTTTTGAAGCCTGGGGCATTCTCTGCTCCACACCTGTCTGTGCTGCCGTAATATGGCGCTCTCCTTGTTCGCCTTGGCTCCACAGCGGGTTTTCTCAACCTACAAGCCAAGGTATAAGGAATAAACCGCCTCTCCTTAAATGTAATACACACTGAACACAGTCTCTGAAGTGTTGGCTTTTAAGTGCACTTTAGACATGCCATTCATTCCCTCCTGCAAATAATTAACCCTAAACCTGTATTTGGAGTGCTGAATAAATGCAAGGGTGGTGAAACATGAAATAAGTCATTTTAGTCAAAAGTATGTTTTTCTTCACATCAGGGATATTTTTTACAGGCATTTGCGTCAGTCCTCATGAGCATTATTGTGTGTGAAAGGCTCATAAAGTCAGGTAATTCAAGTGAAACAGTATTAGTGTTGAAGCACAGGAGCAAAATAAACAGCTGCAAATTAAAATAACCAAGCAGAAACATGCATGACACGCATGAGGCATGTTATTAGGAGAGCAGGTGGGGTGGCTGGATAGGTAGAAGTCTTAATCTGCTTTCATTTGTTTTCTTTTTTCATCATGAAAGAATAAGGCCCTCCTTCAGAGCAGTCTCAGTGCAGCGATTTATTGTCTTCTACTTGTGTTTTTGTACACAGGCCACTGGCTCAGGTAATTGCACAAAATAAAATCTCACACAGCTAATACATGTGTACAATCTATATCATAATAATAAGGAAAAAAAGGAGTTAGGATGTTGATTTACGTCGATGACGGTCTATCTACTGTACATGACAAGTTGCTAGTGCTGCTGATGCCAAAAAAAGTTTAAATGTATTGTGCTGGACATTTACCCTGGGGGTGACGTCCATTTTATATGATATTGGGATCTACAGCGTTCAATCTGAAACAAGTGCCACTCTGGAAGAAATTGTCATATTGATGCCATTTCATGCCTCTTACAGGCAAGGTATTGTAGGTGATCTTCATATGGACTGGCTGTGTAACAACCGTGCATGGAGCTAAACTTCTACTGAAATTTCTAACCTCACTAATCCAAATAAATCTAATGCATTGATATCCACACTTATCACTCATACTGTACATTAATTATTAAACCATAGTGTCCAGTCAGATATCCATTCACATTATCAAGAAAAGCTATCCCTTTTATTCACACTGTATATCTGCCACACCACATTGTAATATATACTTTAGGCATATCACATTATCTCATTTTATAAACTCTTAATCCAGCCTTTTAAGATTTATAGACTGATTTTAATGCCTTTACAGATATCAAAACCGTCACACTATACAACAAAATGTCTTGTATTTCAAGATCCCAGATATAACATTTCAGGGCTCTCCAATTGAAAATGCGCTTAAAATCTAACAACATTTGGAAATCTGGCTGGATAAAAGACTTTCTTTTAAGAACCATGTGCAGCAAAGAGTTGAAGGTCAAAAATAATTCTCAAAGGAACAATTTATATCACACTTTTGCTAGTCAGAGGACCACTGTACGGTTAAAAAAAATCATGTCTGTCCTTGACCGTAGGAATATTGTGTATAGTCATGGTTCTCCATCACAGCTCACTGTATTTTAAACTGTATTTCTCTCTCACCATAGGCCTTTTTCACTGCAGACAGTTTGACTTAGTGGAAAAGAACAAGTGTTATTAATAACATTAACAATATCTTTATTGTCAAGTTTTTCTTCGTATTGAGGTTTGCCTGTAAGCTGTGACAGTGCTGACTCAGCATGCACAGAACCAGCAACCTGAAACAGAAGCTGCTAAATGAAATTCAACCATCATTAACTGTATTATTGTTACATGTGCTTTTCCTACTGTGGCAGTGGCATGTCTTAATGTCTTCCATGAAAAGGGCATATTGTATCTCTGTGAAAAGGGGTGGTGGTCTTCTTTAATGAAACTGGGATATGCATTTAACATTGTACAATATATACGTCTCCTCATCCTTTTATCTTTGCTTTCAGTTTACATCAAAACTATAGTTGAGGTCATTGATTTAACTTTAATTGTTTCACATGTTTAATCTAAACTTTATATACCTGGTTTTTAAGGGTCCTAAACAACCACACAAGTGTTTATTGTTGATTAGACTTCTGCTCAGGTTGTAGATGGGTAGAGCTGTACTAGAATTACTGAGTTCCCCAAATTAAACAAACCAGTAAGAATGACAAAGGTGCAACTTTTCCCACATAAACAGGTGCAACAAAACTAACAGGGGAAACCAAAAGATATCAATCAAACTCAGTCTTTACATGTCCACAGCAACACAAATGTTCCTTATAAATACAATGACATAAAAAAAGAATTTGTGTTTTAAAGAGATTTAAAAGCTTAATGTTACAGGCTTGTCCACAAAAGGTGTTTCAGTTGTTTTTCACATGCATCTGACAGTTCAGACATACCTCTGTTATAATCACTTCAGCCAATAAAGCCACATAAATAATCATTATGTGATAACTATATCTCAAATATTGGAACTAATAACCGTATAAACATTGCTTTATAGTCCTAGTTTTGTACTAAACTGAAGGAAACAGCTTGAACTAGGAATCATTGTGAGGAATTATGAACAGTGACACGTTCACTTGCGATAGTACATATGGAAGTGCATTTGATTTGTGATGTAATTGTGAATGTGGTGAACAAACCACATAGTGGCTGAGCATCTTTGAACTTAACTGAAAAAAAAAAACTAGAATCAGCAAAGTGATTAAAGAATTAGACCTCTGGAATGTAATTGTTTTTCTTAATTTTGGGCTTTGTGGTTATTCTGATCTTGAAATAGGGATAATCTCTGAGTGTAAATGCATGGGAGATTGGCAACATAACGATTACACAGTGAAGATATATCCACAGGATTGTTGTGTTTCAATTATGCCTCTTTATATTCTCTAATTGGGCCCTGGTGCTTCAGCAATAACACAGAAACATTACAATAGGTGAATATGTAGAAAAAATGTGGCAATACTGTGCTCACATGCAATTTATATAATTATATTCAAAACAGGGTTAGATACACTGCATTTCTTCTATCTAATGTGTTAAATTATTTTTACTGTGGCACATGGTAGCCTCTCATTTATGCATCTATCAATTTTCAGTACAGATGAAAACACATTTGTCTCACATTTTTGTACAGTGCTACTAAGGATAGAATCATATCAAGAGGCAAAATGTCAAGGTTCCAGTATCTGAAGCAGATAATGCTGCCAGTCTTTTCCTGGAGAGCACAAATGATCCCACGCTTGAGGCGACTCATGGTCATTTATTTACCCTCCATCACATCACCAATGGGAGATGCGCAGAAAGCCTGCCTTTCAGGCGGGAGACCGAATGTGAACATAGCCTGTCTTATCTAGGTTATGCAGAGAGCAGGGTTGGAAGGAGCCACAGGCAAACGTAATGATACTAAAAGGCTCCTGCTGCCACAGTTTACCAATTAAAACACCACAGGTCTAACAGCCTAATCTCCATTGCCCCTAGCTTTAACTTTTTGCTCTGTTCTGAGTCAGACAACTATGAACTTCAAACAGTTTTATAGTGAACCCCAGGCAGCCTAATGAATATTCATGAAACTGGAAATGCTATTGTGTATGGCACTGATATTACTGCTCTGTTTCATGTTGTTGGACAAACTATAAAGGTTATGCAATGCCTGTTCTATATGGAACAAAATCCCTTTACAGTATGTGGTGTGTAAGATAGAGGAGAGAAAGGTACACAAAGCAGCAGAAATTACACTGTTTACTACTACTGGAGACATGCTGTTTTATCACCTCACATTAAAATCAGGTTTTATCAGTTCAAGCTTCGCCTGTGGTGGGTAATGAGGACTGTTTGTGTGCTGTTTGCATTTTATATCACAGTGGTGTTGCATGTTCTTCTTCAGTTGATGCTGAATCACTACATTATTAAAAGTTACAGGAATTTATTTTATAATTACACTGCTGCACAGGCATGATATTGACAATTACCAAAACTTACCTTTTGTCCAATTAAATCAGACTCCAAGCGTTTGGCATCAACAATGGCTTGAAGTCTTTTATATTCAGCTGGTTTGTACTTTGAGCTGCCAAGACCATTTCTCAGTCGCGCAGTCAGTTTTTCTGCATGGATGAAAGCAAATGATATGGCTGAATTAGGATCACTGGGATTGTTGAAAATCTTATCACTTCTGATGTCTGAAGTAAAGTCTTTATGCTGACTTCAGCAAAGAAAGAAACAGAGGTAAAGACAGAGAAAGTACAAGTTGAGCACTAATGGATTGTATGGGTAACTCAGAAATGACTGCATTGTGGTTGGGGATTGGAGAGGGGGTACAATGCAAACTAACAGACAGTTTTTTTTTGTATCAGCTGTGACCCAAGGAGACAGGTGAAAAAACAAACAATGCTTCTTCTCACAAAAGCATCAAAGACTTACTGACAGTCCCTGGACAATTCAACACAGGAACTTCAAGTGAACTTCTGTTCAGCAAGCCAATGGGCTACTCTGTCACAAGTCAGCAGAGTTTAAGACCCAATTTCCACGACTTACCCACATCTTCGGCTTTGTAGTTTGTGATGAACATACGCAGATCTCTTCCACTCATCACTCTAGAGTTGCATTTGCAGCTACTATACAATATGTGCCTGCAAAATGAGGAAATAAATCACTAAATGTAAGGATACAGGAGTTGTCCAAAGCTGTGGGCTCAGGCCAAATTCACTATACTATAGTACAACACAAAGTCATCAAGGTCTTTATGACATTGCAAGAATATGAGTTTTAGTGTAGGGGAGTAGATAGATGGTTGAAAAATTCAGGCCACACAGGCATTGTACCTCTTAAGGTGTGCGGTGTGAAGGCTGGGTTTGAAGTATGAAGGAATGGATTTAATCTGTGAGTGAAATGAAAACTGAGGCTCTGTTCTGGACCAATCGAAGATACCTTGCTATTTTTTTTATCACGTCTCCGGCAGAAATTAATGGTTTATTTTTTTCTTTTACAGCATTCAATTTCATTTTTTTATTGACACCAAATTATGAGCTAAGGTTAGGATTCAGAACACAGCAGACTAATATTAGCTTCTGTGTTCTGTACTTTAGAGGGGCTGAAATGATTAGTCAATTAATTAACAGTTTTACTTATTTTTACGTAAACATTCCTTAAATGCATTAATCTCATATCTCATATTTGTTCCATATGCTTATGTTAACTGTTTGTAAACTTGGGTTGGGCTTTTGATTGTTGTCAAGCCAAGCAATTTAAACATGTCTCTAAACATGGCCTCTCAGACATTGTGATACGCATTTCACACAAACTAATCGGTTAATGTAGAAAATAATCGACCAATAATCTAAAGTAATATAGTTGCAAGTTGCAACCCTATTACGGTTCAACAATAATACGGGGAAAGGCAAACTCGGTTAGGTTAGCGGTTAGGCTAATTTATTATCTTGACACAAGTTTGGTCTTCAAGTCAGACTACAGAGAATATGACAAACCTAGTAAACAGAAACACATATCATAGCAGTGCCTCGTAATAAAACTTAATGCAAAAACACACGACAGATATCAGCCACTTGTTGTGATAGTAAAATGAACGTTTATGCACACCTTAGCTTACCTTGTAGTTTCCCTCTCTCTATACTGTGTATAAGGTTGACAAAATTTGTAACCAAGGAAACTATCCCCTCCCTCTGCCATTGGTTAATTCAACAAAGCGAACCTCCTCGGAAACGCCCCCTGCTCCCATCTGAGCCAATCAGGAGTGCTCGCTACTCTCCCACATTCCCACTGACGTCATGCACGCTCGCAATGCCTGGGACTGCTGGTGGAGGCAGGGGAGCGGAGGGGTTCGTCTTCTACTCGGCTATGGAGGCGAGTTACACTCTTGTACATGCATGGGACTAAGCGACGGGACTTTACCGATGAAGTTACGTGTTTCAATGTAGATCCGAGTCGCAGCTCAGCCAGCGAAACTACAGTCCTCCAAAAGGTATTTAACTGTTTTTCCATCCCCCTCGCTCCTTGACTAACTGCAGAGTAATTTCGGGGAGAAACGTTGGGGAAAAAATGAAAGCATCTGTGCGCAAAGGCAGAAGGGTACGGACTGCTACTTTAACTCAGAAAGTCTTGAATTCACTGTGAAGAGAAACTGGCCGGCCTTTGTGTCTGTGTGTGTGGCACAAGATAAGCTTTTTTTAGTCTTCTTTACAGCAGGCTACAATCTAATAGTACGCTAATTGTTTTCTTGTGACTAATTCATCGCCAACAACGCACACCTTTGAGGGACCTTCAAACGCTGTCTTCGGTGTCGTGCTTTAACCGCTGGGATCAAACTACAGCTTAATATGCACACAAACTGTTTCGGACGTTAGTTTGCCAGTGGCGAAGAAACTCACGTTTTCCAAAATATTGTCCTTGAAAACGTGCTGCTGAGAAGTGCAAGAAGAAGAAAAAAAGGGGCAGGTGAGCTTAGAGTGTGGGAATCTCTGGAATGCGAGGTCGCCGAGAGGCGGAGATCCAGACTCTGCTCCCACGAGATAAGCTTACCTTTTACCCTCACTTCCACTCGCTACATTCAAACTAAGCCATATTTAATGACCTTAATCTGCATTTTAAGTAGGGGCGTTTCTTTACACGTGAACCATGACAGAATAGCCTTTCTTTGCAATGTGCAAGATCAACCTACCTTTTAGGACAAGATAGACTCACCTTTATTATCCCGGAGACTGTTAAAGCTCTGTAGCCGAGTCTGCAAGAAGACATTATACAAGCATGTTGCATGCCAGTGCCACAAATTTGATCCTGTTTAATGAGATAGTAAAACCTATAGGCAATCAAACAATCACTATCTATACCCTCAGACAAAGCCCATATGTCTATACCTGGGATTGATTTAAATTAATAATTTAAAAATAGCCTATAAATGTGTCACACAGTCACACGCTCAGTCTTCAATTCACATTTCTAATATTCCAGGACTTGAATATGAATGTTCACTCAAATCCTAGTGTGAAAAATGCCATGGCAAAGGTAATAGAGAATTTGCTTTAATGTGTCTGTGTCATGTTGTCTGGCGAAAATATTAGAGAACCAATTTTATTAATTTTGTTATGATGGATAATCACCAAAAATCAAGTTTTAAAACTGATATTATTAGATGATATATGCAGGGAGCACTGCTTAACTTCTCCTCAGTTGCTGTGCAGGTGTGGAAAGGTTATCTGACTGAATCACTGATGTGGACCACAGTGCAAGTTCTTCTCATTTCAGCCAATTAGCGGCGGAAAGGCATATGTGGATTCCCTCTTACACCGCCTCAATCACACACAGTAAGACACATGCACACACAGCCGAGAGGAATCTCTAGGTTACTCTCCTCGTGATTCACATTAGTGCACAAGACACACACTGCCACACAGCTGACAACCATTGAGGCTGGTTTACTGTGGAACTGAGGCACCAGCGGGATGTTAGTGTACAGTCTCTCTGTTTTTGTTTTGGAGTAGTATCTGCTTGTAGTCCCAGTGATGACTCGATGTTTGGGGAAAAAGGAGAGATGTTTTAGCATGACAGACATTCAGCCAACCTGTTGTCAGTTTCATTTGTCATGCAGCTTGTTGTTTATCACTGTTGCTGTACCAAACAGTAATGCATGATTGTGAAACTTTTTGTATCGATTACGTGGGTGCAAGAAGATGTAAGAAAAAAAAGAGAAAAAAAAGTTTTGTTTGCACATGAACAACCCTCACATGAAAACACAAACATGCTCGCAAAAGACTGTGTTGTTGTGATTGTTTGACCCAGTCTTCACGGTGAGTTCTTTTTAATGGGAACTGACAACAGTTGAATAGTTTAGCGCCCTTTGGCAGGCCTCTCCCATGTGTTCCTTTTTCACCTCTCAAATCTGGCCTAACATCAAGGCTTAAGGCCTCACCCCTGTGTTTCATGTCAGATTTACTCTTTTTTTTTTTTTTGCTATGATCACAAGTCATTCCCCCCTTCTTTTAAGAAAGGGGGAAAATATTTCAAATCTTTGTCTCACAGCCCTGGATGACTGGGCTCAGAATGGTTAGTTTGCCTTGTGCATGCTTGTGTGCATGTAGGTAAATTACTGAAGTATATACAGTTATGCCTCTTCCTTCAGCCAGTCAAAGGAAGGTTTGCATCCTTTGTGCACAATTCAGTCAGTCAAGTGCTCTTAAAAGTGAAACTTTGCTGAATGGCAGTCAGCTGGTGTTTTATTCACTCCATTACCAACTCTTGAATGTGCCATTTTTTTATGATATTTGTTAATTCATCTCATATAAATGTTTATATAGATACAGTGCTGTGCAGTGTTCACACTTGGGTGACTGGATATGATAAAGTGATGATTGGCTTTGCATTTTAACAAAGTCTTTTACTGAGTCATATATGAGAGTTTGCACAGTGATGCAGATTTGTCCAAAAGCATAAAAATATGTTAAGTAGAAATGTGCTTTTCTGTGTCTGTGTGTATTGGGAAGGACTCTCAGCTACTGCTGCGTGGCTCCACTGTGGGATGATAATAACAGGTCATAGCAGCAATCAACCAATGAGGAGTTTGTGTTCATCCTTCAGGGCGGAAATTGTTTTCATCAAATCCACCCCACATAGCTACTTTCCAACCCACATTTTCATGGTGTGGTCTGAAGGGAGTTGATCTTTCTCTCCTGGCTGCCTTGAGAACAAACCACATGTATTAAAGTAGGGAATTTCCATTTTGAGCTTTGTTCGATCACTTTAGAGGCTTGTGGAATAAAATGAGACCAATTAATGATAAATTCTATCATGATTTAACACTGAGCAGGAGGACTACAAGCGGACAACAGATTTCCTGCATAGCACACTCCTATTTGAGCTGTGCGTTCATATCATATAAAACACATTAAGAAACCATACTGCTTGTATAGAGTGCATTCAGCTTTGCAATCACTTGTGTGGATAAGCCTTGACATGTGCAGCTGCTGGCTGATGGTTGATTTAACTGGAAATGTAGATAGATTCCTGAAAGAGTCCCAGATTTCATGCTTTGGTTGGATCCCAGACAGCTAAAGATAATACTGAACACAAAGCATGTCAGCGCTTTTGGAGCTTAGGTTCACAATAGATTTTTTTCCAGTAAAATAGCCCTCCATGGGCCTGACATGCTGAGTCTGAAAGACGGCCCCTCGCCAGTGTCTGCTATGTGGACGGCAGCAGTAGTGAAGGGGAAGGGCTTTTCCACTGTCGTTTGCTCAACATGTAGTCCTACTACCACAGTCTTTCAGTTGGCTCATTTCTCAAACACTGCATCTGTCTGAGCCTATCTGGCAGTAGATTTACCTCAACAGGGCACATAATACCTTGTTGAATATTTCAAAATACTATTCACATTATCACCACAGGTGAAAGTCCTCTCTTCAGTGATGGTAAAAGGAGGAGTGGTACAGGACTCCATCCCAGTGGATTGCATGACATAACAAATTAGAGAATATTACAATGGCCTTTATGGTCATGAAAGCATAACGGGGCCGAGAGTGACACTTAATGATGAATGCTAGTGACTTTTTGAGCCAGATGCCATGCTGTATATTTGTAGCATCTATATGTAAGCTTTCATCTTAAAATGAGAGCACTGTAAGACACTTCTTGTGATTATTTCCTTTTTAATGAGAAAATGTTGACCATTTTTCTTAAATTGATTATTTAGTGTGTTAAATGGCAGAAAATAGATTTCCCAAAGCCTGTGTGACATCTTTAAACTGTTTGTTTTTGTCAAACTTATCATCTTAAACTCAAAGATGTCTAAGGCTGCAATGAACAGTTGCTTTCATTATCAATGTATGCATTTTTAATTGATTAACTGTCAGGTCTTGAAATAATTGAAACATTACCATTACCATCCACAACCAAATTATATTTTGTTTACTAACATAAAAGAGTTTGGCCGTCGATAAGCCGACCCTTAAGGAAATTGTCCATATATTAATGTTCTGCAATTTACTAGCTGCATAATGGTCTAGTTGTTTCAGCACTGTTTCTACATGAGTTACAAACATAAACGTTGGCTGTCCTTCTTGTTTTTTTAAAGCTCGTATTGCTTGTTTGTGGGATCAGGTGTCATCCCAGAGTGGTATGTATGTGCTCGGAGGCTGGATTTAGTCAGAAGGTGAAGGCATCTCGCCAATGTCAGGTTACATTCTGGTGACCATGCAGGCTGTTGTCGGAGGGTTACACCTGCTCCCAGACTACAACTGAAAACTGAAACGATCTGCAAGGTTTGTCTGCCTTACCTGCTTCCATAAAAGATTGCCAATAAGCAGCAGGTTCAGTTCTTAAATGTCAAGGCATTTAAAAGACTGCTACAAAGTAAAATTGACTCTGGGAAAAAAAGTAGTCGTTGACATTGAAGATGAACAAATACAGTTCAAGCACATGACATTTAAAATGACATTTAATGGCTAAGTTTTGCACTGGTTGTAAAGTTGAGAAGCAGATGTGGACTGTGTGATATCAAAGCTTATACTGTATCTTTTCTTCCTCTGTCAGAGTAACTTGATATAATAACCACATCAAAGCAGACAAACCTGTAGCCGTAAGGCAATCGTGAACAAATTGATACAATATAAACAAATCCAATTCTACCCTTCAACTTTCCTTCTCTTTTACTCACTCTAACTCAGTTAGAAAACCAAATCCAAGAAGAAGGAAAATATCCCAGAAAGACCAGCACATTACTGAGTCTTAAGAGTTGAGTTACAAAACTTTGACTGCTATGCT
This sequence comes from Scomber scombrus, assembly GCF_963691925.1. NCBI lineage: Eukaryota > Metazoa > Chordata > Actinopteri > Scombriformes > Scombridae > Scomber > Scomber scombrus. The sequence goes on from NC_084982.1 coordinate 14,637,632, forward strand.
ACCGGCTTACAAACCCATCCAACCTGTTAAAGAGCTTTTTCTGAAGTGGGCTCTCCCCTGCATGCACCAGTAACCCTGAACAATGCCCACCCTGCTTATTTTTGGATGGACATTCAGTCCCTGGTGCTCACACATCACTTAAGATTTCCAGTTGTAGCAGAAATAAACCCCAAAATGCTGAAAAAAGCATCACTCACACACAGTAAAAGAGGTGCACATCTTTTCTGGCAACACGGATGACAAATAACATATTGTTTCATCATATATAGGATATAAGTAAAGACTTGCAGAAGTATCTTGGTTTGATATGATGAACATGACGGCGCCCATGCCTGTAGACTATAGCACCCTCAGGATATAAATTCCAGGCAATACCTCAAATAAAATCCTACGCACCTCTGCATAACTGCAAAGTCATACACGTCTCCATGAATCAACACAGAGTACAACTAAAAGGGAATTTATTTTACTAAGTTGTGGGGTGTGATTTATTTTTTCAATTAAATCCCCTTTGATAGATTATCCATATGGTGCCATCTCATAGAAAGCCTACTTTCACTTCAGTATGCAGTGACAATGCAGTCTGAGATATTTGCCATTTTGTCAGTCTGGATCCCAGGAATGTTTTTAAGCTATGACAGTAAATTAAAAAAGTTTGGATATCCAAAACAATGTATACTCACCTGAACTAAATCATTATTTCAAAAGGCCAGCTGGTGTTGGTTGGCTGTCCTGACATTTACTTTAGTAACTAAATTCCTTTTGACTGTCGGCATCTATGCATGTCACTGTCCTGTTGCATAAGGTACAGGAATTGATTTCATTTATTTAAAATATTTTTCCGTTAAGTTCTATTGGATAGGCAGGTAATTTTAATTCACTGTGTTCTTATAATCTTATTGTAAATGTTAATTCTCTTTCCCACTCACCAGTCCTTGGCAATTTAGCCATTTAGTTTAATTTTATGAAAGGTGGAAACGTGTGTTGATTTGACCTATCATTTTATAGGCACCCATAAAAGTTATTATTTTTAACCCATAGCCACTTTAGCTTCATTATTTATAGTAAGCAGCCTGCCATCTCAGAAACTTCTCAAATGCAACAACCAGCTGCAGTGTAACTGCAACATAATCAACGCACAGAAGAGCAGTAATTGTGTCTGCTCATGATTTAATTATGTTATTATTATTTATTATTATTATTATGTATATATGTTTATATATATGTGTGTGTGTATAGATTTTAACATCATTCTCAGGCATAGAAAGAGAAAGTTAACCCAAAGTCTGTATTAAGGAGGAGCTCATAGTCGGCCAATACCAGGCCACCTGCTGAGAGGACTCGACCAAGCTGAGGTGTACAAATTATACATGAGGCTTACCTCATGACATTGAGAGATCACATTCCAGCCAGCAAGCCAGAACTAGTGGAGGCGCATAGAAGTAGTACATTTCTTCAGTCATCTTAAGCAATAGGACATTTCTATTGCAAGTGGTAGAATAATTAAATTGTCACTTTGGCCAATGTCAAGAATGTCGCTCAAAAATGGTTATTTATTATTATTTTTCACATTTGCACGGGCACACATAATGAAATGACTGTTGAGAGCAGCTTTGCAGCAGGGTGAGGTGGTTAAATCACAAAGTGAAGAAAGGATCAACATTTGATCTTGTTTTTTTCTGATACTGATAAGATCGACTCAGGACATTCCTAAACAGTACCATTACTTTTTAATGATTTTGCTTGTTTCATTCAGTAGGAATTTACTTTATCATCACTATGATTCTGTTTGTTCATGCAGTTATCAGTAGCTGCAATCAGATTTTAATGGATAGCAGCAAATCGTTCAATGGCCAGTGTCTCTCCATCTTTAAGCACAGAGCGCTTAGTAGGCAGTGCCTAAGCAGTGCTTATCCATATCCCTCTTAAAGCTGATTTTCATAATACTTCATAGCAATAGGAATTTCCTTTTTTGTTATCTGTTTTTTCCAAGTTCACTCTGATTCAGAAGCCAGTTTCACATAGAGGAGTTAAATCTGTCACTCTTAATATTTTTTATTCTAGTTGTCTAGAATGGCCTGTTCACTGAATAACTTTTTTAGCACATTTTGAAACCAGGTGTAGGGCCTGGTGGTTGTCATTTAAACTGAAAAGAAAGAGTGATTTTATGTCAATATTAAATGATAATCTTGTGTCCTAAAGCAGGAAAGCTGAATTCCAAAGAATCTCTGTCAGATATATTTCCTAGCTCATTCACTTCCTAATTGAACCAAATATAACAATCTGGGGGAAGAAAAATTGAGAGGTTATTATGTTTGTTTTGCAAAGTTAATCTCAGTTCGCCATTGATCTTAAATTGTAGTGAATTTGGTTGTTGCTGACTTTAAACGCATATTTAATCACTCGCAAATAGGACTACAGTGGTTTATGCTTTGGATTATCAGTCAAAGAGCACTTGTTTGTTTTAGTTTTAAATGAGATTATGTTGCAAATGAATCATACTGACCGGATTGTGAGATTGGCTCTGGTGGTGGTTTTGTTTTGTAGCTATGATTGTTGTGAGGTGATTAGCTGAGACAGAAATGTATTCAACTAAGTTGCGAAGTGGGATGGGTGGAAACCGAAATAAAAACAAATACTGAAATAAAACAATAGAAAACAGAATTAATAGAAAATTAAACAAATTACACAAAGATAAATCTGAACAAATGGGTCTTGGAATCCATTGGGAGCAAATTCCAAAGTTTAGGAGCAGCATCCTCAGAAGTGCAGTTTTCTTTAGTATTTACCCTTGTTTTAGCTACAGCCAGCAAACCGTGATTGAGTAGTTCTCTAATATAAGAATGAGCCTGAGCCCATGTAGAGCTCTATAGGTGATTACAAGAACTTTGAATTGATTTCTGAATTTGATGGGGAGCCAGTGAAGAGCGATCAGAATCAGTGTCACATGAGACCTTTTGGAGGACCTGGTCAAGAGTTTAGCGACAGCATTTTGGACCACTTGTAAATGATCCAGGGATGTTTTGCTGAAGCAAGTGGAAAGAGAATTCAGATATGGCTAAGCCATTTATCATTATGTTTGGTTGATATCTATAATTCAATAAAACAGGACACCTTTAACTATCTGTGTTTTTTTCAGTAACCCCAGGACAGAAGCTCGAGTCATCTGCACATGCTTCATGCCTGGCTACTGGACTACCAATATTCCACCAATAAACGTAAACAAAACAGACTCCAGGGTCCCTCTCACAGGCAGTCATATGCAACCTCTTTAAAAATGTTGGTCTGGAAACAAGCACGTCTTTATTGGATCGTTTATGAAATGGGCACAGTAATGGCATTTTGCATCTGGTAACATTATCATAATATAACAGCCAACATCAAATCAGTGTTTGCATGCAGTGTTTGCATGCATAACGTTAATTGGAGGGTAAAATTATGACAATGTTAACATTTATAGGATGAACTGAGTGCAGCTTCATTGACTTCCATTCAAGGGTGGGGGCTGGGAGAGGTGAGCCGCTGACCTTTTATTACAGGGCGTTAACATGACTGTATTGGTCCAAACACAAGACAGGTTTTTGCCTGCAAAAACATCTGAAAAAAGTGCCATGGTCCCTCATAACAAGCCCACAGTGCCAGAGGCCTGAAAGATGGAGAGACACAGTGATTGTCTCAAATAAAGTGACTCAAAAGTAGGTCAAGTCAACCAACAACTGATGAGGAGTTATGATGCCAATTTTAGGATCATAGTGATCAATGCAGCAGTCATCAACAGCAGCAACTCTCGGGCAGCTTAGAAATATGGTGTCAAATTGATGTTTGAAGATGGCGAGCCCACAAAGACCGTCTTAAAAATGCAGACAGTCAGAGAGAATCTTACCGTGGTCCTCGAAGTGGCCACTTTCGAGTGATTGACAGGAGAGGGTGTGAATACGGGACTAAAAAACAGAACAATGGAATGCTCATTACCAGAGCCGTCGGTCAGCTGAGGGCCTTGGAAAATCACCAAGGAGCTAAGCATACCCACCACTGGGAAAGCTAGCCTGGGCTGGTGTAGAAGAATGATTTAGTGTAATGGACTATCATTGCAACGCAAGTCTTACCTAGCGCTTTTCAGCACTATGTGATTATCTTTAGTAAAAAGGCATTCATACATTCTGTATCAGATAAGCAATGCTGATCAAACGCCTGTGTTTTTTAACATACAAGAAAGGTGAGACATCAGTCGTTGTTGTAGTTTCACTGGAAAGCATAATCAGCGGATTCATGAGATGCCGTATATCAAATGTGTTGGCTGGCAGCAAGGATGACGTTGTATGGGAGGAACCGATGGAACCAGAGCGTAGGAGTGATGATAATGAGAGTGAACACATCAAGGCAGAGGACCTATGTGAGGAAAAGTCTCATGTCTTGACATGACACATCTGAGCTCATTTGTACTACAGTTACTGCAATCTAGCCTGTTGTTTTTTTTCTCTGTCAGATTTGTACTGATTTGGATTGAAGACTGTTCAACAATTATACTTAATGCACTTTATACATTAATGGTTAATGGAGTTATTGAAATGTTGAGGGGCTAAATGGTTGTTTCTTCATGGTGAGAAGGATAGCCTAATTAGTATTAGAAATACATTAAAAAAAATTATAAAACAAAATTTGGTCTTCAAAAAGTTTTTTTTTTTCAAATATGAGCAGGGCTTGACAAAAATGCTTGACAGCTTGACTGGAACAGGTGAATTTTTTTAGGGCAAGCAGAAGAGAAATGTACTTGCCCCATTGGACAAGTTAAGTTAAAAAAAAAATCCACATTATGTGCAGTGTTTCCTCTACCATTGCCTGCCCCCCACCCCTACTTAAAGGAATGAATAAAAACAAATAGGCTCACATGTTCATATGAGAGTTGCATAGACTGTATGTTGTGTGTTGTAATTAGGGCCTCAGTGGAGGCTAAACACACACAAACACTGTTTAACACAGACTTCCATCACTTGCAGCTGTTAGCTCAGACTGGCTCCCTACCACAGTTTCTGTTGTAGCCTCTAGGAGCACTTGTTTTGTTTTCTGTTTGAACACTGTATCCTTGCATGAGACACAGAGACGGCTATTACTGTTAACACAGGCTGAGAAACCACCACCTGCTCCTGCTATACAGGTGTTTAAAACAAACAAACCCTCCTCCATCCAATTAGCAGGTAGCAGCAGTTCAGAGGATGACGCATGACATTAACTGACATGTGTGGCATTAAATACAATATCAGACAAAACACAACAAAGTAACTAGCTAGAGCTGGTTTTTTAAAGTGTTAAAGTGTTATTAATGTTTATCCGCTACTGCCAAACCATCCCTACTGTGATTTGTTTATCCACAATTACTGCAATTAACACAAAGTCAAAGTTCTGGTTCATGCTCAATCAGACTTTTAAATGGAGAGCCTTCTACATTTTCAGAGTGATTGATGGAATTAGAAGAATTAGCAGTGTGGAAGGACTGCAGAATGTAATTCTGTTAGAAAAAAGGCAAACATAGAGAACTGATTCAAGGAGGAAGAAGGCACAGATGATTCAAGAAAGTTATAGGTGGAAAGAGAAACAGCAGCAGTCCAGGCTTCTGGTGATGAAGAGACATGAACAAATTCCTAGTAGAGTATGGTCTGACTGTATGTAGATGAATTAGTGTTGTGGTATACTTGTAAAAGCACAATCTGTTATCCGAATGTAAACTAAAGGGCATCTAAACAAACAAAAGCCCTTACGGTTTTCCATCACATTTTCACACCTGGATTGGAATGATTGTGAAACTGGTATTTAAAAACTGGTATTGTATATTACAGGGTTTCTAATATACTGGTATATTAGAAACCCTGTAGAATTTAAAGAGTTAGTCATTTATTTTGTTTGCTTTTTGTGGGAGAAGCAATAGATTAGCTGGGGAGGGATGAGGAGGGTGAAGACTGGCAGGGGTTGGTTTGGGAGGAAGGGCTTTGACAATCTCTGTATTTTCCCAGTCACAAATATTGCGTAATATCAATGTATCTGAAAAAGTCAATAAAGATATTGTTCCAAAAAAAAAAGAGTTAGTCATTTAAGTGTAAAATCCAAAATGTGACATATTTTGGATCACATGGGACAGTATTTTTCAGAATTGTCATCCATGTGTGTTTTTGCTTTGTGACCATTCGGTTGGGGATCAGAATCTGTTCGACAGACTGTAATCAGTCTTAATAGACTTAATAGGCGCTGAGTGAGCTCAGTTATTCACCTCAGGGACACACACTTACATCAGGACAGGACACTGCAAATAGCAGTGCTAATGCTAATGTTTGTTTTCAGTTTCTACCATTAGGATGACAGACCTCTCTCAGAATCAAAGTTATCTAAACATGTTAATTTGATAACCATCTGATATGCTCAGCAGTGGGAAAATGTTTGACACAGCAACAGGAGGTCAGTACAATTGCAGCATCAGTTCCATTAATTATTAACTGAACTGTTTAAATGAGGTTAAAAAATGAATATCCCAACTACCGTGATCAAATTCTTCTAATCATACTTGTATTTGTCCTCATCAATTAGCAGCACAGTGCATAAAATCCTCTGTTATATCCGACTTCTCTGCAGATGTACACAGCATTATGCAGTAATTCCTTCTGGGGAAGCATGGTTTCTGTAGTTGTTGTGTTTGCACTGTAATTGTATGCAGAAAGGCATTAGTGTGTTAAATGTATTTTGTCTAACAATGTGTGACAGGATGAAGCTCGTCTGTCTAGCACAAATACAGATTCTATTTTCAGGGATTTACATCCATTAAGGATAATTTATATCCGGTTCTGTCACAACATATTACTGGTGGTGACATGTCGGAAACATGATGATGTGCCTGCAGTTGAGCCTCTTTGCTCCTCATTAGTTGAAGTATTTATTGTGAGGAAATGATGTAGAGGGTGAATGATCATAGTAGGAAGTTGTGCATGGAAAGTTAGTCTTGTGTTTTTACTGCTGCACAATGCAAACATGGATTATTTGCTTTGTAGTCGTCTTCTCCCCCTCGTCTTCTACAAGTATACATATCTGGCAAGATAAAGTGCAGCTCGGGGAGTGTGCATACTGTGTGTAGCTTTAGTATGTGTGTGGTTGTGTGGTGCATTGACTGTACAATGACTGTTTCCTGCCTTTACTCATAGCCATGCCATACCCTGCCCTGTGGATACACATGCTCCTATCAGCCCCAGGTTATTGCAACATTTATTGGGTGACGTTCAAGGTGTGAGGTATGCCTGGGTGCAGCCTCTGAATGGTTTCTTTAGCATGCCCACTCTGTTGAGAGGGTTAGTGAGTCTGTCGGACTACTGTCTCCACACAGCATCATCCATCTCACCTTGTTTAATCCTATATCAACAGAAGAACAGGTATGTCTGTGTTTGCAGGGAGGCTACGTCACTCTCTAGCTTATCCATGTTATGATTTATAGAGTGATTGTGTGTGCATGTGTTTCTGCTCAGGAAAGGAGGCATTCCTTTGCTATTGGGTGTGTCAATATAAGCAAAGCAATTTCAGCTGTTGAGAGTAGTAGAAAGTCAAACATCTAGGGATAATAATAACTTTTTGAGTTTTGCTGCTGGCTAGTCCATCATGTGGGACACTTACCGAGAAGTCCTTATTGCTCCTCAAAGGAATTTTCCATTTGTGGCACCTACCAAGAAATGACAGAATGTAGATACCTAATGAGTGTAGATGTGTACTGTCTTGGGTAATAGTTAATCAGTAATATGCAGTATGTATAGGACCATTATATTCTCAAACCAGCCATTTGACCAGCAGTCAATTGGAAACTTACTGTAAACAAAAGAATCAACTAGTGACCCTTTTGTAACTGCAGCGTTCACTCTTCATAGCAGATGATATTCAAGTTCATAACAAAACAAAAACTAAATTAAAACAGTCAAGTCCATAGCCATCATTGAACAATTAAGTGTCTTAACAAAATATATCCTAACAGTAGCATATCTGATGCTACAAATACCCCTATAGCGCTAGTTATTGCTTCAGCGCGAGTTGAATTTTGTTGAAGTTTAGCTCCAAATGAGGATGGAGGAGTTGACTGTGTTAACGGTGTTGTTTTCATGGTTAAGTCTACTTCTTTATGATGCCTGCGGAGATATCCTGCCATATCTGTCATATTGCCTGTGAACAGGTACGCTACACGCACACATAGCTTGGAAACTGTGGGTTTCTTATCGACATGCGAACATTGTTGACATAACATCACTGGTGATTTCAGTGAAGCAGGAGTGGGTTCGAGTTTGGTTGATGTGTCCTATATCAGCAGTTGCCATGGTGTCTTTTAACCGGCTGCAGGTCCAAGTTAGAAGAGGTAGTATTGACTCGCCGCATTTCAACACGTCTGTGTTTTTTTCCTCTTGACATTCCTGCTGGACGTGACATTTGGGAGCGCGGCTACATCTTTGATTCCTCCGTTGATTTCAAGGTTGAGATCATGATGGCATTTCGATCGATATCCGATTTACAATCGAGATTGTGACACCCCTACTACTGCTACTGTTGTTAATCCTTTATGATTTAATGCAAACATGTTTTCTTTTACCTACGACCTAATTCTGGGGATTTCTTTGACCTGAAGTAAGTTATTCATTATCCTGGTGAATCATCATAAATTGCACTCGACCACAAATGGTTTTATTATAGAGAAGTCAATACACTGTTTGAAAGACGCTATTAAAGGACTAGTGTGTACAAATGAGTATCATCTAGTGGTGAGGTTGTAGATTGCAACCAACTGAATACCCCTCCCCCTCTCCACCCTCTCCATCCAAGTGGCCACAAAATATCTAGTGCCAGTGTTTGGTTTGTCCTTTCTGGGCTACTGTAGAAACATGGTGGCGCAAACTGGCAGCCGTCATGGAAGAGGGCGGTTCCTTCTGTAGATATAGGGCTCATTTTAAGGTATTGCATGGGATTATACACTGATTAAAACATATTAATATTATATTCTATTGCAAAGTCCATTCGGCTAGATGCCACTAAACTCTATACACTGCACCTTTTAGTGTTGTGGTCTTTGGGGACTATTGGCGCTTTTCCACTATACAGTTCTAGCACTACTCGGCTCAACTCGGTACGGTACCAGGAACAACCTTTTCCATTACAAAAAAGTACCTACTCAACGTGGGCGGGGTCGTCATAGCACGGCTCTGCGAAACTGCCGTGACTTCGTTTTATACGCAACACAAAACACAAACAATGGAGGACATTGAGGCAGTGGTGTACTTGTTGCCGGTATTTGAAAATTCCGGGTTTGATTCTTGTGTGGGAAAGCTCATGACTCTTCCAGCGACAACTCTTCTGACCAATCAGCAGCCGGCAGTCTGTTGACGTCACATTTAGTATCGGCTCGGCTCGCTTGGAACCTCGGCAGAGTAGGTACTAAAAAAGTACCAGGTACCAGGTACTATCCCTAATGGAAACGCAAAAAAAAATGAGTCGAGTCGTCCTAGAACTGTATAGTGGAAAAGCGCCATATGTTGTCACTGTGGAGACATTAGTAATGGCTGCATTTCCCCCTACAAAGCTTTCTCATGCGACTTAATGGCACCAGGTCTCTCTGGAAGAATAACAAGCAACACTGTGCCACAGAGGGCTGAGAGCATGTGGGTTTTCATTAAAAATACACCAGATGATTCCTCCTCCTGCTAATCAGTGAATATCTAATTTGGTCTTTGGTTTGGATGAAACATGCATAGTGTCAGTCCTCCATGACAGAGCACACAGGAAATCGAGGTAGAGATAGAAGGCGGTTTGACATGCAGCAAAGGTCCGTGGCAGGAATTGAACAGGCTTCTCATATCAGATCAGTCTATAAAAACTATTGTCTGCTTTCACAACCACAATCTGTACAGTATAAACATTTTACTACATACAGCATGTGAGCTAATAGAAATTCACCTAGCTCTTAACGTCCTGCCATTCAACGCAAGCTTGTGCATGTCAAACTTCATCAAACAGGCAGCAGGATTTGCTCTCTAATGATGTTAAATAATGAAACTGATGCAAAAATGTATGAGTGGATTCACTGGAACGGTGTTCGCGCTCATATGGTCATTAATTAAGACTTAAGCAGTGATTCAGCCTGTGGAAAGAGCAAAAAACAGCCCCCATCCTACTAATCATAACATTTTAAGTCATAACCGCTCTCTCCCACCAGGTGATGAATATTGCATCAGCACGTAGATCTTTCTGCAAATGTCTGAATGGTATTGGTTTGGTACTTTGTGACTACTTCATAAATAGCAAAGTTTGGGTATGCAGAATTTATATTTAGTTTTAAGAAGGTGGTAATTGACACATCAATATCACTCCTCGGTTATTTTCTGTCCAGAAAGCGGCGCAGAGGACAGCAGAGAGCAGGGATGTAGTGTGTTGCAGGCTCTCCAGCAGCTTTCAGTTCTGTTTGTTCTGTAAATTTCACAGTCCTTTTTAGCTCAGCAATTCGGAGTAATCAGCATTTCAAGTACTGCTTGGCTGAGACTCCCTGCAATTGAAATTCAGGCTAATGTATAATTATTTCTTGGCTCATCTCCATTTGTCTGTGTGACCTGGTGTCACTCAGCCTTCTGAAGACAAATCTTCCTCTGGCTGACTGACAGATGGCGAGTCTTTTTATGTACAGGGACACCTTGTATTCACAACAGTTTATCTCTTCTTGAAATAAAATTGAGAAATAAAGGAATTAATCAGTCTGCACATTTCCATGACCTTTAGTCACCTGGTTTGTGTTGGATTTCTATAGTAACCTGATTTCTTAAATGTTAAACACTTGATTTTTGCTGGAGAAACCTGATTTCTCAGTCATTTACCAGTATGTGTTCAACCAGTTTTTTAATGGTGACTATATAACAGACACTAGACAAGTAGTTTCAATTTGACAGCAGTAAAGTTGGATTACTCATAACAGTGTTCCATTACATCCAAAATAATCAGATCAAAAGTCAGCCTAAAACAGAAACTTAAACAAGTCTTAATAACTCGATTGAAACGGTTAATAGCAGGCTGCAAAATTTAGACACCACATCATACCAAATGCTCTGACCAGAAAAGAAAGTAGGTTTTCAGGACTCAGAATGATAAATTACAAATACATGAAATATGCTGCCTCACTCAAAAATATGCCCTGGGTAGAAGATTACTGACCAGCTTCATGTCGATACAGGTTTTACAATTTAATGTGTTGTTGTGATGCATGTAAACGACTTCTCCGCTCTTTTCTGCTTCAACCTGATTTCTCACAGTAACCTGGTTTCATGTGTGCTTGTAAATGCAGTCTGTGGGACAGATAATATTAGATTTGCTACTGCAACGCTCCCTGGGGAAGGGGACACAAGGCACAGGTGGCTTTCAGAGGGATCAGAGGACTGATGAATTCATGTCTCTAGTTGAAATTGATGCAGTACGTCTGTCTGAAATTGCTTTAGCCACATTCCCGTCAAAAACATACTCATTCATAAAGATTTTACACCTGAACAGAGCCAGGCAAACACTCCTAGGTTCACTTACATTTCCTTTTCCTTCACTGCACCATAAACAGCATTTTCTTTGGCAGACTGAGTCACGGAAAGAGGGCTTGTGTAAGGAGCTCCGAGGAGTGGCCGGAGTCTGAGGTCAGTAGAACAGACCACGTGATCCGATGAGTCAGGGTGGGGTCAGACTAGACTTAAACTTTTCTTGGCAGACATAGAGACATTGAGGATTACAATACTTTGAAGGGGAGATTTAGCTCACTTTGACTGGAAAGCATGTCTAGTAAAACAGATGTGTATTATTCCACGTTGAATAGTTAGACAAATCTGTCACTGAAAGAAATATTGTTTAAAATAATCTGATTTGTTTTGAATGAATGTCAAAGTCATTAGCTGTGCTCAAAGATCCTGTCACATGGTCATATATTGTGTGTTTGTTTTTTGCAAAGTCAGGGGAAATAACCATAATGGCAATAATTAGACACTAGATTCCCTTTTTGTTTTGACCAGAATGAGGTCATCTTTACTCTGTGGTAGCTACGTATTATGTTCCTTAGGCATTAACCTAATGACAGCCTTGAAAGCTGCACAGATTGAGCTTGCCTCCTTTAGCTTTCTCACCTACTTCTCAGCCTTGTGCTTCTCTTCAGAGGGGCTTGACACACCAACGTTTTTAACAGCCCAGCAGTTCAGCAGGGTTATTTGTTTCACCTCACATTTGGAGGGAAATGCAAAGAGAAATGTTGAAGAACCAGTCAGCTGTGCACCTATAGGACTGTGGTAGGTTGGCAGTAACGTCAACGTTGTCTTCACTCTTATCATCTCAAAGCTGCTGTGAACTCCAAACTAAGCAGAGTGAAATCATTCTGGACCAGATATAATGGGGAATTTCAGAGGTAGGATCAGATTCAAATCACTGTTTTACTTTGCTTAGATAGGGTTTCTTTCCTTTTTGTATGTTATTTTTTCTGTGGTTCCATTTCCTACATCGTCTGCTTAGTGTGCACTTTCCTACACGCAAGTTTAGACTGCTGAGATATATTCATTTGGCTAGATTATATACACAGATTCTGGTAAAGCTGTAAGGCTAGTAAGTGACTTTTGATGGATGGCAGTGTTTTATCATACAGTGAAAGGTTATAGAAAGTTCAAGCGTGACGAGGACCATTTTCTACTTAATCTGTGGTGATTTAAAAGAGGATGCCAAGCTTCCATTGCTTCACACTTCTTTTTGTCTTCATTGAGGATACACAAAGAGAAAGATGAAAGCATTTTATCCACCCTAACTGGGTTGGCAACTGTCAGTTTTAAAATTTGCCCTCTGTCCCATTTGTGTTGCTCTTCTTTGTGTTTGTACAGAAGTCAGAGAGGAGGAGCTTTTGTCGAACGTTTTTCCCTGTTTCCTTTTGCTGTGTTTTCTGGGAATAAAGGGCTATGTCCTTGATTCAAAGGCTGAAGCCGAGGTGGGAGGGAGGCGGGCGGTATGTTGCAATACTATGAATGAGCAGGAAAGGAATTTGGGAGACTGACAGCGGGATACATGGAATATCCTGTGTGGACTAACATACTTGGTAGTAGTAAAACCTTCTCTGTCATTTAACACCAGGGCTGGCACATGACTCTATTCAGCTCAGACACCTTGAAATGCTCACGCTGCCTTGGTGACAGACTCCCAGAATACCTCAGGGTCACATTTCGTCCAAAATGTCTGGAGGACCTCCCACGTATCTCATGCAACCCCCGCTGCCTCATCCATGGCCAAAAACTTTTATGTCCTCACTGTAAACAACCCAACCAGCTCACACAAACTGGCTGTCGGCCTGAGCTAAATGATTCCTTACTCGTACTGTCTGCAAGTACGAGCACCTTCAAGTTGGCGAGTGCATTTACATGACAGTGTACAACCCTTTAACCCTTTAAAATGATGTCTGTCTGCACAACATTGACTAACGCAGTATAGCTACTGTGTATTGGGCCTTCCAGTCACCCTCAGGCTATTAATCCAATAATGGATTAAGACACTTTAATGGAGGGAGTATTAAGTTGTAATGCAGGCAGCAAGGCGATTTTGTAAATTACCATATGGTTATTTCATGGTGGTTTTAGCAGCTAATATCCCACAACATATTCACACCAACGTTCAGCACCTAGCCTGTATCCACTCTGGTTTAATAAAGTAAATCATGTAGGTCAAGATCTATGTGTGGAAACAAGGGGTGGAATGTGTCATTTTATCCACAGCTTGGAGATGACAGCGGCAGTGGATCTCTAAGACAGTAAAAGTCATAGTAAAATCCCTGTTTCCCTGAAGTCACACAGCTCCTGTGTTGTTAGACCCCTTTGCTTTTGTGTCAGCCTTTTGCTGCCCTGTCTGACTCAACAGGCTCTTTCTAGTAAATATGGATCCACCTTGAGCAGTGTTCCCTCGACACTCTCCCTGTCAACAGATATAATGAGACCATAACTATTCGTTCCGCTTTCTCATTTCAATCTCGGACAAAAGGCCAGAGAGAGCGAAGGAGACAGGAACACCTTATCTCTTCCATCGGACTACTGACTATTTTTTTTTGTTTTTCTTTTTTTTTTCAAAGGCCTGCTCCCACTCATTTTGTGTAAGCTTTCCACCATATAAAATACACAAACATGTGCATTATTCACTTGTGCATACACACTCACATGCTTGATATTTTAGAGCAACTTTTGCATTATCAGGAGTGGAATTTTGTGTTTTTTGTGACTTCACTACAGTTGTTGGCTGTCAGTCTGTTTGTGTTGTATTTTTTAATGTCACTGTTTTACATACACAAATCCTTATTTAACTAGTGTGTTGCCTCATGGCCATATGGCATTGATTTACACTGTCACAGACAAGAAACACTGACAGTCTTTCGGCCATATGGCATGTGTGGGTGTGTGTTTGTGTATTGCCGGTGGTAGCATGTGATCATTGATAGTTACTTCTCAGCATCAGTTGCCCGTTTGTATCAGGGAGGGGTTGATTCAAGTGTGTATTTGTCAGTGGAGTGTGTTTGCGCATGCACACAGGTCCTCTATACGCATACAAGATTGTGATTTTTCATCAGAGTGCCTGCTGTGACCAGATCATGGTTGTGTGTGTGTGTTGGTGTCTGTGTACGCACAGGAGGAATGCCAGTTCCTGAGCAGAGCCCAGTGACGGAGGAGGGGCTTCTGCTGACCATTCGCAACAGTTCAACTGGCCGCAACATGGAGGCTGACAACACCGCCAACAACATCCTGGCCTCCGTTAAAGAGCAGGTAACATGTTTCTTCCGTTCATGCTACGCCCATTGAGTCATGTTACATCTCTCATATTATGGCCCTGTTAAAGCTTTTACTAACCATTTGCGTACAGTGACAGATAACACTAAATTGTCTGGTGACTCACACATAGCCCTGTGATGGAACCTATGTGGACAAACTGTATGTTTCCATTGCATTTGAGTCACACACAATACTATCCCTGTAATCAACTCACCTCTGTGACAGCACAAAGTGTAGAGCTTGGTCATTTCTGTGCGTGCAGGTTGACTTTTGTTTATAACAGAGCTGTGCCTGGACTGGACTTTGTTTACTGTCTCATAGAAATATTGAAGGAGAATAATCCTGACTAGCTTGTTGTTTATCGCCAGCAGTCATGGCCTGGATTTTATCAATGGACAGTCAGGAAGATGATCCTTGGCAGGGTTTGTTAGCATATGGAGGGACATGCAAATAAAGTCATGAACTCTCCTCAGTAACATTTCATACACCTTCTCTTTTTCTTTGGATGGTAGTTGAGTGAAGCTATAATTGGAAATGAATTAAATGCTTTTTTTTGGTATTTATAAACAAATAGCACCCATACTTCCCTTTTAGGCTCTCTGTAGGAAAGTGGGTATTGTTTACATGAGTAAGGAAGGAAGGAGCACCTGTCGATGTCACTTCCTTCCCCAGAGTATTCCTCAGCGGCTCGTCCGGTTAGAGCAGATATCCAAGCAGTGGAGCAGGAAGAGCATGTAGCCCGTCTGAGCTTTTTGCTTTTAGAGTGACAGGCTGGAGACATGCCTTAGAGGGGATTCCTGCAAAAGAATCCGGACTATAAAATGATCGTTCTCCTCAGTAGTTAACAGAATTGAGAGGCAAATAAGAGGGTGAGTGAGAGAGAAATAATGGAGGAGGTCCGAGACTAGGCTTGTGTGTGGTTTTTTTTTTTCTCCCTCCGCTGTGCTTTCGCACAAGGTTTTCCTGTGATTGTTGAGAGGCAGACCTTCGAGGGATCCCGCACTCGATGTAAGCATGCAAGTCTGCTGTGCTGTAGCTGCGGTTGCGGTTAGGGCTGGGGCTGGGGCTTAGGATGACTGAGTGTTTGGTAAGTGTTTACTCTACTGCTCTACCGTCTTTTCTCTCTGTTCATTGGTTGGTTTCCTTCTCTGTCCCTGTAGTTGTTGTACACTCTTTTTTTTTTTTTTACCCCTCATTTGTCTTTCTCTCTCTTTCCAATCTCACTGTTGTAGTTGCAGCTGTGCAGGCTTTGCCCAGATGCCCAAACAAGGACAGATTCACTAACATATTATGATTAAATTCTTCCTGTGTATTAATTTGCTTGAACTTGTGTCTTCTGCCTGTCTTCACTCCTAACTACTAACAAGCTGCAGTCTTTTTGCTATTAATTTCCGGATTTTGTTGTGTTATGCTAGAGTTCCTAGTTATTAGAGTCTTGTGTTTGCTCTGTGCTCCTGCTTTAATAGCTCTGATCCACCATCTGGATGACACATCCATAATGGTTTATTACAGACCCCATTTAGGTGTTGAAATGTCAACGTTTTCTTGTTGCACTTTACTTGCATACATGCTATATTTAAAGCTTGACTCAAACACAAAACTAAAGAACAAATTCTCCCTCTTCAGTATTTACTATCTTATTAAAATTTAATTTAAGTGAATCTCATGTTTCATGGATTATTTAAAAGCTACTATTTTTTTTAAAAACTGTTATATCTTAAGTGTAATTGAAGAAGTGGGAGACTGTGGCACTCATCCAGACAGTTTGTGTGTGCAGATCCAGCAATTATGATGATCTTGTGTGTCTTGTCAATGTCTTTTTAATTTTTTTATTATTATTCCAAAAACACACAGAGGTTTTTGGCAGTTATTTGTATTTGTATTGAAAAACTGGTGGAGAAAACAAATAGTCAGTCGTTCATATGAGAATCACTTAGAAAAACACAATTTTAGGCACAAACATTGTTGTTTTATTGTTTATTACTGTCTAAATCAAGGAACCCTGTTAACATAATCAGCAGTTGTTTGCATTCTCTCCCCATTTCTCTATTAACTGTCTGCTACTGAAAGCATAATCCTAGCTACAATCGGTGTATTCTTTACTGCAGTAGCAGACAATAACTCTTTGTGCATGGAAACATAAAATCTGGATAAAAATATATTTAAAATCATTTGTCCTTTTTTTTTTTTAATAACATTTTCTGACTATAAAAACAGACACAATGAGCCTTAAGCCTTTATGGGGTGTTTTTTTCTCTCTTTTAAAGTATAATTGACTTAATGGCATCTGACATGGATGTCAGATACTGCTTGACTTGATGTCAGATGTTGCCTCAATGCCACAACAACAGTATGTTAGAACACTAAATGTGACAGCCTATTTTCCTTTAGTTTTCATTCACAGAAAATGTGTCTTCTGTGCTTTAAATCCTGGTTCTCGTCTGCTTCCTTGTCTCTATAAAGGTAGAATAGGGATATAATACAGTATTATTATAAACAAACATAAATATTTTTTGAAGTTCTTTCTAATTTGCCATATAGTATATTAATATCAGTCATAGAGTGCAGGTGCTTCCACACAAAGGAGAATAAAATCTTATTCTGTTGTCTGTTCCAGAATGACAGTGTTACCATCCACAGGGCTCAAGTGGTCACTGAATGGTTTGATGTGTATGACAATAATATGAATCACTGTCATGAGACCATAACTGAACCCCTATAGGAGATTTGTGGTCAAATTGTTAGACAGTGCTGTCTACTACCATCATCAAAACACTAAATGTGGGAGTATAATTTGGAAGATTGACGTCTAATCCTTCCAGCAGAGTTTCAGAGACATCTATGCCAAGGAGCATTGAAGATTAAGTCTCTTGGTGGCCCTACACTTTACTAAGGCACGTTTATCATCTAGCCGTACATTCTTACAGAGCTGACAGTGATAGACTGATTTTTTTAAGTGTAAATTTGCAACGATTTTGAGGCATTACAGTGAGACATCTAAAATGTCAAATTTAGTGTACATTAAATGGTAAAAAACAATGAGTTTAATGGGGAAAAGTAAAGTCAGGATTTTTTATGATCTTCAAATTGCCAAAAATAGAAAACATTGAAAGCATACAACTTGCAACATGATAATAAAAGTGATCATCTTTTAATACGAATATAGTGCCCAATATCAAAGTGCACTCACACTGTAACAGGGAAACTTTCTAGGTCCCACCTGCTGTAGAAAGAGAACATTGTAACATTTACTATGACATAACATTTTCATTGTTTATGTGTTTGAGTTAAATAAATATAGGATCCTATCTTTTAATTATTGCAGCCTTTTGGAAAAAATGCAGTGTTGACTGATAAAATGTGAGAGGTGTTAATAAAGCAGTGTAAGTATTACTGTAAAACATTACTGCATTTAACAAGTATGAGACACTAGAAAAAACATTCAGTAGTTTGCATCCGTGGCAAGTTGCTGTGCTCTCACGTTATATTATTAATTCTGAATACATAGTGGACATTGTAAGTACAATTGAATTGTTTGGATTGGTAGAAATAAGAAACTGCTACATTTGTCAGTTTTTCATACAAGCTGTTGGAAAATGTTGCTGAAGTAGTTTTCACTTCTCTTTTAGTTGAAGTATTGCGCTGTCTTTGAGATTTCGCTACTCAATCTGCCACTAAAGGTCGGCTAATGCTCCATCAGAACTAGTTTATATGATGGCCACACTCAATAGCGGAGTGAAAAGTGGTCTGTCAGAGAGATGGGGGGAGACGTGATACTGTTTAAAAAGGGGGATAACGGTGCATATTTTCAGATTGTCTTTCCTGGAAGGCATTCATAGTGTTGCACTCGATTGTTCACATGAAAATAACAAATCAAGAATGAAATAAGATTGGCCAGATAGAGAAGTTGAAACCCTGGCTGCTGTCTTGCCTCAGCACAGCCGGTCGATCACAGGGTGAAGTGGGTGTGAATGTCGAATCGTCTGTTTTTGGAAAGTTACAGTAAAGGCCGTGCACAGCCTTCCCCTCCCCATATCCAATGTTGGAAAGGTGGGAATATATTCATCTATCCAAAAAACAGTTCTGATGAAGTGTACTGGACCCTTGAGGCTGCTGTGGCCTCATCTGGCCAGACCTGCTATGGGAGAAACAGGGTTGGTCCTTTAGAGCCGGCAAGAACTCCAAGCTGGACACTGCAGCCTCTTACTTTTGCATTTTTTGCCATTTAGCTCACACTTGTATTCATTGTATTTTTTTTTTTTTTTAACAAGGAGTGCAGGTACAGGTTCAGTAATAATGAAATGTGTTGATGGCCACATTCAATCAAGTGGCTTTTAACCACTTGGCCATCAGCAGTTTACTCCTGTTTAATGAGTAAAATGATTGTCTGAACTAACCTTGTGTGGAATTACATGCACACAAAAAATACCATATCATCGCCTGATTAGGAAAACTCTCTAAAGTGCTTGAATAGATTCAGTCTGAGGAACTCATGTTTACAATGTCAAAAGCTTTTAACATTTGACATTTTCTGTCTGGTTGAACACACTTATGGATGTGGACAGATACTATATGAGAGGTGATAAAGGATATGGAATATATTTTATAGACTGATCTGTGAGGTAATTGGCTTTAGAATTTGACCTATTAATAGCTGGCTCAGCTTCGAGATGATGTGACTGCCCTAAGGTATGATTATATCCAAATTAAATGCAAATTTCCAACACAACAGTAAATGCAAATCAATGTGTTTTTCTGACAGTTCCAGTTATGTAAATATTGGGAGAAGACTGTCCAAAGATTACATCTGCAAAAGGCCATTTATGAAACTGAGATACACTCAAAACAAACAAGAACAAAACCTGAATGCAAAGCCAAATTTTCTTTTTTTCTTCCCTCAAAATTAGGGAAATAAACTGGTTGTGTGGCTTGAATATATTACCTTGAATCCATATCTTAATTAATTGTTAACCTTGATAAAGATAAATGAAACAATATATTTAAATACATTTGTTGTGTTAAATTATATCGGTTTGGGTTCAGCTGGGTACTCATAGTTAATTACATTGTCTCCGTGTTTAGAATGAGTCCACACAAAGGACACAATCAGCTGCTGTGGCTCAGGAGGCAGAGTGGGTGGTTCAATCTCCGGCTCCTCTAGTCAGCATGTCGAAGTGTTCTTGGGCTAGATAATAAACCCTGAATTGCTCCTGCACCATTGGTGTGTGAGTGTGTGTGTGTGTGTGTGTGTATGTGAATGTTGGCATATGTTGTAAAGTGCTTTGAGTTGTCCGTATATTAGAAAGTGCTACATAAATGCAGCCCATTTACATTGACTGACAGTGATTAGTTAGGGTTACATAAGGTCCACTGTATTTTCAGGTGCATCAAAGGGATGGGCATTGACGGTCTGTCTAAAGGAATTAATCTGACAAATATACCAACATGACTTTAATTAGGTCGATGGGAGACTTGATGTCTATTTCTTTGAATGTCTTAGTAATAACCAGTCCTAGTTGGATATCATAGAGAAGGGGGAAATTGGACCAGAAATCATTCTTGATACAAAAAAGGAAGTTGAGTCTTTTATTCAGGTGAGAACCATCTACTACAATGCAGATTACTGAATAATATTTTACTACTAAGGAAAGATTTATTTTTAAAGAAATTACCATTGTTTCCATTCAAATGTTCGTATGCACTTTGTTTAAATGCACATACTGTAGCACATGTATGGAATGTATAGGTTGTAGATGTATCTTGGCGTTATACAGACTGCCATATTAAACAGCCTTTGAAAAAAAGCCAGTTTTGAAACAGATAAACAAGGAGCTCTTGTGTTGTCTAGTGAGGGAGCCGGTGACACCCACTGCGCAGGCATCAATGAATGTGAGGTCAGGTCTTTAAAGAGCATCTTATTGATCAGTCTACACTCATCTCTGCTTCTTGCTGCATCTCCCAGGAGAGGAATAACTTCCAGAGTTGTGGGGGCCCCTTTGGTTGCGTCAACTTTGATTTCGTCTTCACCAAGTGTTCCTTAATGTACACTCACAACTCAGTTTGTCTATTTTTAGTTATATTAGTGTTACAGCATCAGCAGGTTGCGGAAACAGAAAGAAGGGGAGGGATGGTAGGTGCTGATGAGGCGTGTGCGTTGATTGGTCACGTTGTTGGGGAGTAAACCCGCAATGTTAAAGCTGGTGATTTGCTATATTTTTTTATTTCTTATTGTGCTATATCACTATATACTAAAGTTCGTTGAGAAATGTATGATGTAACACAAGGTCAAGATGTTATATGTAGTACAACAAGCTCAACTGAGGCACTGCACAGCGGCGTCTGCCGTATAAAGAATTAAATGGCCATCTTATGGATTATGCATTTCTAAATAAACTACGGTAGCCATTGCTCTTTGGGTGAAGGAACATGTCACCCAGCACAACGGTGCGGATCACTGATGTGTTTTTAATTGTTTTTGGACAACAACAGAGGTCTACAGCACAGAGAAATAAGATGCATCATGCTTGAGATACATGCACAATACTTGAAAAATAGGATGAGTTCATTGTTGGTTTGGCTCTGCACATGAGATTTTTTCGATAATGAGAAAAATATAGAAAATCGCCAGCCTGATCCTTTCACTTAATCTTTGAAATGGAAAAGCTTGCTACAGGAACAACACACATTTGCAGTTATAAAGGACTCAACTTACAAAGCACTTTCTTTGCATGTTGAGGCGTTTTATAATATATATTCTGCTCATTTCAAATATAAAAAAGGTTTCACCTGAAAAAGACCATGTGGTTAATGTGAATTATCAACAACCCCTCAGGTGTCATCCTGAGTCATAAAAATAGTTTTGTTTTTGTTGTCAACATTCATCGACCAAACAATTGTCACATTTTGTACTGAGGGCACACCTTTCTGTTAAAAGGAGTCATGACCAGGTGCAGTTCAGATTCAGTGCCTTTCATTCAGCAGATACTTCAGATGTGTTTACAGTAATAAAAGTTTCAGGCAGACACATTAGATGGGGGTGATTTCATTCCTTCTTCTTTCTGTGTTGTAGAGAGATGTGTCATTTTGACATAAAATTGCGTCCTTGCAATTTAAGGAGCTGTTCGGCAGATCATTTGCAGCATACATTAACATATCATGATTGTGGTTCCTTGCCCTTGGAAACGCTGTGTTTTGATATGCTCCTTTTCCTCCTCCATTATGAGGCTTTGCCCTCAGAGTAATGCTGTTATTAGCTGTGCCTGGACATGTCTATATGTACCACAGACACTGGCAAAAAGGGACTTTCAGGCACGCCGCACTATGGTGTTTCAACACACCCCCTCCCAGAAAACACCACAGTGGAATTTTCCCACTTTGTTTGAGTCTATTACACGCAAAAAATCTGTCTGCCTCCTGTTTCTCCCTGGCAAACCGCAGTTACACTCTGTGACCCTGTTTTCAACCGAATCAGGCACAGACACACACAGACAGACTTTAGATTTCCTTGTGAAGCTCATGAGCTGACCTTGCTTTGAGTGCTACGACTCCAGCCTCCTCTTAAAGGCTTGATGAGCTGGCTGCAATATTACCCACTTCAGATACCATGCAAGCCTCTGTCTTGTTTTAATGAAGCGAAAGTCATCTTTGTCTACGTGACCCTGCTTAAAGAGTTAATAGCTGGGGTCATGGCTACGCTTCAATGCAGTGTTTTTTATCGTTTCATTTTCATGCCATGTTTTTTTTATTTCCGTGCAATAAGTGCAGCAGAAAGGTTGATTTTTTTCTCTGCAGGCGATAGTGTCTGTTCCACCTCCATAGGCAAAATGACTCTAATTACAATCGAATAGTGATTTTCTCCACTCCTCAGGGTCTTATCTGCCTTCCTCTCCCTGCTGCTGTCGCTGTGACACAGGCAAGGAGAAATCTAAAGGCATAAGTATTCTGGCCTCGATTATAGTCATAAAAATGGAAGCCTGGCTCCAGGCAATTACCCCATAGGGGAGCAGAACAAGTATGAGAGGGAAAAGTGCAACAGATTCAGAGAGGAGGGATACAGGTGAAGGAGAGTGCGCAGATATACAGAGGAAAGACAAAACGGTTGAATATAGAGAGAAGAGGGCGCAGGGGGTGGTGAGTAAAGGGAAACGGACAAAAGAGAGAGCGAGCATGATGGAGAGAGGCAGAATCAGAGAGGCTGTCACCTGTGAATGGCACCCCAAATGCACTGTGGCAGGGGGCTGTCAACGTAAAGGGAAGCAGAAAAGAAGGAAAAGAGGAAGAGGAGATCATCTGCTCCCAATGTGACATGATGTCAAAGGAGTGGTGTGTCTGGCCCGGCCCGGCACAGCGCTGTCGTTTTGAACCCACTCCTGGGAGGGAGATCTCTCCCCACCTAACCTGTTAATACTCATCATAATCAATGTCATCATCATCATTATCACTGTAATCAGTGCCACTGTCAACAGCTCACTCCCTGAGTACACGGTCAGTGGGGAGCAAGGAGTTATACTCATAAGGTGAAAGCTTAATAAATACTGTTGAAAGAAGTTGACTGAGTGAATCACCAATGAGGTTTCAGTGTCTGTATCATCCTCTGTCCAAACATCTCACAGTTGAGTTTCTCTAAATGATCCTGAAGTAAGCGCACAAGTCACTGCCTTCTTACAGCAGTAACATGCAGATTGGCAGTCCCTAGATTGCTGTTCTCCTCATTTTAGCCCGGAGCAATGTTCTTTTTGTCTGACACAATGTTGTTGATCTCTCAGTGGAGTTGGATGTTCACAGGTCTACATGAATTGCACTGGCTGTGTAATTGCACTACTGCAGCATTTTGGCTTTTTGTTCCAAACGAGGAGATACGGATTGCCTTTGTGAATAACTCTCATTTACTGGCACTATGCCTTGGCATTATTATCAGCGGCATCCCATAAAAGCCTTTGTTGAGGTTTGAATAGGTTGTAGCTGGACAAAACAACCAGCAGTACAGCAGAACAAAACTTAGATCAAAAGATCTAAGTTTTTTATTATCTAAAAAATAATAAGACAAAAAATGCAGGGAAATACTACTTGCAAACTTGCAGCTGTCAGTTTTCAATATAGGCTTTTACACGTACGTACTAAAAGCACAAATTATAAGACATGTTGGATTAAAGCCTCTTTTTTTTTTAAATGAGAAATTTTGTCTACAGCTACACAGAACTTAAAATTTTAAATAATGCCACACATTGCTGGTTCCACTTGAATTAGTAATGGTGCACAAATTGTGCTTTTAAAGTGTAATCATGTGTGTCACGCTGCGAATGCTAATGAGGCAGAAATCCAAAGGCATTTACTTTGGTGATTTAAGTTAAGGAAAAAAGATCAGCCTTGCCAGCGTGCTCCTTCTGTTTGCCCAGACCACCTGTGCCGGCCATATTGCACCAACCAGAGCTACAAACAATTTTTAGAATAAAAATATAAATGAGCTCTCAAAAATTTGCTTGTAAACAAAGTTTAGAATCAAAAACAGATAATGTTGTTAGATTTTTCCATTAAACTGACGCAGATTTTCTGTCACTTTCCTCTTCGTGCAGTCTACCCTCTTTTTCTTTGTTAATGACAGTCTTTTGTTGTCAATCTCTTGTGTGGCAAGCACTGACTGCGAATACAAATGACAGCTCCTTTTAATAGCATTCACCACACAAATGACATTTTCTGTAATGGCATTTTAATAACCAAGACAAATTGTAACTTCATGTTCAAATCATGAAAAGGAAGCTGTATGTTTTATCTTAAATGCCACCAATATAATATATATATGGGTGTGTGTGTATATATATATATATATATATATATATAGATATATGTATATGTATATATATGTGTGTATGTGTATATTTTATTTTATTATGGAGCATGCGGTTATATTCAGAGCTTTTTTCATCAGACGCAGCATGTAATAAGACATCTCAGAAATGCGCTCTGGTTGTTGCACAAATCCCTGATTCTAATAGATGAGTTAGGGTTAGCTGATGGTGATGATATAATAGTTAGTTTTACTTCTAAGAGGTAGGACTGATGTTTTGCAACAGCAAGCTTCATAACTATTAAAGGTACCCTGTGGAGTTTTCAGAGTTTCTTGGCTGTGTCTGTGCCTTATAAAAGAACGAAATACATAATCCAAATAACAAAAAAATATTGTTGTAAAGGATGTGATTTACGAGACAATGAAAATAAAATGGAGCATAATATGAAATGATAGACGTTTTTCTATTGCCATACAATATATATCATATTACACAGCACTAGTTGGCACAATCTATTGTGCAGCCACAGCATAAATTGAAAGCAGTTCTGAACAGCCACTCTTGAAGGTATCAGAAGGCCATCACAGAGGGGGAGAAATGCAATTTCATATAAATATGGGAACAACACATTTTTCTCTCCTGGAATCCATTCATGGTGTTGCACTTCATATGAAAAGTGAGAGAAATGGTTGCGTAAAGAATTTTTAAAAAGCAAGAGAGAGAGAGAATTTCAAACTCGCTCATTCGTCACTGCAGCATAGCTGGCCGATCACTCCATGAAGTGGGTCTGAATACTGGAAATATTCAGACATTTTCAGATGCAGATCTCCCTCAACTCTGATGCCTTAAAGGTTTAATGGTAAAAGGCACTACATTTGACAATTCAGTGTTTCAATAAGGACAACATAGGTGATCAAACATCAGTACACTGTTAATGCTGTCCAGGTATCTAGTTAAAACTTGCATACATATTTACAACTTGAAGGTCACCATAATGGGACCCATGATTAGACATGAGGTGCAAGTAATGAAGCAGATCTGCACCATAAAACCACATTTCGTACGAACTTCTGCAACAGGATTGTCCCGCTTTGCTCTCAACAAAAGATTTTATAAATCATTTCGGCAGATCTGCAAGTTTCCTGCTGTACAGTCTTGTAATGCCGCTAAAGAAATCCTGGCAGAAATTATGGTCTATTATAAACTTGGTTTTCCATTATCTGAGTGTGAATGATTTTTCACTTTTCTATTTGTGGGCTTTTTGTCAAATTATCAGCTTATATAGTATAAAAGCTCTGGTCCAGCTATGGGTGCTAAAGCAATTTTCTCCCTCTGGTACACCTACTGTATAGCTTTGACTGCAGCTGTGCACTCTCAGCATGGCACTTTGTTTTTGAATGCCTCTTTATCCAACATTGCCATTATAATTCTGCTAGGGTGGAATGATGCTGCAGCCAGTTTCCTAAAACCTTAGTGTTTTAACAAGGTGACTTTGTGGCAGTTTTAATAAGTAATTTCACTGGTTCTTCCAGGTCTGGTCACACAGGCTGTTCTGAGGCCTGTTCTCTTCGCTTTAACCTCAGACCTCGTTTTCTGTCCCTGCTGCTGCAGAAATCCTTTAACCTCTGCTGTCATTCTCCCACTGCGCAGCAGAGTCAGGCTCTCGTTGGAATGCGTCTGCCACACTGCAGTGAGGGTGCAGAGCTGTCAAGCCTCATTGCCACTTAATGAACAAACATATTTCTGGTAGATTCTCATCCTTGGTTAAGAGGAAAAGCTATCTGTGGTGGTTATGCAAAATGAATCTTAACATCCCAAATTAACATGCAGCTGTTTCTTTTCAGGCCCGAGTCCAAATCAGAAAGCTACCAAAACACACATTTTCAACGGTTATAACCACAAACCCACATGAGCTGCACTGAGATAAGTTATCTAGTATTAATTAATAGAGGGATTTGGACACTCACTATCAGGGATTAGGTAAAGATTTGTCTGATGAATACCTGAGTTATTATTCTGTCATATAACAAAAAGAGTTAATAATTTTAGCCATCACTGCATTACGTTATCCTAATTTGTCACAGCAGATATGTGACAAATTAGATATTGTATCTGTGGTGAGTTTTGCATATTCTAAACATACATTCCTATTCATACCAGTTATGGCGCTTTTCCACTATACAGTTCTAGCACGATTCGGCTCGACTTGTTTCGGTTTGGTACCAGGAACGACCTTTTCCATTACTATGGTACCTACTCAACGTGGACGGGGTCGTCATAGCACGGCTGCGCGAAACTGCTGTGACTTTGTTTTATGTGCGACACAAAACACATAAACAATAGAGGGCATGGAGGCGATGGTGTACTTGCTGCTGTATGTGGCTTTTTGTCACACACAAAGTAAGAAAATGTAGCCGTATGGCTGTAACGCTGTTGCCGGTATTTAAAACGCCGGGTTTGATTCTTATGTGGGGTGGCTCATGACTCTGCCAGTGAAGACTCTCTGACCAATCAGCAGCCGGCAGTCTGTTGACGTCACAATTAGTATTGACTCGGCTCGCTTGGAACCTCACCAGAGCAGGTACTAAAAAAGTACCAGGTACCAGGTACTATCCCTAATGGAAACGCAAACCGAGTCGAGTCGAGCCGAGTAGTGCCAGAACTGTATAGTGGAAAAGCGCCATTAGAGAGACGATATCGCAAATTTTGGTTTTGTGAATCATTTGAATGAATGTAAATGTAACCTTGCAACATACCAACACGAGCTACAAATAAATATATTGTAAATTTGTATTATTTGTTCAATCAATCAATCAATCTTTATTTGTATAGCGCCAAATCACAACAAAGTTATCTCAAGGCACTTTACACATAGAGCAGGTTCTAAACCGAACTCTTCAGGTTTAATTTTAAAGAGACCCAACATTCCCACATGAGCAAGCATTTAGCGACAATGGCAAGAAAAAACTCCCTTTTAACAGGAAGAAACCTCAGGCAGAACCAGGCTCAAAGTGGGCGGCCATCTGCCTCGACCGGTTGGGGTAGAGGGGAGAGAGAGCAAGAATAGGAGGGAGAGAGAAGCACATAGAAAATAAACATTGAAGCTAGAAGGTCCGGCACTGGAATCTGTCATCCGGACGTCTACAGGCCCAGATTACCTGTGAGACGAGAAAGCACAGACAACTCAGGGGAAGAAGTGTAGGTTACTGAATGCATTAATAGTACATGAATGTTATTGGATATAGATGGATGGATAGAGAGAGAGAGAGGAGGAGAGAGGAGCTCAGTGCATCATGGAGGTAGGAGTCCCCCGGCAGTCTAAGCCTATAGCAGCATAAACTAGGAGCTTGCTAACTATAAGCTTTATCAAAAAGGAAAGTTTTAAGCCTACTCTTAAAAGTAGAGAGGGTGTCTGCCCTCCGGACCGAATCTGGGAGATGGTTCCACAGGAGAGGAGCCTGATAACTGAAGGCTCTGCCTCCCATTCTACTTTTAGAGATACTAGGTACCACAAGTAGGCCTGCGTTCTGGGAGCGCAGTGTTCTAGTAGGTACATAAGGTACTATGAGCTCTTTAAGGTATGATGGAGCCTGACCCTTAAGAGCTTTAAAAGTGAGGAGAAGGATTTTAAATTCTATTCTTGATTTTATGGGAAGCCAATGCAGTGAAGCTAAAATAGGAGTAATATGATCTCTCTTTCTAGTTTTTGTCAGAACGCGTGCAGCTGCATTCTGGACCAGTTGGAGAGTATTTAGAGATTTATTAGGACAGCCTGATAATAATGAATTACAATAATCCAGCCTAGAAGTAACAAATGCATGGATTAGTTTTTCAGCATCATTTTGAGACAGAATATGTCTGATTTTTGAAATGTTACGCAGATGAAAATAGGCAGACCTTGAAATTTGTTTTATGTGGGAATTAAAGTGTTGTTTGTTAGTTTGTTAGTGTTTGGGCCATAAGAATAGACAGCGGTACAAATGGGGTACGTATTTGATCCTGAAACATTTTTGTTTAGTGTATGACTTAAAGGCATAGTTGTAGCAAACTATGATATCAACCATAAGATTTTATTTTTACTATTATTTTTATTACTATTTTTAAGAGATTAAACTCCCATAATCCCTCACAATCATGCACACAAACATGCCCCAAAAAGCATAATATATGTATTAAAAGTCATTGATTAATGTGTTTAAGTACCTCCTTTAGAATTGAAAGTTGTAAGCAGGAATACACAC
Source organism: Scomber scombrus (assembly GCF_963691925.1). Lineage (NCBI taxonomy): Eukaryota > Metazoa > Chordata > Actinopteri > Scombriformes > Scombridae > Scomber > Scomber scombrus. Next base: position 14,666,474 of record NC_084982.1, read on the forward strand.
TGAGCTATAATGTGGAGTACAATATAATATACAACTTTTTTTGCAGTTGTTCAGTAGGAAGAAGTTTTGCTTTAGTGAAACAACAATCAAGTCTTTCACCAATTTCTATGTCAAAGATGTTTATAATGCATGTTGGATGGAGGCCTGTTTTTATTACATCACAGACAGTCTTATCTGGGTTAAAGAGCTTTGCTTGATTTACCACAGGGTCTGGAGCCTCTTTTAAAAGGTTTCTACTTTAAAAATATATTTGGTCATTTTATGACTTTATTGGACAGTCAATAGTAAGGTGATGATTCAAACGGGGAGCATTGCTGCTCCTGGTCAGTGCTTTAACCCCTTGGCCACCAGGGTGCCCCATTTCATTTACTTACGTCATGTGATGCATTAATGCTTTAGAGCGCATGTGTAAGTCTCAATATGCCACCTTTTTTTCCCCCGTATGACATTTAGGGTTTATGTGTGCGTAAGCCTTTCTTATCTACGCCGAACCATGGTCTGTGCTGAATCAGCAGCAGGAAGAAGCCACTTCAGGCATTTCAGATGGGTCGTGTATTGTCAGCACCCATAAAGATGAAATGGGAGCGTGTACATTGGTAGCGTGGTCTGCTGCCGTGTGTCATCTGTTTTTTTAAGGCCACGCTCAGGACACAAGGGGACAGGATCTGAATCAGCTCTAGGACTACAGGCAGATCAAGCCCAACAAGCTCATTGTATTGGCAAATAAAGGCATTAGGGGCCTTGTTGGTATAGGAAAGCCAGCCACCCATTGTCCCTGTCCTCTCCTTCCACTATAAGCCCGGTACAGACCAAGGCTGGGCCCACACCCGTTAAATAAGCATAGGACTTGTTTAATAGTTATTGCCTGTGCTCAGCCTGACTTGGTGGATTGTTATGCTGAATAGATGTGTCCCATTCTGTGTAGGGGCCAAGCCTGGTAAATGCAATGAACTGCATAGGACAGCGAATACTAATACTAATTCTCCACTTATTAGCTGTGGCCCTTGTTCATGTTTCATCAGACCAGGGCCCTTTTAGGTACATAGCCCTGTGCTATGACAAGTTAATAATGGATATATTGGCTCCATATTTGTAATAGTCTTAATGAATTATGCATAATAAGAAAATTGTATTGAAATACGTGAGAGAAAGATGGCTAGAGAAAGCCTGAAGATGTGATACTTTCAAACTTAAAGTGAGTGCATTGGTGTTTAAAGGCTGTTTACAGAGTCAGAGAGAATGGGTCACTTGATTATCCATCTTCTCAGTCATCCTTGCTGACAAAAGACTGCTCCATTGATAACTAAACTGCAATGGTATCAGTTAGATTATGAGATCTATTGATGTTTATTACAGTATGTAAAAAAACAAAAAGCATAAGCACAAAACATATGACTCACAATGATTCTACAACTAAGATAAGGCTTGCAACCAATTGTGAAGGCATGAAGGACAGAGCTCCATGGAGGAAGCTCTGGACTGCCTCCATACTTGTCCATAGTAAGAGGACAGCAGGGTTTGGGCGTGAATGGAGACAGGATGCCTGCCTGCTATAGGCTTGGAACAGTTCCGAATATCAGCATTGACAGAGTCCCCTGTGCCTTATGGCTGTAGCAGATGTCTCTCTCTGCTGTGCTTGATCAAGATCATAGACCGTCTAATCGTTATGGGGGATTGAAGGCCAGTCACTGTGTGTGAAACATTAAGAAAGCTGTATCTGTTTATTTCTCTCTCTCTTGCCTCAACATATTACTGTATAATGAGATGTGTGCAGCCTAAGATGAAGTCGCTGGACTTGAGAAGGTGACACACTGCCAAACAAAACAATTGGATTATGAGCTTAAAAGAAAGAAGGCACATAAATGGTGGGCCAAGAATAGTGGCATAAGGAAAATCTCTTCATTCAGGCGGTAAACAAAACCGTTTGGTTCGTGTCTTGCCATTGTTTTTCACAAGCGCCTGCTTCATTTTCATACATGGCGGCTTGCATCCTGTGTGTGTGTGTTTATGCTAGAGTTGTGTCTTATCCAATATCGGTATCATGTGCCGATACTGATGTATTTCACTCATCAGATATCGGACTGACATTACTTATCCATGAACAAATCCAGATTCCATAGTTTCATGTTTTGGTCAGCCAGGAGAGTAGCAGAGATCATGGAAGCTGTGATGGAGTAGTGTAGAAGAGACTTGGTGTTCACTGAACACAACCTAGGAATAAAGGGACCCTTTATTAGGCGCCACCCTACGGCCTGGTTGCCAATACAGACGCTGTAAAAGTCGTGAAAACAGCCAACACCCCGCAGGAGCTGTGAGTGAGTCAAAGCGAAGGAGATGGAGTGAATGTGTGCTTCACCCCTCCTTCAGTCCCGCCAGGGACTGAAGACCCCCTGTGTGCTGCAGCCAAAGCTAAAACAGGAGGACTGCTCTTAGCTGTATTGGACACAGAGACATTTTATTATCTTTAGTGATGTTTTATTTCTCCTAAGACATGTAGACTTTCAACCTGTGTTTTAAATCTGTTCTTGTTTTTTTGTTGTTTTTTTTATTGTAAGAAATACATTCGTTTTTAATCTCAATTTCTCTCTGCATGCTGTTTTGGGTCAGCACAACTTCTGAGTATGAATTAATGGATTTTTCTTTGAAGCCACACTCGACACCTGTGGCTAATTTTGCTTTCATTTTTGTATATGTTTTTCTCTTTTAATAAGAAGTGCTGTGCGGTTTACTAGAGCCTTGTGTAACCTTACGAATAATAGGGTATCTGTATCAGTCTTGCAGGTATCCAAATTTGGGTATCGATTTTAGAAGGGAACTTATAAAGAGCTGGATCAGTGCATGTCTAGTTCATTTACACTCAAATCAGCCAATGGCCTTGTGCTCCTATACTAGCATATAGGTATATGTGTAGGTATATGGTAAGTGAGGGTGCACCGTATTTAAGTATTTGAATGTTAACATTTTCTCTCTCCTCCTTCATTTATCTTCATTTATTTATCTTGCTCACTCACTTAGTGGAGTGATGCCACATTTGTATGAAGTGACAGTGAGACTGTATTTGAATCATCTCTTTCTCTTTTCTCTGTCTATCTTGACTGTTATCCCTAGTTTACCTTGCTAAGTCATCTTATTATCATAGTGCCTTTGAATGTATAGTAGTCTCTGGCTTTTTTGTGGGTGTTTGTAATAGTTGGATCTTTCTGACTGTCTCTTGCGGGAAACAGTCCTCCAACTAGCACTGCCAAATTGCATCATGTAGTAAGGTTCAGTCATGGGGCTTAGTGAGAAAACAGTTAATATTGGTGGTGACCTTCAGGCTCCGTGTGTGTTTTTCTTTGAGGACTTGTTTGAATATGTGCTTGATCAAGAGTTCAGATCTTAAGATGTAAAGCTAAAAAAATGCATGTTTCATCTCAACCAATTTCTTAACATGAATGTTGAATACATGCCCATTTTCCCTTGAAAATCTGCATATACCTTATGTGAGAATACATTTTAATGCAACATTTTTTGAGTGTCAATACAGTCTTATCTGTTCCTCTCCGAAGACTGGAATGATAGGTGGGAATGACAGGTTGAAATTGGCAATTGCAATCTAACTTAGTCTCTCAGCAGGGGTAATGTGTCACACAGAGCAGCCACAAACCTGACTTGCTTAGAGAAAAAAAAATCATAAAGATCATAATCCTCTATCTGCCATGTTTTCAGAGCTGTATGTGCTCTCTCTTACCGTGTGATTTTGTTTTGTATCACGGGTAAGCAGACATTTGGATGACTCCTGCCATTTCCTGTAGAGGCTTGCCTCTTAACTCTGGCCTGTGGTGGGAGATAACGTGATTAGGATAATGATCTGAAAGATTAAATATAATGTGCTCAATCATTTTTTGCTGCTTTATCAAGTGTTGGGGAAGGGCCTCAAAAAGCCATAAATAGAAGGAGGATTATATGAACACCAAACATCAAACATGAACTGTTTTCTTCCACCAATTTATATTTTTAATCCATGTCATAAAATATTTAACATCATGAAGGATACTTAACATTATCATTTTCAGTCATATCATCCAGCATTAACGTATAGTTTTCCATGGTATAGTTAAACTTCTGTGTGGCGAGAGGCAGCATCATTGTTGTTGAAGCTTATAGCAGAAATTCTGTGGTTTCAAATGTAGTTTAGTAGAAGTTGCTGCTAATGGAAGCTGCTTAATTCCAGCTGCTGCTTCACATTCAAAGCTTTTCACTGATGAACTCTTGGGAGTATTTTATTGTAAAGCAGTTACAAGAAATGCATGTTTTTTGTCATACTGAGTAGCTGTGCTTTGTTAGCGACACTATTGTTCAATAAATCTGGTCTGTACAACGAGATGTCAACATATTCTTCATTCCTCTGTCAGTGGAGTTGCTTTGAATATTGCAAAATAAGGATGTTACCTGGGGAGTGAGCTGCAGGGTCTTACTGTGGTTTGTGTGAACCAACGCAACACCAACTTGTCACAAAGGTAAAAAATACATATTACTTTACCATGCTGTCCTTTAGTATATTTATACTATGAATATATTAATTTCACTATGTATATCAAGCATCTTTGGCACAAAAAATGTCCTTCAGGGTAGTATATTAGTTATCTTATTTGAACCATATGCAAGATTTAGATATGCTTGCCAATGGCACGGCTGGGGTATTCCAGCTATTAACAATAAGAAAACAGTACTTTGCATTTTTCCCCCATCATGCTCCTGCTGACTGCAGTCAAGCTCCACATAGCTACAACGAAGGTGAAGGAGAGGAGAGCAGTGGAGGGTATAAAGCAGCAGTTTGGGGGAGGGGTGAGTAAAACATGTCTTTAGTGCAGAGAGAAATCTCAGTGCTCCCTCAGAGAACATTGGTGTGAAAAGAAGGCCGGTCCAAGTCTGTAGTGGCCGAACTTCCTCAAGACAGATCACAAAAGAACCTAAAAGCAGGTCTGTGTGCGCATGCAGCCGCCCGTGAGCTTAATTGACTGCGGTAATCGACATTACATGGTACAGCTAAGGATAGCCAGGCGAGGAACCTGCTGTGTGTACATAATGTAATGGTGAGTGAGGCCTTTTTGCAGGAAATATAAGAGTGTTAGTGGTGGGGTGCAGATACTCTTTGACTGCCACGGTGGTGTTGAGGATGACTAAATTGTGTTTCTAAGTCGTGTGTGTGTGTGTGTGTGTGTGTGTGTGTGTGTGTGTGTGTGTGTGTGTGTGTGTGTGTGTGTGTGTGTGTGTGTGTGTGTGTGTGTGTGTGTGTGTGTGTGTGTGTGTGTGTGTGTGTGTGTGTGTGTGTGTGTGTGTGTGTGTGTGTGTGTGTGTAATCATTTTTCTGTGTATAAAAGACCCTGTGTGGGTCTTATGAGTGTCATAATGCAGTGCTTGGAGCTAGAGAGCTGCGCAAGTAATAGCCTCGCTCAGACTAGATAATTAGTCAAATGCTGATTTCTCCAACTCCCATAGGAACAGTGCCACCAAGGCTAAATATCACCCACTGAAGTGGTGCTTATCTCTGTGTGGGCTGGATAAAATGGCAGTACTACATGGCCTGTGTGTATGTGTGTCTTGCGCGTCAGTTTGTGTATTGAGATGTACATAGTCTCTATTTTTAAGCTACTCATTAGAAAACATTTTATTTGGGAATTAGCTCATTTGCAGTGCCTCGCACTTCTATTTTGTGTCATCATTAACAAACACAGCATGGTGAAGTACATCACTGTTGGAGCCGGCTGTCAAACTGTCATCCTGCCACCCTCATGTTGACTTCACATTCACTCTCAATAGAAGTATATAAAGCTCACTCTGATGAGAATGTATTCCTGACCCTTTTCTTTTTTGTGTGTGTGTGTGTTTATGTGCAGGAGCTCCAGTTTGAACGGCTAACCAGAGAGCTGGAAGTGGAGAGGCAGATTGTGGCCAATCAGCTGGAAAGATGCAGACTCGGGGCAGAGTCGCCAGGCGCTGGTAGCAGCAGGTAATGAGAAGATGGACACAAAGCCACAATCCAACACATGGCTTTTTCATCCCTCACAGCACTGCCCATATTCTATAGTGTAACCTTATGGCATAGTGATGAAGAACCAAGGTGTGATCACATCTGAATGGACTGTAAATATATTCTCCTCCTGTCAATTGTGTCTATCTATTTTGAAATGGAGAGAATTACTCCAGTGTAATCGTGGTCACATCATTTAGAAAATTAAATGTGCTGAATTTAGTCCTGTTAATTGACATACGTCACCCTTAACTTGAGCAGAAATTAAAATTAAATACAGCTGAGTTTCTAGGGAAAATAATGAGCCGATGTCTATCAGTGACAGCATATGTGTTTGTGAATGTGCATGTTACCAGGGCGTTGTATGCTCACTAAAGCACTGCTGTCAGTGTGGAGTAGCTTCTGAGTTTGTTCTGGGAACTCATTCCCACTTCATCAGCTGAGACTCGAGGCTTCTTGATCATCACACCTCAGTGACCACACATTCTGCCATATCTGCTGTGGCTCTGACATAAAGAAGTTATTTTGTACAGCTCAATACAGTACATGCAGTACTCACAGGCCTATATAATTACATGACCTGATGGGTTGCCTCAGTGTTACTTGTCAAAAGAACCAGAAGATGTAGTGATGCAGCAATACACAGAAATGTCATTAACACTGACTAAGAACAGCTGTAAAAACCAGTATTGGTTATTTGTCCAGTATCAGTGATACTGCTGATATTTTTACTGATGCTTTTCAAGGAGTGTGACACCAAATGCAACTGTAAGATTAGCAGCAGAATAACAATATCTTCTGCAAAAAAAATGAGATTACGTTAAAAAATACATATAATATTGATTTGTGTATCTACTTCTGAGTGTTACTTCAAGTTGTAGTTAGATGGTTTGAAAGACTGTTTTGTAACCTTCATTCAGGCATTATTGTTGTAGTTACACTTATTTGAATGTTTGAAGGATTGTATGGACACATTTTATTCAATGTTAGTGCTGTGAGAATAAATATACATCTCTGGTCATACTGTGGGACTGCCTATTCAACTAGGACAAGGTGTTATTTTATTTATTTATTTTCTGTACACTGATTTACACTTTGATATAATTATTTCAGCATGTCTGTTTCTTCTTTTATCCTTCCTTCTGGAAATATAATAATCTGGCCATCTCCAAATGTACTGTTTTTAAGAGCATGAGCTCATGTTTGATAAAAAGGGAAGTTTTATTTGCACATTGGTCATAAATGGTCACCTGGTGCGCAATCTGATCTGATGCTAAGTTTGAGGTGCACTTACTCTTGAATTAACTGTGATATAATTGGGATATATCTGGGTATATGACACTTAGTCTCAACAGGGGCTATAATGACTCTTTTTGATCTTTTCTGGCTATGTGATAATAAGCCCTGTGGCCTTTCATGATGCATTCTTGCACTCCAGCCTTCATACCTACAAAAAAACACCCACCTACTACCAGCAGATTACAGTAGTCAGGAGTAAGAGTGTCCATTTCCCCTTCTCCCTTTTCAGAAGGGTACAGAGAGCAGCTTCAAGTGCTACCAAAAAGGTCTGGACAACAGCTCTCTGAAAATACACACAGCCAGTCTATTTACTTTAATTTCCTGTTTTACAAGGACTGTATTTTAGACTTTAACTTTTGTGATTCAAACAATGCTAGAGATTATGTTTGGAGATCCAAGTGACAAAAGTCAAAATGCTATTAAATATTGTACAGGATTTTGACAGGAGTAAGTTCACACCTGCCCATATAGCCATAATAAATACATTCGCTGGTATAGTTACAAGGTTCTGCCTTCATGAGGTCATTGCAGTGGGTTGTTGTGAAAGTTAACAATGGCCTCTTCCACTTATTATTCCACTATTATACTAAGCAATATAATGTCCTTGATGTTTAGTGGCTGGCCAATACTGGGTCTAACACTTTAATTATTGTTTTTAATTTTTAATTTTATTTCTTCCTGTATAATACAGTTACACAAACTTTCCATTTTCCTGCTTTATTTATACATTTTATATGTTTTAGTGAGAAGCCTAATTTCTTTAATCTGCTCCTCTTTGCTTTGTATATTTGCTTAAGTGGTGAGTAAAAGCAGCTTGATTTTAGATGGAAGTATTTTGGGTACACCTACTAACAGTTATAACTAGAGAGGTTAAGTTTTGTTTCACCTCGCTTCACTGTTTTTACAATTTCAATTGCAAGTATCTTTGGCGGACAAACGCAGCGCTTTAAAGCAGCAGTAATGATTGAGTAATATAATAATAGAATATTCAGGTTTCTCCATCATACACCTTCCTAACCACTTTATTATAATCATATACTAATTACAAACTATCTTTCCCAACGATTTTCCATGCATGATGTTTTAGAAATGACTGCAGCAAGATCTAATCACTTTTGAAAGTACATGTAAATGCATCCACTTTTAACAGTGGGGGGGACTGGTAGGCATTCAGCACCTCCTAGGGACCCTGTAAAGAAAACTTGCGGCACCATATACACACCTTTTTTAAAGCCAGACAAGGACAAATGAAATGACTGTCAGTGGACATTTGTATGTGAATGGAGATTAGCTTTAACCATTGAGGTCACACTGCTTGACTCAATAGCTCAGCAGGACAGCAGCAGAGGTGACAGCACACTTAAGGGTTCTGATGGGAACCATTACATTTCATGACACCTCCGGAGTTGACCACCCCCTTCATTTCAACAGGCATACAAGGGATGGTCATCAAGCTTGACCTCTGGCAAAGATGCAACCTCCCTACTCAGCTCAGTCTCTTACTTGCCAAAGAGAATGATGGGAAATAAAGGTTCCTGTCAGGGTTAGGCCTGTTGTTTATCAGCATCAGCAGTTTTACAATGGCTTTACCCTGCCAGCTCGATAGCCAGCCAGTCGGCATGCAGCACGCATGGTGCATCATCATTATGGCAGCCATTCTTCCACTTCATCTGCCATGGTTCAGTGGAGCACAACTCACCCAACTTCCACTTTTTAATTGCCTGCGTGCTTATTAAAATTCTGAGAGTTGCACTTCTAAAAGCTCATTTAGTCTAACCTTAGATTGAAAACATTACAGCAGTTGCAACATCAGGTGCTTGATAGTAGTGAACAGCAATTAGAGAATATTTAAAAGAAAAGGGAAGGAATGCTACTCCAAGGTCACTTGATTAGTTTCTTTTTGTCCTAAAAATCAGCCTTGGAAAAATGGCGTAGAGAAAGTGCTTTCCTTCTGGTCAAAAAATATTTCCATAGGTGTTTCCAAGTTGAAATTATAAGGTGACTATTAAGATCAAGATGTTTATCGCATGTTCTGCATTTTACTTTCTGCAGAGACCTTAGGTATAATCACTTTGGTGCAGCGCATATGCTGCAAGATTACCATCATTTTCCATATAGTTTTAGAAAGCTGTGAAAGTATACGTTTCATTTTATAGTATAGTTTAGTTAGTTTTGGTTATAATTTAAGTTGCATATTTATAAAAATTCTACATTAGGATTAAAGAAAATGGTTAGTGTGTCTCTAATATTGTGTCTCTCCAAAAACTGTTCATTTCTTGTACCAGGATTAATCTTGGGCAAAGAAAGTATTGGTGAAACCTTGAATAAACAGAGACTAACAAGAAATCATATATTAAACTGAATGCTTGAGCACTCCATTCAAAGCAGCACTGGAAAGAAACACTCTCAATCATGTATCAGGATGAGAAAGAAAATTAGGAGCAACAAACGTTCCACAGGGTGGACTGTGTAATTTCCTCCCAGCTTTCACAATGCCTCCTGTATCAACGCCTTGATTACAGGAATATGTATAACAGTGCAGCCACACTGTATATGACCAAGTCATATAAAGTCATATCGGCCCTGCTGTTACAGCTGTTACACACAGAAAGTCGCTGGTGCTACAGCTTGATTGGCTGTATTGATTTGAGCACCCTTTGAATTTTTGGATTTGTTTCGTTCTTTTGTCACACCGGCAGCTTGGCCCGTGTCAGCAGGTATACCAGCATGCTTTGTGCAGTGCATTAGTTGCTTCCTGTAGACAAAGAATGAGTGGATTTTTTTCCACCAGTCAGTTGGCGTACGGTGGGTCTGCACAACAATGTTCCTTTTGGAGAAGGTTTGGTCTAGGCATACACTAGCCAGAGTAACCTGTTTTCCCACCATGGAGGAACAGCAGGAAAAAACATATAGCCTCAAATTTGGTGCGATGGGGTACTTCACCAGTAGCTTCCTTGTAACTTTTCTTGCTCTCAGGAATGACCAGAGTAACATCCTCACGTTAATTCACATGACATTGGCCAGCACACTAGAACACAGCAAAATAAAAATACAACAATAATTTTATAGTGATCCTGATTTCCCAGACAAGAGAAAAAGACAATTTCAGTATGACAATTATAGGCGGTGACTATATGCAGATTCTGAAAGTGAATTAATTTGTTCCATTGTCTAGTGGGTACTTGTTCTCATGCTTTCCTGTTCTGAGCTTGCCATGAGATATCATCCTTTGTCCACTGATCCAGGACCATTCATCATCAGTCACTAGACAGTCACTTATTGGGTTATTCCATTAACCCGGGTTGGTCCACTTTAGCTTCACTGAGCCAAACTAGCCCCCGATGAAACACTTCTCCACTACAGCCTCACAGCAGGGGGTTACCGTGGTGAGCCGTGCTGCTACCATTCTGCTAGCTGGCAGGCTAACCCGTGACGACCCCCCTTTTCCCTCTCAAACAAGCGGTGTGTTGTAGACTCAATTCAAGGCTTTGCAGGAGACCAGAGAGAAAGCAGTTTTTTTAAAAAGCCTCCTTGTGTTCAGTACTGAATCTCTTTGGTTTGAAGTTTAGTTTCTCTCCTGTGTTCCTGTTTGAATTTTCTGATATGTGCTTTATTTCACCGTTTCCTCTTTGCTTTCATAGCTATGTTATGTTAATGCTGATAAAAGTGGCTTCATATTAAAAGCTATTAAATAGCTAAATAACGTGAGACTTTCATTGTAAAGAATTTATAGGAAATTAAATGTGTTTATGACCAAATTAGCGGAGCTTAGTTAGTGGTGCTATTCTACTATAAAAAACAGGTTGAGGCAACAACAGCTACTTTTTCAGTTAATCAGTTAGAAATGATTTAGGAGGAGTACAAGCAGAAACAGCTACAGTGAGATTTTTGATGAAGAGCTGTAGAAAACAGTCTCTTACTGTATTTTCTTCAAACCAGCACACATCCAACAGGTAAATAACTTGTTTTACCTTGCCATGCTGTGTAATGGAAAAACACTCACTGCATGCCAGCTCCACTGGAGTCCTCCCGGCATGGCTCAGCATAACTACCCACAAAACAATGTAAGAACACCATTACTGTTTTGTTGTTCGGTGTAATATTCACAAAGTGTGATTGTGATTCTCTCTCTGGACTACTAATTTTTGCTCATTATTCTCAGTAGACCAAGTGTATGAGAGTCTCTTTCTTGTGGAATATACAGGCATGCTTTTCAGGATTACTTCAGGATGTCAGGACGATGTGAGCGTGTACACTGAGTGTGTGTAATGTATGATCACTACTGATTTATTTCTAGACGCTGGCCTCACAGCAGGACGTTTCAGCTCCCATCAGGATGGAATCCATCCCCTGGCCTTTTGTACTTTTTGACTTAGCATGTTTACTAAAGCTGCAGGTGAAAAACAGCTTCCAGTCACACATCTATATCTTTGTTGTCAGTGCTGACAGGTCCTCAAACACAACACTAGCTGTTACCAAGGGCACCTTTAGGTCCTGATAAACACAGTTGACAGGAATGGGCTTTACCATCCTAGTTGCAAACATTAAATCTGTACTTAAGCAGTATACTCTGAAGCTCTAGCTGTTTTATCTCAAACACAGTGACCCTGACCTGAAAAGCCCAAGGAAAGAGTATATGAGGCTCCAAGGTGTCTCATCAGATTATTTCACTCATGTCATTCACTATGGTGTCTCTGGTCTGTAGTGCCTATATTCACTCTTTTATCTCCTGTTTTTCTCTGTACAGCTCATCTGAGAAGTCCCTGCCTTGGAGAACTGCAGGTATGTTAACACAAGCATTGAAATAATTGCATATCTTACATGCATTCAAACCACATTTGGTGTCCTCTGCCCGCATTGATAAGAGTCTTTAGGAAATCATGCCCTCCATCTCACCCTGTAACTACAGCTAAAATAACCTGAGAATTGGGCAGTTTTTGTCAGACAGTTGATGTAGACCAAAAATCTACTGTTAACATTGTAGTTATATAGGGACACAAGGTCACCCACTTTCATTGGAGCACTTGTTGCTGTGGATACCATTAAAAAGTAAAAAAAAAAAACACACTTATTTAGCTCACCTGCTTACATATTTGAAACAAGTTGTATCTCTGTATCAAAGTTTCTTGGAGTTATTGATACCTCTAGTCAGTGATCAGTAACCACTGCCAGACATACATACCCATCTGCTTATATAGATATATCCTGAGTTTACCTTATAAGGCTCACATTAACTGTTAGTAGAGCAGACAGTTCTGCTCAGTATCACAGTGATAAAATACTAACCCGTGTATAGCATCAGTAAGACAGAACTGTTCATTCCAGTGCTTTTAAATTATTGTTTAATTTTGGCAGAGAGGACTGTGAGTATGAGTAGCTTTTTCTGGGGTATGTGTGTATTGGTCTGGTGTGTGAAGTACAATACGGGCATGCTTTAGATTTCCGCAATAATCATTGCAAGCATGAGCTTTTTCAGCCCAGCTTACAGTAATTGACAGCCTCAGGCGTTTTCTTGTTCTAATATTTATCTAAGCTATTTCTGTCCACTCAGTCACAACACCATCAGGGACTGAGAGCATAAGTATTTCACTCAGAGCCCTTTGGTCTCTGTTTTTTTATCTCACATCCCTCATAGCTCTTCAAGAGAGAAAAGATAATGAATTGAATTTACTAATGTACTTCATGGCTTATTAATTGCATAGTGGAAGTTAGAAAATTTCTGCATTGGTCATTAATCTTTTATTGTCAGTCCTGTCAGAGAAGCCTATGGGGGGTTGCACATATGCATTGGGAATATTAATACTACACAGTTTTCTCATTTGCTGCCCAATGCCCATTTCCTTTCTGAATGCATTTTGCTGTTTTGCTTTGTATTGATTTCTCATTGTGCTGTAGATGACAAATGATAGTCAGATGCAGTAATGTGCTTTTCCCCAATCTAAATGAATTAAAGTCTAAATGTGTGGCACAAAGCGTAATGGGCCATGTTTATCTGCAAGGTTTATTGGCCTCATGAGCCACCGTATGTCTCCACCATCTGAGCGTTTGGGACACAAGTGTTACTGTGGAAACAAGCATTTTAGCCGCAGGAAATGTCAATGCAGTCACACCTCGTGTCCACTGAAAGTAGAGGACAAAGCCCCCAGAATAAAAGCTTTCTCTCTGTCTCTTTGTGTTTAGCTGTTATTCTCTGTCTGTCTTTCCTTTTCAGACACCTTACAGACATATTCTCATATTAGCATCATGTATGGAAACAACGCCTAGTCATTTTTAATAGAATACACCTAGGCATGCTGCCTGTAAGTCATATTAACATTTCTTAAATACCTCTTTTATACAGAAAGCATGAGAATGGAAACGATCGATATGGAATTGTTACGTATGGGAGACTTAAATGTGAATGCCAAAAAACTCCCTGCCATACATGCATATTTGCAGGCAGTAATGTTTCATTAATGTGATGAGAGAGACAGGGCTCCTGTCTTTCTCTCTTCCTTCTCCGTTCTGCCTTTTTGGCATCTCATTTATCAAACAGGGTCAAGGCTCATTATAAATTACTGTGGTCTAAAACGACACACTGTGTGCCAGACATCGAAGTCACAGCCAGAATGTGAAAAGACAAAAGACTTGTTCTGTGATGTCATTACTTAGGCGTAGAGGGACATAGAAAAGCTTGAAATCAATTTTAATGATTTTTAAATGTGATCTTTTTCGTGATCCTTCTCGCTTCCTGCCTCATCCTTACCCAGCATACAAATCCTTTGCCCTTTTGCTCCTTAACTGTAACAAGGGATGGATATTTTGTCAAAGATACAGGCGAGGAAAGAGAAAGATAGCAGGAAAGAGAGTGAGTGGGTGAGCGGGAAAGTTCGACTACACTGTAATTGAAACATTAAAGTTGAGGTCGAGGAGGAACAGAGATGGACCTTCTCACAGCAGGCCCAAATGTGTATTCTGACAACTAGATCCCAATTGAACCTGGCTTGAGTGAATCCCATTTATAAATAGGCAAATGCCCTTAGAGGTCCAGCAGTGGGATCACATGATGCTGTCAAACACACTAAGCCTATGTGTCAACAGATTTATGCAACAGGTCAGCTTAAACAACAAGGTGGCTTCTTCATGGGATTCAACTCTCATTCACACACCAGCTAGACAGGCAGGATTTGACAGATCCTGGCTGCCAGTGTTTGCCCCCCCCCCCCGTTCCCCTCTGCTTGCTGCATATTGTTCTAGCGATTGCAGAGTAACCCATTGACACCGGTCACGCTCAACCAGATTGTGATAACGGTGAAACATTGTGCACAGGGACATTAGAGGGCTAATTCCATTTCCTGTTTGCCAAACGGATTGGTGTCATGCATGAAGAGAGGGCGATGTAGGGAAATGTTAGAGCACTGAAACTATTTGGGGAATGATCATATACACAGTTTTCATTACTTTGAAGTGAAATGCTCCCCGATTTTGCTTGCCCAAATTAGCAGAGCAGTAAAATGTAATGACTCCAAATGTACACAAGCATGAAACTAATGTTGCAGAAATGATTGTCTGTTATTGTTTCCTCTCAATACCAAATATTGTTGACTGCCTTCATATTGTTGACTGTTGGAGTCTTTCAATCCATAGCCAAAACTCTTAACAGTTTAAAAAAGCATAAAGCTCCTCCTCCATGTCTGACTCTCTGCTCTGTGGTGTCTTCCCAGATGCAGCCGCCTCAGGGGACACCAAGTCTCGGGTGACTGACAGCTCCCAGTCGTCCGGCTACCGCATCAGGACTGAGTCAGAGCAGGTGTCTCTGTACTCACCGGAGCAGTCCTCCCTCCATGAAAGTGAGGGTCTGTTATTACCTTCTCTCTATCTCCTGCAGTCCTATTTTCTCTAACTCACATCCTTTTCTGGCCCCAGCATTGTCCCATTACTTTTATACGACACTAATTCAACAATAAACTGTGTCTTTACGTGACGATAATGGAGTAGAAGCACTGCTGGGTCTTTATAGTGTTCACAAACAGGTGCTCTTTAGATACTTATGTGAAGGGCATTTTACATGGTAATATGTTTTTAAAATAACCAACGCATAGCGGTCCATAAACGTTTTCATTACTGTCATTGTCAGTAGTATGTCTTTACTTCTCTTTTGATGATACAGAAAATCTTTTTCATTTTTCACTTTTGTCATTCCATACTCATACTTGACACTTTGAAAGGCAATAATACAACTGATCACAGATTATAAAAGGCTCAGTAATGTACCATGAACACACAGAATCACAGGGTGGTAGAGCAGTCACCCCCTTGCTGTGCCTAGGTAAAGGTAATGTCTATTATGAAACCATTTATAATATGTCTATCTCCTGTCCTTTTAACCATTCCCTCTCCTCTCTTTCCATTAAATTGTTCTCCTTTTCTGCCATTCTCTCTCAGGGTCTGCAGGGAATTCGCGTAGCTCAACTCAGATGAACTCATACTCGGACAGTGGCTACCAGGATGCTAGCAGCGGCTACCTCAGCAACCAGAACCTGGGCAAGGGTGAGCTGAGGATGCAGCACTCCTTCCCTGGCGCCAGCCCTAACACAAGCACCCTGATGAGGAATGCCAGGGCCGAGGGCCAGACTTCAGCCCAGGTACTGCCAGCAACAGCACATACAACATATTGCTGTTATCAGGAACTAAAAACCCACTCGTATCTGTAAAGAGCAATTTTCTGAATAACATTAGCATATATTATATTTTTAATTAAAGAGTTCACCATGTTTGTGAGATATATTTACACGCTTTTAATTCATGACAACAAAAGAGAAATACCTCATTTGCAGTTACTTGTTTTTCTGTGAAGATATCAAAGTAATGCTTAAAGGTACAGAAGGTACTCAGTGCACTGAGCACCACAGACATAATCATGCTTCATACGGCGTCATACACAGAGACCACTGAGAAACCAAATGGCACTGTGACACACTCCACAGGGGATGAAAAACAGAAAATAAATATGGCCTAGAGTAAAGTCATGCCCTGTAATTAAATGGTTTATGTAATGCTATTATTTAGCATTTCATTATCTGTGCATGAGACAATTTATAGCAGAGAGTACAGCATAATTGGTAAGGATTTTTATTGCTCTTTAAGGACTGAAGAAACAAATGCATGAAACCATTTTTTATTCCTGACTTGTAGGTTCCAGCAGTCACAACAGCAGTGCCTGGCCGTGCAATGCGGAGGGTAAGCTCAGTGCCTTCTCGCTCTCACTCGCCGGCCTACGCCAGCAGTATGTCCCCCTCCCGCGGCTCCCTGCGTACCTCAGTTGGCAGTGCCTATGGCTCACCCATTGTTACTGAACCCAAACCCCTCTCCAGCATCTTCTCCACCACCTTGCCCTCTGCCCAGCGCACCAGTATCACCGGAGGCGGTGGCAGCGGTTCACCCTACTCCACCCAGAAAAACTCCCCTGCTGCACTGCGACGCATGGGCTCTACAAACTCACGATCGGGAAGCGCTAGCCGTACAACCTCGCCCTATCAGGCTTCTGCAGGGTCGTCATCGGGGCGCATGGGCTCGCCTCTGACAATGGTAGACAATGTCAACCCTCCACTTACTAAGCAGCCTAGTCACACTCACTCATCGTCTCCAGTCAGGGCTAGCATGACCGCTGTGCCCCAGCACTACAGCTCCACTCTGCCCCGTGCCATGCTCCATAACACTGACCCCTATGGACCCCAGAGTTACGACATTTACGAGAGGATGACGCGACCTGACAGCCTCGCAGGTGCTCAAATGCACACACACAAACACACACGCACAGACACACACATACATTATCTTCAACTGTATAGTTTTGTGGCATTGATACATACACACACACACACACGCACACACACACACAAATATATATATATATAAAAGTTAAGGGCAATACAGTCAAATCAGACAGAAGTTTTCATCTGTTTTCCTCTTTGTTTCGCCTCGCTACCCTTTACTTTCTGTTGGCATATTACTGTGGGAATCTGTGTGTGTGTGTGTGTCAAAGCTAACCTCTCATGTGTACTCACAGCATGTCTATGACTACCGGAAGAAACATAGGGTTGTCATCCATATTTGTGAGTCAGTTCAACTATATATTCTTTATGAGTGTTACCTTGAAAAAGCCGGATACTACATAGAAACATTGATAGAATGAATTGTAAAAACGAAAATGGGTATTTTGTGTAGCATTTCTTAGCATGAAAAACTCTAGTGAATCAGTTTTGTTGGCCACTACATAACTGCTTGTAATGAATTCTTCTGAACTTCTCGAGTCAAGGATTTGTAAAATGCTGCAGTGTTATGTTTTTTTTTTTGTCGGCTGTGTGCTCGGCATACTGAATCTGAAAGGAAGCAGTGACCGTGAGGTCGGTGGTTGTCCTGGAGTGTCGCCAAAACATAGTTCCTGCCTTAAAACAAACATTAGCTCAAAGAATATAGTAGACTGCTAATCTTAATAGTTTAGCTGTTAACAGGAGAACAGGAAAGCAAATCTAGTTGCCTTAATGCAGTAGCTTGTATAGCTAATATGTGGCCATGCAGTGTAGATTGTAGGGAGATAATGAACTGATATTATGAAGATCTGGAAAACACAAATGACATTTCTTAATGTGACTTTTAAACATCACACAAAGCCTAGCAGCAAATTAGGCTAATGTATTCTGAATGATGGCATAATGTCCATTTTTAAAGTATCCCATTAACCAGTATGACATTGCTTTCTTGTTGACATGTGTTTTTGTTTTGTTTTGTTGTTGTTTTTTGTGGGCCATTATTTGACCTTTCCTGAAATAATCAAACATGTCTTACAGCCAGTATTAGCGTTATTTTTGGTCAACTCTGGAGTTTGCTAGCTGGTGTAGTTAACCAGGAATATTGCTTAATGATGAGAATATGTTGTGTTTACGGTAAGCAAGTAATTTCACTTTTTACACAATGAAGTGTCCCTGTGTAATGAAATAATTGAACAAAATTAACACATAATTCAGTTTTTTTTTTTAAATCCATTATTTTGATGAGTGCATTATCACGACTATACCGAGAGTACTAAATGAGGAAATATAGGGTGTGGGTGTGTATGCTTCTAATTTATTCAAAACTATTGCAGAGATCAGGAAAGATAATTCTTTAAAACCCACCTGCACAGCTTAGTTTGTGTGTCATTCTTTTACTATTAAAGTCACAAAAAACGGCTGGCTAATGTTTTCTAGCCAAACATTTATCTCTATCTGTATCCAGAATTGGAGCCACACAGTTTATCTCCACAGTAACAGGAAAAAAAGGCAAGGCTGTGCTCATTCAATGATTCTCATTCCTTTTTCTACTATTAAGATACCTCCTGCAAATAAGAACCTAGCATTGACGGATAATGAAAATCACAGTTATTACATAGCACAGGTATAGTTAAAATCACGACCTTTTCGCATTTCAGTCTGAACGTTTTTCAGTTGGAGGAAGACATGAAAGCCATCATTTGAAGGTGGTAACAGCAGGGTTCTCCTGTCAAAATCTTTTTTTATTTTCCTCTAAAAGCCAAAAAGAAGCACTTATTCAGCAAATCACTGTATTATCGTTACAAGGCTAATGGACTGTTTTCTGCTTGACCTCATGCTGCCTGGGGATATCGTCAGATGCCCTGGTTGATGATGACGTCCAAGGTGAACATTTTTTGGTTGTTGTGTTCCATCAGTGTCCCATCATCCTCTGTGTATTGTGATTCTTGTTGATGATGCATGTGCCCATGTGCCTTTTTATTTGTTCTTGGTTAAATAACGAATAACCATTTTTACCATTGAATGTGCACCTGTTTATCATAGTGTTGTCAGGTGTTGTCCTGTAGTTTAACTACACAATTTGCAGGGTAGGTCAGGACAATATGGCCAACAGTATTATCACACTAGGTTTTTCATATGTCTAGGTAATTTGAAGTTTAGAGGTGCATTCAGCTTTAGATTAAATTTTACACAAATCATAATGTTTTAGATTGTTCAGAACAGCTTTGACATTTAAGCCTCAACCAAGAAACAGAACAATATCATTAAATATCACAAAGACAAAAAAATGAACTGCATTAAATAAATAAATAAATTAGAAAAATAACCTTGCCTGTGTTTAAGTAGAACTCTCACAAGACACTTGTTTTGTCCTTGAATCAGCCATGCTGTTAGTTAACTCATGATGGTACCTTTTTCAGATAGTGGAAGAGGTTTGTTGTCCCGAGCTCTCCTGCAACAAATATTAATCTGCTCTTTATAAAACTTTAAAGATCCAAAACATCTCAGAATCAGAGAAGTTGTGACTGATACTGCTATAATATTCTTGTCTTGTGGAGCCTTGTAACCGTCCTTGATTTTCACCTCCGTCTGTGGGTTCTTGTTAGTGGGTGGTTTTTTGTTTTTTGTCTTTTCTTCTTCCTCTCTCTTTTTTTTCTTCGTTTCGGGATCTACTCGTGTTAGCTGCACGATGTGGCTGTAGCTTGATTGGATGACTCAGAGCTTTGACTTGCAAAACAGTTCCATTTCTTAGAAATGACTCTTAACAGCTAATCATTGTTATTGAGGGATAATTGTGATAATGTTCAAGATTGTTTTATTGCTTAGCCACACACTACACACAAACACACTCACTGCTGCTCTGACTAATGATGTCTCAAGTCGACACAAATGCGTTTTCAGTCTTTGTCCTCCTAAGCACTGAGAAACAAGTTCTCCACTCTCTCTCTCTCTCTCTCTCTCTCTCTCTCTCTCTCTCTCTCTCTCTCTCTCTCTCTCTCTCTCTCTCTCTCTCTCTCTCTGGTAGACCATCCCTCCGGTGTCCTCCTCCTCTCATTTGTCCCCCAATCCTTCACTCTTTCCTGATTTTTTCCCCCTATTTTCCTTCCATCATTAGGCAAAAGTGTTGATAGTTGTTCTGAATGGCAGCACTCGATGGCAGGGTAAAAAGACGGCCGTCACAGAGAGCAGTGAGACATGATAATCAACTAAATATGAGGAAGCGGCCCACAATTTCACACAATCTCTCCTGGAAGGCATTCATAGTGTTGCACTGAGTTTTAATGGAGAGCTAGAAAGAGAAGTTGTCTCTCATCTCAACCCTCCTGCCCAATTGCTGCGGGAAGTGGGTGAAAATGTTGGATGGTCTGTTTTGGAAAGTTCAAAAATTGTTGGACACACCCCTCCAAATTCAGACGTCAGAAAGAGGGAGGAGGAGAGAGGGTCCAAAACTGTTCAATCATCTGACAAGTGGTCCTGATGGAATATACTGGCGCCTTTTCTCTACTCCCTTCCCCCCTTCTCACTGTCTCCCCTTCTCTTGCGTACACTTCACTGGAGCCTAGCCTCTAACACAATCAGTTGTCACAAGTGTTCGATGAGCCATAGTAGAAGGAATCAGGACAATCACATGATCAGACTCAATTTCAAGCATTTAGCTAACACCATCTGACAGCCTAACCTTGATATTGTAGCTGTTGGTGGTTTTCTGTAACTATTTATCCATAATATGTTTTTGCATCCTCTCCTCACCGCTCCCTGGCTCTGTCACACACATTTTGTGTTTTTAGAAAAATATTTTCTGTTCAACAGACCGCAATTTCTTTTCTTGTGTTTTCTTTCATACTCCTCTCTGCTTCTTTCTTCTCTTTTCTCTTCCCTCCTATTGTCCCTCAGTCAACCTGGCTCCCCTCGTTGCACTGTCACTGGCAGGGAGTCATACCTTTCCTCTGCTGAAAAATGGGAAATTAATACAAATTGTCCCTGATGATGTGCTCATTACACTCAATTCCCATTTCACAGCAGAGTGGGACGAAGAGAGAACAGGGGGGAGATGGTGTGTCTGCATGTGTGGCCACCGTAGTTTTAACCGTGGTACACTCAATACTATGTATAATGGTTTTCTGGTGATCATTCCAGTTCTTACTGTGCGCTGTTTGTTTGTAGAGGGGTTTTTAGAGTTATTTTTGTCAAGGAATGCAGTCATCTGCATCCATTTAAGTGTTTGTTTCTCCAGAGTAAGCATGCGCCAAGCCACCACCGCCCTTCATCTAGCCTGTGCCAAGTGTAATCTGTTAAAGCCACGGTGAGAGGGCTGAGGGGGAGAATTAAATGACTATAACGCACCAGAAATGTGGGCCATTCATCCTCAATAGACAGCACTATGTTATTTCTTTCTCTTTTTTTTGGGTTACAATTTGCAGATGCTTTTAGAAAGAGACTGCGGCCCTTCTATCAGGGGAGCAGAATAAAGAAGGCAGACGGATTAGCCTCTTCTAAGGTTGTTTGAATGTTGCTACTTTCAGCAGTCAGCCTGCTAAGAGGGAGAGCTATGCATGAAGGCTCCTGTGCCTGGGAAAGTGTGTCCCTCTCACTTGGTCACAGCTGTGCCAAAAACCTTGTTCATGTGGCCAGGCTTTACATGGGATGAAAAGTCTCTGGTGGTCCTAGATGGTCTCATTAACCCTCTTTTTATTTTCATCCCTTCTTTCCCTCCCCGTCTTATATTGTCTCCTGCTTCATTCTCCGCTGCTCCGGATTTTTCCTTATGTCTTCCCGCTACCTCCTCCTCTTTCACATCCTCACCCCCTTCAACCCTTTGAACGAGAGAAGCTGAACTGACTTCCTGCCAAGCTGCTGCTAGTTGCTATTGTGTGTACTGCCACAGATTTAAAGGCTTCCTGGGCTATTGAGTGTGCCATTACAGCACACAGCAGCAGCATTACTCTGTTTTACTCCATGCCCTGCACTACCACATGTCTGCCATCTCAGAGTACTTCTTCATATGTGGTCCATAGTTAACCACAACCTTTCAACCCTAAAAGCTATTTCATTATATAATCGAACCTATTGATAAAAGTCTATAATATTGCACAGTTGACCCGATATTGTGAACCTGCAGTATATATTGCAGCTATACTTAGCAAAAAGCTATGAGAGTCCATGCTTAAAGTAAAAATACATTCACCCTGGAGTGCCTAAAACCCTCTAAGCTGCTCTAAAAGCATTGCATCGAGTAGCTTACTGCTTTTATTAAATAATTGTTTTTTGTAAGTATTGTTTTTCCACCAAGCAATTCCTTAACAATGGCTAACAACCTGGTTGCAGGTTTGGAGTGGGCTAGGAAATTAAACAATGCAGAGTGGCCCAGGAGGAGGGTTGCTATTGGCAGCTGCCACCCTGTTGCATAGACAAACTAATCAAGCTCTTAAATATAATGTTTTTCTTTTTGTAAAGAAATGATGGGGTTGTTAAGACACAAACAACAAAACCTCCTTCAAACACCTCAGTAAACCCAACAAAAACACATTAATTTGACAGTCAATAAACAGGCAACAAAAAACATTCTGAAGAAAAGCTTCAACTTGTAACTGGTCTCCAGAGCCTTGTTTATCACGCTAGCCATCTTACTGGGTTAAATAGATGAGATCAGGCATAACAGACAACCCCAGAAACTAACAGACAGACAGTCAGTGATTAATATGAAATTTGGAGAAAGCCTTTATTTAAAGTATGTATGTAATGATGAACAGTGTGCAGAGTTTGACATAAGAACACTGTTTTCACATTCATCTGCTCATTAAGTTTCTCCGTGCCCACCTTAAATCTGATCTTAAGATGTGCACCTACAAACATAATTTGTGATAACAACAGTAGATACGGTTGTATAAATAGTAGTTATATAACAACTATAACAACTGTTTCGGAGTCAGTTATGGTCAAGTGTGCAACTTACACGAGCATGATGTAGAAACATGAAGCCTCCAGTGCACATACATTGAGAATGGGTTAGTTGAGAAGTGTGTGCAGCAGTTCAACTTTTGATATGAAAAATATTTGCACATTCATTCGTATATTTCAGAATTCGTTTTTATTGGAAAAACTATATCAGAGACAAATTATTATTCAAAGCAAAGTATGTCTTCAATCACGTCTGTAGGGGATCTTTAAGATGTCAAAAAAATTTTGGGCACCCTGGTGGCCTAATCGTTAAAGGCGCATACTAGACCACAACATCCCTGGTTCAATTGCTGGCCAGGGGACCCCAGTTGCGTGTCACACCCCCTTTCCTCCCCCAACTACTGTCTAGCTATACCAACTTTCAAATAAATGTAAAATGCCCCAAATTTAAAAAAAAAAATTAAAAAAGAGAGGGAAAAAAAGAAAGATGTGACATAATCTTACTATTTAAGTTAATATTTTGTCAACGCTGCTTGAGATGGAATAGTTTACATTCGCGCTGCTCACTTGCACAAATTATATCCTTTATTATAGAGCACTTAAACGCGGTCAATTGAATATCGAGAAACCTGAGCAGGACACGCACTGGTCAGACTTCAGGTCAACGTAGAACGATACCATTTTGGTATGAGATGCCCATTTACTCCCAAATACTATAAATTTACTGTAAATACACAGACACGTGGACATTTGACATTACCAGTGTCTGTGTGTGTGTTTGTATGTGGGCACTGCACTATCAACTCAGTCTTCAGCCGAGTTAATCCCCCAGTAATCAGTCAGGAAGGATACCATTCAACAGGGATTTCCCCTGAATCTCCACATGACCACTCCACTACTGCCTGGTAACTAAGCAAACAGTAAGCTACTATTTTCACTCAGAATATTAAAGTAATTTGTGCTCACGATGTCTACAATCTCAGCCTGTTAATACTCTTGAGATGCAAGCACCTGTTAACAGCCATCATTAATTTAGTATTTTGATTCTTGTAAGATTTCATTATACAGCAACTAATTGGCAGAGGCTTTTGACCAGCTGCCTGATGCCCCTCAGAGCTCACTTGGCTTCTACACCTCTGAAGACTTCAGGGGTCAGCCTCAGTCTGGTATTTACATCTGAAACCTTCCTTCACCTTGCTCCCCAGAGGCTCCCTGCTCTCAAAGGAGGCAAACATGCTTAAGTATTAATGGTCCTCTGTCACAAACTGTGACAAGAATCCCTCATTTAGCTTGTTCTGCATGGCAGAATTGTGGTTAAGCAGCACTCTACGTCTGAGCTCGTGCAGTTGGAGAGGACCCAAGTGACGTCTGGAGGCTCGTGAAATGTGCAATGAGCAGTTAGTTGCCAACTGTATACCAGTCCACTGGGGTTCACAGTTTAGTGAGCTTCACTGATGCGAGGCTCAACACAAACATAGACATACAGAACACTACATTTCACAACAATGTATTAGCCCCAAGTAAAAATGTTCAGGTGATTGGCTTAAGCTTGCCATGTAATTGTGCTCCCTTTTCAAACATTAGCCCTCAGTTAATTTATTAGATAATTTGATACCTGTTATCCCTCTCCTGCACAGCAATATTCACATTAATGTGGTGCTTTGTATCCTGTCTCAAAAGACAGTGCCATTAGATGGTATTTTGTGCCATGTTTTAATCATCATTTTTTAATTAAAGGGGACCTATTATGTTCATTTCCAGTTTTATATGTTTATTCTGGGACTCCACTAGAGTAGCTTTGCATGATTCACAGTTTAAAAAAACTCCATATCTTATACTGGTCCTTTATGCAGCTCAGTTCAGGCCGTTTCAGCTCCTGTCTCTTTCAGGCACTCCTCCCAATGAGCCCACTGTACTCTGACTGACCAGCTTGCTTGCCGAGGGGCAGCCGAATCAGTGTCACGTTAAATTACTGCTGATGAAAAACCAACATATATATGACAGAAAATGAAGAAACGCATAACAGGTCCCCTTTCATGTTAATTTATTCCATTGTGTATTTTTCCTGTTTTCTGCCAGTTTAGAAAGAAGTTCAAGGAAAAGATGTGAGTAAAGAGTAAAACAAGTAAACACTTATAGAGAAAAGAGATGTCCTTTCCTTTGACCCTCCATGTAAAGCAACAACAGTTTCTGAGTTTGTATTTGCACACACATGAGCTGTCCAAATAATAATAAATGAGCTCAATTCCCACTGCCAGTGCAGCAGTGCGTTTTCTGTCTTTATGTTTCTCCTTAAACTGACAAACAGAGGAACTCACTAGTTGGTTAGATCGTCTTATAGACTGTCGCAATTATTAATTACCCCAATAGGTTTTAGGGAAAGTTCTATAAATATATCCCACATCAAACTACAGTTTCAGCCTAATGTGACTGAATGACAATGGACCATTAAAATGTTAAAAGGCAACAACACCTCCTCCCCCTGACTAGAATACAATCCATAATCCATGTTTTGTTATGGCTCTTAATCCTAGAGATCCAACACATTTAACTAGAAGGTTAATCAGAAAACAAATATGGATCTAACTTGCTCTTGTTGATGGTAAGCCAAAGTAGTCAAATGAATTCTGAGTAGTCCTATATTTCAAAAAATTTATCCATACTTGGCGCCAGTGTATTGATAATGTCTCGGGAATGGAAATATTGCAATATTTTATAATATTGATTTGTGTTTGTTTGTTACACAGATAAGCAGATGAAACTGATGGTGTAATGAGTCTCTCATTCTGCTTTTATTGTTTCACATCTGGACTGAATCTATTATCTATCTCCCTGTCTAGTTTTAATTGGAGCGCTCAGCTGTGTTTCTGTTCCTGACCAGTTCAGGTTAGCTTGTTGCTGAATACAGGAGCTTGTGCTGCTCTGGCCATGCTCTGATTGTTTCACATTATTCTTGTATCAAATTAAGGAAAGTTCACTTATAAGAACAGGCAATGTGAAGCCTAAAACCAGCATGTAAAATAGTTCCTTTTTAAGTGCCAAAGGAAGCAGATGAAGTCTGACCAGAGAGTATTTTTTAGTTTAAGTTGTGTGTCCAACACCCTTCAGTCTAGGCTGCGCTTATCCATGACTGATCCTACCCAGTAAGCCCAGTGTTAACCATTTACATCCAGATATTCTTGTTCCACCAACAATTTGTTCGAGTGTATAAAAAGACTGTTAAATCAAAGGTTAATACTTACTTGAAATACATCTAGCTGAGGTTGTGTATGCCAACTCTATGTAATGTGGATTAACAATAATATAAAGACAGGGATAGCTAAAACCTTTTTTTCTGTTTTTGATTGGGTTTTTTTAGCTTTAGTTTGTTTCAATTTTGCTTTGATTAAAAAGGTTTTCCTACCTTCTTGTGCCAGCTGCTTTCAAGTCATTTATATCATGTGTGAAAATCAACTTCACAAATTGGACATCACATCTGCTTTTATTTTTGTCAGGGTTGCTGTGTCGTTGTATGGAAATAGATTGCAAATCTGTGAACTGCATTACCATGCAACAATAAAAAGAGACATTGTTCACTGTGATCCCTTACCTAACTAGCAAGAATAAAGTCTGTTACAATTGATTTTAACACCATAACAATGAATTGAAACCAGTTCGGGGAAAAACAACACAAAGCATGCTGTGAGCTTTTTATGTGATATGAAGCAAAAACATTGATGTGGTTCTTGAATCTCCAACTTATTCCATGTCTCTTGCTCAATGACACTTTGACAGGACATTTGGGAGTAGAATGACAGATTTTGACTCAAACCTTTGACACTTTTGGCACAGTTATAATACCGACTGTAATCACTAGAACGCTCTGCTGCCAGCTGCTTATCCACTAACCACTCTCCTACTTCCACAGGAATACGGAGCTCATATGCCAGTCAACACAGTCAGCTAGGTCAAGACTTAAGGTCAGCCATGTCCCCAGACCGCCACATTGCACCAATCTACGAGGATAGGACGTTCCAGGGCCCGTTGTACCGCAGCCCCAGCCACACCCAGCAGGGCACCCTCTACAGGAGCACCTCAGGTTGGTTCCACATTACTTATATGGTAAAAAGCCTCACATACAGACAGCAACAAACAACCTACAAATTACATGTCGTCATCATAACATAATATCTAAGACACACCCACCACTGTGTTTTCTCTTAATTGCCTCTCATCTAGATGACATGTTTTTTCTGTGACCAAATTAAGGCTTTTACAGAAAATATAAAGGAAAAGTTGACACTCACACTGTATGTTCTTCATCTTTGTTGTCATAAATCGAAAAAAAGAAACTGAAATAAATGTTAAACAGGGAAAAAAATGTTTGCTATAAAAGTGAAGGACTAAAGTGGCCACAGTTAAGGAAGATAATTTCAAATATTCATTGTCAGCACACTGTATTGAGGGAGGACTTGATCCATAATGTTCTGTCTTCAATGCTTAGTACAACAGCTCATAACACTAAAGGTTCTCATTTTATTCATTTGACTTTGTAAGATGGATTGTTTTTCCAACCTCTTTTTAAATGAGTGGTTTGACATTTTGGGAAGTATGCTCTATTTTTGCTAAAACTGAGATGAGAAGACCGATAACTCTCATGCATATATGCTAAAGATGAAAAGAAGCTGGTTAGCTTAGGTTAGCATAACGACTGGAAACAGGGGCAAACATCCAGCCTGGCTCCGTCCAAAGGCAACAAAGTCTGTCTACCAGCACATCTAAAAGTCATTAATGAACATGTTATATCTTGTTTGTTTAATCCCTACAAAAACCCAAGTGCAAAAACAACAAATTTGCAGTTTTACAGGAGGTTCTTTACCCCTGTTCTTTGACGTGCGCGCGGGTGCGTGCGTGTGTGTGTGTTATTTTTATTATCTATTATTATTGGTCTTCAAATCTTTGTCTTTTCCATTTAATCAGGGTCCCTTGACTCTGGTGTTTTGTTGTCCTTGGGGAACCCATTTTCTTGTCCATCTGGCCTTGTGCTACGTATGTTGTGTCTTTCTTGCTTCCTTTTTTTTCGCCCTCTAGCTTTTCTATTTTTCTTTCCCACTGTCATCCTCTCATTCCCTGACTCCCTCCTATCCTCCCTCCACTGCCAGGCAGAATAGGTGAGACATGAGTTAATAGGCAGGTACTGATATGTCATCTCACAACAAAGGAGTCCATTACCCGCGTGTCACACTGAGACTGAGAAGAAGGATGAAGGAGCCAGGGGACAGCTTGGTTACCGACATCCACAGCCAGCTCTCTTTTCGGCTCTCCTGATTTTGGCATTCTCCTCTCATCATCACTCCTGCCTCGGATACGTAGCTTAGCTTTCGCTGACAAACACTCTGCGTGCAGCCTTCTCCTTGGCTCACCAGAGATCTGCTTAGGCCGATAAGTCGACTAATAACTGCTATTGATGCTGTGAAGAAGCCCCACAGACAAGCCACTATAATGCGTTTATTCCGGCTATATTGAGAAGAAGACAAATGGAGTGGAGCTGGAGGGGGTGTTCAATATGGAGTCTTTATAAGAGCGACCGCACTAGAAAAATCCAATTGTATCCCAGAGTTTTTTTTGTAAAGTTGTGAAATGAAATTTCAATGGGCCGTATCCCCCCACCAGCTTTTCATGCCTTATTTTTTCAGTCTTTTTCTGGAAGCTTACGCATTATTTTTTTTGTGCAAGTCGAAGAAAGATTGAAATGTTGATTAGAAATATTGATCCTTGGCTGAAAATGTGAGATGGAATCTAAATATTTCTGATAAAGGCACATTATGTTTGCAATTCGTCTTCCAGTGTCTTTCTGACAGTGATTTCCATGAGGCTACATTTCGGGAGATAACCATATGGCAGGGTAGCGCTGCTGCCCAACACAGAAGTGCACTGATGTGAGAAATTGTGTTTTTGGAGCAGCCCCACGAGTTGACGTCTTGGCTTCTGGTAGGAGGGACTTTGAGTACGCACATGCCCAGTCCTGTTGGAGGGCTGATAGAGATCTGACCAGTGGAGCAGTCACGCTGCCACACATCACGTGGCTCCGGTGAGAAGGAGGGCAAGAGCCAGTCAGCTTGTTTATGCGGTTCTGTGTTTGCGACCCATTGTGTTAAAGAACTGGGTCATAATATCACTTGAAGCGAATGAAAACAGGAAAGATGACTGAAGCGATATGCTGTCAAACTGAATATTGGACCTTGTCGGGAAGGATCATTCCTCTGCATGCTTTTGTTTGTGATGCTTCTGCTTTTCTAGTGTATCTCTGACTGTTTTTGGAGCAGGTCATGGTTTACCATTGGCTCTCTGTTAGCCTAAGAATACAGTGGCACAAAGGAGCAAGAAGGCGCTAAGGAAAGGATTTGCAGACCATCCACCAGGTTGAGTTTTTCTGTCCTCTTTGAAAACCAGCAGGATCCCTCTGGCTAAACACAATCTTGTAAAAACGAAACAACAAGGAAACAGGCCTTTGAAGAAGACTTCTGTTTTGTGGAACCATGGGAGCTACGTTTTATCCTCATCATTAATTGGTTCCAGATTTGAGAATTTGCTGAGTCTGTCAGAACGGCATGTTCGAATTTTCAGCTTGGTTTTAAATTGTAGCTCAGAGTTTAGCGGAAAAGGTCTGAACACTGCTAATCTCCACTAAACTGTCAGCTTTGTGAGTTTGCATGTATGTTATGTTTACATTATCTTTCTAAAAGTGTTGTTTTTTGGTCCCCAGGTGTGGGAAGTCTCCAGCGGACGCCCAGCCAGCGCAGCACCATGACCTACCAAAGAAACAACTATGCTCTTAACACAACAGCCTCCTATGCTGATCCATACCGCTCAGCACATCACCGGCCCTCTGATCCCAACTACACTCGTCAAGCTGTTGTCATGGATGATGGTGCCACCCGCTCCCCTTCCATAGACAGCATCCAGAAGGATCCCAGGTAGGCACTGGTCACATTTTTAAACTACAGCACTACATGTAGTCAGTAGTTAGCAACCAGAGTAGTGAGACTACTTGTGCTTACAAGGCATTGCTGTTCTGCTGGGTCAACAGCAGTGTCCTCTTACTATTCAAACAGTGAGCTCCCTGGATAGTCACATGCAGCTCTACTATGCCTGGCCACCCAACAATGGATTCTCACACACACTGAAGTGCTGCGTCTGCTCTTGTAGTACAGACGTGTGTAAGCGTAGAGAGAGCATGGACCTCTGTGTTAAACCCCTGACCTTGCACATTGGGGGCTTTGTTTGCACCCATGTATGTTGCTGTAGTGCAGCTACTTGAAGTGAGTGTAACAGGGGTAACATCATGGCCCAAGTCCATTCAGGAAGTGTGTGAGGGTAAATATTCCCCTATAATATTTGTTTAACAGGATCCCTGTCCAGGGAAATGCACAAGTATGATTTCATCTCATCTTTGGCTTTGTGCTTTGGTACAATCCAGGCTGCAAATCATTTACATTCAGCAAGGCTACAACTACAACTCAAACCCAAATAATCTAACTGCTACTCTGTTTCACTTTCAGTTTGTTTTGTTTTTTTACAAATAGGAAAAGAAACTTACAGAAGTAAAATACCATTAAATATACAGCAGAGCTTTTATTATTAACTTTGGAGTGTTAAAATTGCCCCCAAGTGTATTTCAAGAACAGTCTAGGAGATGCATTCCTCTCTTCTGTGAAGAAAATGGGGAAAAAAAGTTTTACCTTTCTTTAATGTACTGCATATAGAAATGTGATAAGCCAAGTGTGACCAAAGTGGGTTGTCATATAGAGCCAGATGTGAATGTAATTTCCTGGGCTTATCGGAATGCCCCGAGGTGCTGGAGTATTAATTTTGACAGAAACTGTACTTGAGGTTTTTAAAGGGACACACTTTGTTCTTGTGTCTGTTGTCATGCTGATACTTTTGTGTCCCCCCCCCCCCCCCCCCCCCCCCCCCCAACTGTGTTTCTAGGGAGTTTGCGTGGCGTGACCCAGAGCTAACAGAGGTGATTCACATGCTGCAGCACCACTTCCCCTCAGTGCAGGCCAATGCAGCCGCCTACCTGCAGCACCTGTGCTTTGGTGATAACAGAGTGAAAGCTGAGGTAGGCATTGTACCACTCCTGTATGCTCCTGTGTGTCTTGGTCAATAACTATACCCATCCATTGTAACATCTGATAATTATTACACATTATACACACTTGTAGTGTATTTTATAAGTGCCAAATTTGGGTCATATTTGTGTAGCTCCGACTATTGGTTCTATTGGTTATTTGCTGACATCTCAAAATGTGGTGACACAGCTAAAAATATGTCTAACAGGGAAACAAATATCTTACTTAAGACTCCTTTTACACTGTATGATTTTGGACTGTTGCAGACAAAAGTTGACAATTGTGAGGGAAATGTGGTAAAATTTCTGGTTGGCAGTGCAAAATACTGGTCCTAGATCGCACTGTGAGACACATCAAATGATGGATTTGGAGCCTTGACAACCAAAGATAGCCTGCAGCAAAATCTGAAATTTAAGAACAATTTTTAATAAAATGACAAGCTACATGTACAAACAAACCAATCAGAATACTAAATAAAATTATACAGAATACACTGGCTAGCGTGACATTTTGTAAATGCAGTTGTTTTAATAAAGTTTAGGGGGAAAACACAATTTTTCTCCTTAATATGTCCGTAGTACACTAAAACCAAAACAGTGGAGGTGTAACAAAAACAGTTTGTGTGACTTTGCTCAGATGAATATATTACAGTCTTACAAAGATTGTGACCAAGATGTTACTAAACCCGTCTAGCACTGTGAGACCCAAACTACCAGTGTTCAGATAATCATCTAACCTTTCAGAATGATGTCCTGGTTCAACTTGGATCCTCTGTACTTGCTGTTGTTGTTGATGCTCACAGTTTTCCTGAACAATGAGACAGTAGTAACGACATTATGAGCCTGCTCACTTTTAGTTTAGCCTCTAAATGAAGTGTTTTCTAATCTGACCAAATTGTTGTCTTGTTTACAACCTGACCAACACGGCCTATTTTTAGCTACAACTCAGCATGCAGCTGATCATCTGTGAAGCCAGTTCCAGGGTGTGTGCATGTGTTTACATTTTTCAGCCAAACCCTGATCTACCATCAACTCTTCAGTCATTCTGTAGATTTTCTCTGGATTTTCACAGTTTAACAGGGAACTTGAAGATGGTGTCAGTATAAGTTGGTGGAGGGAAAAAAAAAGCGGGTCATCACACCCAGGCAGGGGCTTCACAACCCTCGTAGAGATTAAATTCACTAATGTACACTCAAAGACACATTCACATTAACTAGTAATGCCATTAGGCAAAAAAGTCAAACCTGTAGAAAACAGCAAAAAAACTAAACAGACATAAAATCATCTGTCGTTACAGCCTTTTTTTCCCCCCTCAAACATTAAAGGTCAAGTTTGTCTATTTTTGCTTTAATACATTTTGGTGAAAAATTGTATGCTTTGACAGTAAGGCACAGGAAGAGGATTAAGACATCGGATATGAGTAGATATGAAGAATGTATTTTTTATGCTCAGATGCCAAAAGTCAGACCACACGATGAAAAGCCGGAAGCTTACTTTGATATCTTGGCACGCTTCATTCTTCACCCCAGATGAAAATGTAAATGTAGTCTTTCCATCTCCTGTGGTTAAGGCTGTTTCTGTGGTCATGGATTAGCATTACTTCTCTAAATAATGTGTATGTCATATGAATACATTCCTTGTGTGTAGATTCTCTTGTCACATGAATACATGCATGATATTGCTCTCTTTAGTATATAAACTGAAAAGATGCTGCAAGCGGTCCACTTTTCTTACCTGATAATGGTGTGTCATGGATCTCGTTCACCCCTCTTCTTAGGTGTGTCGAGTTGGTGGGATCAAACACCTGGTGGACCTACTTGACCACAAGGTCCTTGAGGTCCAGAAGAACTCTTGTGGAGCTCTGAGGAACCTTGTGTATGGTAAAGCGATGGATGAAAATAAGACCGCTGTAAAGAATGCAGGAGGCATCCCAGCTCTGCTCCGCCTGCTGAGGAAGACTGTAGATGCAGAGGTGCGGGAGCTTGTCACAGGTAAGTCAACATGTGACGGCACTGTATTAGCCATGTAGTGAATTCTAAGCTTGATAGCGTTTTTCCTCCCACATCTTTGAGAATATGTGCATGCAGTATACATACTGCTTCTTTATCTCTTCACCCCACTATGTGACAGGACAGAAACATCACACAGCTTGGGCAGAACCTGCTGAATTATTTACCTGACGAACCTGTGGGTGTTTTGGAGAGATAGTTTCAGTACTGCGTTGATTAGGTTGCTTATGAGTCTTGATATGGTCTCTAAAGTGTTTGATGTGTGTAATTGTTATCTGAGGCTTCTTAACCATACAATATTGCTCCTATAGATAATGTGTGAATTAATATACTCTGACTAAACAATTGCACTGCTTACTGGGGTATATTTTAAGATTAGGATTGTCGCAGTCACTAAGTCATAGAGGCTTTTCCTTAAGTTGCTGCCCCTGTTTTCACTGCTGCAGAAGATATATGCAAAGAAGTAAAAACCCCATTTTCACAGGACTCATATTCTTTTGTTAAATAGGCTGCACAATTTTCATTCTCTGTCTGAAAACAACTGTCCTTGACAGTCAGCTTGTCAGTCTCCTCCTTTCTATATTTGTGTGAAGCTCACTTGTATTTGTGTGTTGTCTGAGCTCTGCAAACAGATTATAAATCTGTGTTGTTTAGGATCAGGGTGGAGCACTACAGAAATAAGCAAGCCAAGACATTTGGCTCCCAGGTGGCTGAGTCAGCTGTTTGCGCTCCGCTTCAGCCCCCGCTCGAACGTGGTTTCGGGTTCCAGTCCAGTGGTCCCCCGAAGGAAAACAATACAGCTGTAGCATGAACACAACACTGTGTAGCATTTGTGTATTATTTGGAAAAGAGATTGTCTTCAGTTTCCTGTTTTAATTAAGTGTCTGCTTACTTAGCTTAACACACGCCCAAGGAGAAAATAATCAACTTTGTAAGAGCACAGAAACATAATTTGTCTCCGCTCATACTTCTGCTTGTGTTGAAGCAGAATTACACACGTGTTCATAACTGAAAACAAACTGAAATGTTTTTCTTCGCTCCGTTCATTTAAATTTCAGAAAGCTGCACAGACATCTGTTGACCAATCAGAGTCAGCAGCTTTAATGTGTGCTCTGTTGAAGTTTTTCCCTTTCATCCACTAGCCAGTGAGCCTGCTGTGTGTAATTGGTAGTGCAGGCCCCAGTATGGGGAGCAATTAGAATAGGTCAGCAGTGCTGCATCACCTCTAGTTAATTACGGCTGATGAGAACAATCCACATAAAGAGCTTTCAGCTAGATGACAAGGTCATCCTACACCAAAGCACTAAGTGGGGCAGACAGAAATCATTGGCTAGTACTTCACTAACAGCTCCCTTCTATGTGTAAACCATTGTTTGGGCAACATTTACAATTGGAATCATTCAATAATTTGAATCATTCAAAGGTAAAGACACCAGCATGTTGTCAGAACTTAACGAGAGACGTTTTGGGGACGCATTGTGCCAGTGGCTCCTTGTCAATTCCTCTGGGAGGTCCAGGTGTCGGCTATGCTTCATTAGGGCTAGCTGTAAGAACAGGCCATGCCCTGCTCCAGGTCAGGGGTCATGTCATCGGGGCACAGAATGCAATCTCAGCCCCCTCTACCTGCCTTGTTTTCCAGCAGCTGTTGTGGTTAAAGCTCTGTCCTCAAACAGCCCCTCAGATCAAAAGACCAGGCCTCACAGCACTGTCATTAGCCCTAATGGCTGTGATACCTGAATCTGGCACATGCACACACACACACACACACACACACACACACACACACAAACAAAAGCACAGTTTTGTTGCCCTGTGTTAGAGATTACACCCCTTCTCTTATCTTGGCTTTGCTTTAGCAAACTCAACTACATGTTTAATCACAGTTTCCTTGTGTTTGAGTTTTGAGTGTTTTGGTGTGTGTGTGTTGCTCTTTCACAACTGAATGTATTTAAAGGTAACTCTTACAGGGTAAGATGTGTAAAGAGTCACCTATTGACACATGATCACCACCAAAAAAATCTATTCTCTATATCTTGATGCTTTAGGTGATAAGAATACAAACCCTGTGTCTCCAGTTGTATGTAATCATAGTCTTCCTCATGTATTATTATTAACAGTAACTGCACTGTAGTCACACTGTAGCCTGTGTCGTCTGGAGTGGATGAGTTGCAGTGAATCTGAGCGGACTATAAACTATTGGCTAAAATGGCAACCACACAAGATTAAAACCTCTTCATACAACTCTAAACCTGCAGACCTAAAGAATACAACTCAGTGCCATATAAAATATAAACACTGAATGAAGATTATATATTTTCACACCATCCTGTCATTGTGTTTTCTTTTATTCTGCTCCAGTCCTATTCTTCAAATATATAAATCTTTATCTTTTTAACTGTCTTTACTTTTTTCAATTTGTCACACGATTTTGCGAAATACATTTAACTACTTCCATTCTAAACAAAGATTAACAGAATGGCATCAACACACATTCACCCAGTTGGCAAGTCTTAGCACTGATTGCTGTGTTTGTTTTGTCTGATATTAGAGAGTGGAGATTTTTCATTTGATCAAATGAAAAATGAGAAACTTAATTTGATCCAAAAATAAATACTCTTCTAGCTGTGGGCAGCTATATACACTGACTTTGACTGAGAAATGAGAAACACACACTAACCTCAAAAGTACATACCGAGCTGCCTGTCTGAGGTTTAGTCGATGCAGCATTGACAGGTTTCCAGTTCAGCCCCAAAAAATGTATAGGTTAATGAATCGGGCAGTTTTTTAATGATCAGCAGTTTTGCATAGATACTGCACCTGGCAAAACTGATGACATGCCAATATTATGGTTTAAGGATTTAAAGATTGTCATTCACTTTTTTAAATGATTAATTTAATCTCTGTGCACCTTGAGAGGAGATACTTCAAGGAATGCATGGGGTAACTGTTAATGGAGCTTCATCAAAAAATAAAAAAAAACTGCACTTTTAAACAGAAATCGAAATGTGATTTAGATAGGTTTGTAGTTGTAGGATATAGGAGACTGGACAGATTGGAACAAGTTGCCAATCTGTCAATGAGTTATTGGACTAAATGCAGAGACTAGATATTGTCTAGACCTATTTGGTATCTGGATCATTGTAAATACACAGGTTTACTATATTTTCATCAGATTTCTTTGAAACAATTATCACCATGTATAGTATGTTGTACTTGTCAGCTTGATTCATCCATATGCCAAAGCATAATTAAAATGAGTGTTTGAGTGAAAAATACAGGAAAATAAATAGAACATTTAATTTGGAACTGATAAATGTTTGTAAGCGCTGCGCTAATTGCGACTGTGCTTGTTGTTTACCAATACGCTGCAACATAATTAACGTAGTACCCTGACAAACGCACCTGACCTCAATGAGCTAGCGCCACCTAAACCCATCCTTAACACTCAAGTGTAAGCAAGACGCTCGCTATATTCTAAACGCTTGAGGATCCGTCTTGTGTAATTGTAATTCACCTATCAGCTCAATGCCAGTGTGAGTTTGAGCAGCCTCTTTGAGCTTGCTGCTGGCATGTAAAGTTTTGCTTGGCTTTGCTTTACACTGGCATTGTCAGCCCACTGTTTTGATTATGGCAGAAGAAAAGAGAAGATGAATAACAAGGATAAATTGTACTAAATGGATGATATTATTGATTTTCTGCATGCAAAGTGTGGTGACTGGTTGCTGATAAGGGTAATCTGTACCAGGCACAATGCAGACACAGTGGGCATCATTCAGTTGCACTCGGTGAAGGCTCAATGGTGCTGCACAACTGACTACTGACTAGGTGTATCAGAAAACTCAGACTACACTCATACAAATTGATTCC
Organism: Scomber scombrus; assembly: GCF_963691925.1. Classification (NCBI taxonomy): domain Eukaryota; kingdom Metazoa; phylum Chordata; class Actinopteri; order Scombriformes; family Scombridae; genus Scomber; species Scomber scombrus. The sequence goes on from NC_084982.1 coordinate 14,703,464, forward strand.
CTTCTGTCCAGTTAGTGCCTGCTCAGTGATCTTTTGACATTCACCCTCTCTGTTTTTGCATCAACGCCTCTGAATCTGCTGCAGCCAGACTACCTCAAGCCAAGAGAAACATCCATCCAGTATTCAGTTCAGTTAGTTTTTGGATCAGTGGTTCAGCAGCTGTTTCAGACATCCTTTAGCTTCATCTTTTTTTTATTTTTCATCCTCACTCTATTGCACCCGTAACTTTGACTCTAAATCTTTATAGACTATTGGCCTTGGTGTCATAACATAGTTTAACTTGGGTCAGTGTTTCCAGACCAGGTCAAGGCACCTGAGAACATGCCGCTGGGCAGAGAACAAAGTTGAGAGCTCTGTTTATACACACACACACACACACACACACACACATCAGCTTTATCTGACTGTCAGATATGATGTATGGGTATTGCTGCTGGTGTTGCGCCACTGACAGCGTTGTCAGTCATACCTCGGTGAATTTGCCTGTTGATTTCTCAGGCATGCCACCTCCTCCACAGGACAAGTCTGAAATCCTGCGGAGAATGTTCATTCCTACAAATTGACATTTAAGTGGGTTTGGATGAATGCGTAGGTAGGGGAGTGGATTGTGAAATTAAAAGGACCCGGAAAGCTGGTCAACAGGCGTGAGAATTTATGTGTTATCTCTGCATTAGAGGTGCTATTTCAGGGCAATCTTTGTGTGTCTGAGTATCCCGTGAGAAAGACAAACACAGAACAAGGAGCAGCTCTCAATCACCACAGATGCATTTGATTGAAATGTATTCCACTGCCTGAGTATAGCCCATCTGATGGTACAGTTTCAGCATGCTGCCCCTCACACACATACTGCTGATAAGAAGCACAAGCTGCATTTTAAGTTTTGAGAGCCAAGTATCACTTGATTGTCAGGTTTGTTTTGATATTGAAAATTAAAATGAAATATTGAACGTTTTTCGGCTCATACTTAAGGATTTAATGGGTTTTAAAGCACTGCGATGTAGTTTTAATAAAAATAACGGTAAGTGAAATGAGAAGAAGAGGCACTGCTTGGCAGACATTGTCTTTTATGGGTTGTCTCTTGCCAGAAGTGTTTCTGAATGGGGCTCCTGCGGCCATATTATACACTGTTATCATCTCCACTGGTTCAATTAAAGAGAGGTGGGGCGAGATCGACGTGTTGTGAGGACAAAACAGTCAGGTTGAGAAAGTAGAAGTCAGTAAAGCTAGTCATTATTTTTGACCTCTCTCAATGAGGTGTCCTTGTTTACGAGCCACATATACAAACACAGAGTTCAGCATAATGACTTGCCCTGATCTGTTGGTCATGTACTTTGTTCTGCATTTTGAAACCAACATTAGCGACTTGTAGAGCAAAAATCAACAGCAACATTTTACACAAGCATTATGCATCATGCAGTCATGCAGCAGTAACACTTGGACCACTAACACACATGCATACTGTACATATATGTTGCAGGTTTGTTGTGTTAACATTCTTGAGTATCAGCCTCGTGTGTAGCCCTGCGTCTTTACAGTATATTCCCACTCGTGCAGCATTAGCCTCCTTCAAGGTTAGTGGTGCCCTGCAGGAGTCAGCCTGTGCTTTAGTATAAGCCTAGTTGCAAGAGCCATCTAATTAGAAGAACATGCTACATACAGGCTAATCCTTGACAGATGCAGCATCAAAGGCTGCTAGGACTGTGCATGATTATCAGTGGTTACCAAAAGTATATTTTGAATTGAGTGAAATGATAGCATAATTTCTGGAGACGGTACATTATTTATATTTCATTTCATACGATTGAGCCAATGCCATATGGTTCCCTGTCCCGTCCTCCTTTTTTTCATTTCAGGCAAATAATCTTCAGCCTAAGGATATTCTGCTGAGAGGAAATTTGATGTGAATATCTGATGTCTTCATGCTAGAGCTGTGGTTTTGTGTCTGTAAAGGAGTATTTTCACTTTGAGGTCTCTCTCTCTCTCTCTCTTTCTCTCTCTCTCTCTCTCTCTCTCTCTCTGAGCCTCTTATAATGTGGCAGCATGTCTTCCTCATCATGGCTAAGTGTGTGTGTGTGTGTGTTATTTGTTTGTGGACACATCCTCACACATTGAGCTATTAATAGCCCAGGTTGTTGTTAGAACCTCTGTTGGGTTACCCTAACTGCACATGACAAGTGACATAACTGGAGGCTTGCGTGCCTGTTACTTAATGACCATGTCTTCATAGGGGTGCTGTGGAACCTGTCGTCATGTGACGCCGTCAAGATGACAATCATTCGGGACGCCTTAACGACTCTGACCAACACTGTGATCATCCCACACTCTGGATGGAGCAGCTCCACCTTCGATGACGACCACAAGCTGAAGTTCCACTCGTCACTGGTGCTGAGGAACACCACAGGTTGTCTGAGGTAACCACCTGATGCACACATTTGGCACTAGCACCCCACTGTGGACTAGTTACGCTATTACATCTAGTGTGGAATGACTTTATACCCCGGTTCCCTGAAAATAGCTATGATGATGTTGTATTTGACAATTCTGGAGCAAACCAAAACATTAAAACAATAAATCTTCTGTAAGTTGTCTTTATAGACCGACAAGGTGTCACATTTGCTCACGTGATGTGTGTATTTTGTCACAAAGGGCTTTAATGTACTAATATTTAATATTGAATAGTCATGTTTTAGTGAAATAGCTAGAATTTGACCTTTGTTTCAAATCCTCATCCTCATTTCATAGCCTATTACACTCAAAAATCATCAATGATAATATTTCCAGCTTCTCTCCTGGGGCTTTTTCCTTTGAAAACATTGTGCTGCATGTGGAGCTCAACCTTTAATTGGTGGCAACCAGTTGGTGTGTGTGTGTGTGTGTGTGTGTGTGTGTGTGTGTGTGTGTGTGTGTGTGTGTGTGTGTGTGTGTGTGTGTGTGTGTGTGTGTGTGTGTGTGTGTGTGTGTGTGTGTGTGTGTGTGTGTGTGTGTGTGTGTGTGTGTGTGTGTGTGTGTGTGTGTGTGTACATAGTTAGTTCTTTATTTACTCAGCAAAGTAGCAACGTGCCATAACGATTTCAATCAGATGAGACACACACACTTCATACATTATTGATAGTGTATTGGGATGGTAAAACCCACATTACACATTCAAATGGAACACACACACAGCTGTCATTTTGTGTATTTGCATATGCTCATTTGTTTGTTGAGCAAAGCCCCAAATCAAAGGCCTAATTTGTGTGTGTGTGTGTTTGTGTGTGTGTGTGTGTGTGTGTGTGTGTGTGTGTGTGTGTGTGTGTGTGTGTGTGTGTGTGTGTGTGTGTGTGTGTGTGTGTGTGTGTGTGTGTGTGTGTGTGTGTGTGTGTGTGTGTGTGTGTGTGTGTGTGTGTGTGTGTGTGTGTGTGTGTGTGTGTGTGTGTGTGTGTGTGTGTGTGTTCTTTTTAAAAGGAACCTGAGTTCAGCTGGAGAGGAGGCCAGAAAACAGATGCGCACTTGTGAGGGCCTGGTTGATTCACTACTCTACGTCATCAAAGCCTGTGTAAACACTTCTGACTTCGACAGCAAGGTATGGACAAAGACACACACAAACACACACACACAAACACACACACGCAAACACACACTAGCTACATTAACTAAGAGGGAAAACATGCTGGCACATGATAAGAGGCTCTGGGGGAAATCCTACTCACCCTGCTTGAATCATTTTATTTCCTGTGTCTACTCGACCCTCCGAGCAGCCAGCAGCAACTATTTCATATGCCTCGTCACCTAAAGCAAAACCCATAACACACAATGGTTGACATTCAAATTCCGATAGACTGGCTCACTGACCCAGAATACAGCATATTAGGAACTGTGCCATTATTATAAGGAGGGGGAGGGTTATGTGTTTATTCTTTTAACTGAAGGAAGGGCAGTCTAACATATTTTGAAGAGCAGGCTGAGGGTCTTTTACCTTTTTCTCATCCCAAATTTAGTTTATTTATTTCACCTTTGTGAGAGTTATTGTAAAAAATCAGGCTTGTGAAACACAGTACATGTGGATGGTTGTAGTTATTATTGATTGAATGTCAGCAAAGCACGTTGTTTTTCACTCACCTACAGCGGTTCCTTTACCTTCACTTTATACTGCATCACAGCAGAAAACACATCTACAGTAAAGCTATATGTGTCATAAAAAATGTAATACAAGATTAGTTTCACGTGTTGTAAGTAATAATTTAATTTAAATGAAACATGTTGACTGCTGTTGTTTACAGTTTGGATCATTAATTTGCAAGTCATTAATGCACATGTGTTTTCTTCAGTCTAGGAGAACTAAACACTCAGACTTCATTATTTGTTCTTCCACAGTAAACTCAAAGTTGATTTAACACCTCACCTTGTCGGTCTTCAGCTGTCCACAAAACAAGAGCTGGTGCCTGTTTATTTAGCAGCTATTCAAAACAGGAGCATCAGGATTATTTTAACCAGATTGTTATATTTGACCATAGATACATCTTATATCTTATATTATTTTAAGATTTTGGGGGCATTGTTTCATTTCTACGTCAAAACAAAAATATGAGGAGTTGGAGAGGTTCTTGCTTATTTATCAAATGAAATTAAAAGATTCAGCCTCCCTCCACACATCTGTAATTTGTCATCTACATGTGGTACCAGTAGAAATGAAATCAGATCTCCCTGACATACAGCTGTGCACTGTAAGACAACATAGAAAGTCAAGTGGCTCGTGTATAATGTTGAGACTGCATCCCCTGGGAACTGGGCCCTTTAATTTTATCAAAAATATGTGCTCATTGACATTCTGTGAAGCAAAGCCTGCACAGAACTCAAACAGCGTGGAATTAAATCCATTTGCTTTGGTATAAATATTCTTTTCAGCAGGAGACCCTTGGGTTCCATATCTAATTGATTTGTAACACAGCGAAAAAGCGGGTCTGTGTGCCACACATTGGCTGTAGATACTGTAGCGTGCCGCACAGAGTTTATTGTATTGTAGCTTTTGTCATGGTGATTTTAGAAAGCCGCTGCTATAACCACCCAACCAAGCCCCTGTCTCATTCTGCCTGCCATCAGATTGTGGAGAACTGTATTTGCACTCTAAGGAACCTGTCGTATCGTCTGGAGCTGGAGCTGCCGCCATCCCGACTGGTGGGGGGGCAGGAGCTTGACGGCCTACTGGGTAGCGAGTCGCCCAGTAAAGAGGTGGATTCCAGCTGCTGGGGCAGGAAGAAAAAGAAGAAAAAAAAGAGCTTGCAAGAAGACACAGTGAGTGTTTTTTTTAAATAGAAGATGAGAGCAGTAGACGGAAATCAGCAAGCAGGTTGAATTGTCCATATTTATGAAGCAATTATCATAAACCTAAAAGGAATTTCAATGTTAATGGACTGAAAAGATGTTTTTGTAACCCACACAAACCAAGTCATCTTTCTTAAAAGATCCAACAAAAAGTCTGCATAAAGGTTTGTAGCAGTCTGACTAAACTCAGTGATTGTTTGTTCAGTGGGACGGAGTGGGACCAATCCCTGGCTTCTCCAAGTCTCCCAAAGGGGCAGAGATGCTGTGGCACCCTGCAGTGGTAAAGCCTTACTTGACACTGCTGGCTGAGAGCTCAAATCCCGCCACTCTGGAGGGCGCCGCCGGGTCCCTTCAGAACCTGTCAGCTGGTAACTGGAAGGTACAATATGGATATCTTTACATCCATGCACACACAGAAACACACACACTTTCTCTTTTGTCTTTATATAAACTATTACATGCGATATCCTCAGAGAAAAAGCATCCATTCAAGTGGTTAAAAAGGATTTAACAGCTCACATCCTCTGTGTCAGTGAAGCTGACTTCAAGTTTACACTTGACACACACACACTAAAATGTGCACCTGAAGACCATTTTCCTGCTTGGCATCTAGGACCTTTTTGAAGTTTTAATGTGTTTTGTGTGTGTTTGTGGACAGTTTGCAGCTTATATTCGTGCAGCGGTGCGTAAGGAGAAAGGCCTGCCCATCCTAGTGGAGCTGTTGCGGATGGATAACGACCGGGTGGTGTGTTCAGTTGCCACAGCACTGCGAAACATGGCACTGGATGTCAGGAACAAGGAGCTCATAGGTAAGGAATCATACTGTGAAATGTTTGTGATGTTTCTGCTGGGCTGAGCAGCACGATACACAAATACAGAGATATATTGATGTGCATTACAAATGATTTAGCTGCTAAGTAATGATGCATATAGGATTTATAGAGAGATATAAAAGATAATTGAGAAATTGGTACAGCCAGACATATAGTGTGGTGGACATTTCACAAAATAATTATATGTACATTTAACATAACTTTCAAGCGGCTTCATGTTTTTCATGATGTTCCTTCTGACAACATCAACATTGTTAAACCATGTGTTTTGAAATAACTTCTCTTAATTAAATGCAGAAACAAAGCCAATGCATTTTGTAACCACTTTAATTGCTAGATATTATTTTTCACTTCATCACACTCCAGCTCTTTCTGTGCTGTGAAACTGTCGCGTTTAATGAAAAACAAGTTTTTATGTGCTCTCGATGTGGAATTAATGAGGAGTTACAGTTCCAGCAAGCCAGGGGTGACATCTGTAGGCAGAGGGGGAAGGCGTTACAGTGTTGGTTTAAGGTGCTTTTGGATGTGTGTGTATTTATGAGTTTTGGCTGCATGTATTCAGGTCCCTCAGTTGGGTAGCTCTGCAGAAGGGGAGATAGGGGAAACAATCCTTTTTTTACACCTGGATGTGCACGCGCAGGTGCCCTTGTGATGATAACGCAATGTCATTTAGGAAAACTGCCTACCTCGCTGCAGTCTTAAGCAAAAAAAATATTACCATTTATGATGAGGCAAATACTTTAGCTTGGTCACTGTGGCAGGCATCTACTGTAACACATTAAAATGCATTGAATGTAGTACGTGTGTATAATCTTTCTATGCATTCGCCTCCCTATACCCACAAACCTGCTGTATGTCATATTTTAGTAGCTGCATGTCTCATTCTCCCTCCTCCCTCTCAGGGAAGTATGCGATGAGGGACCTGGTCAACCGTCTCCCCGGGGGAAACACCACTCTGCTGTCAGACGAGACCGTGGCAGCCATCTGTTGTACCCTGCACGAGGTCACCAGCAAAAACATGGAGAACGCTAAGGCCTTGGCCGACACGGGCGGCATCGAGAAGCTGGTCAACATCACCAAGGGCAGAGGAGACAGGTGTGCTACAGCAACACCTAATTGTCCCAATGCTTTTAGTGAGGGTGTCGAGTTCACACTGATACAAACCTGGCGCCCGAACATGAGCACACGCTCAAGCGAACTGCTAGAACAGCCATCAGACATATGTGGCTGATGGCCACTGGAAAGTGGGAGTTCTACACAAACACACACACACACACACACACAGACACACATATTTAAATGCTCAGAGAAGGAGAAGCTGTAGCCACAGGGAAGGTGGTTTTGTGTGCATTGAGGTTACCGGTCCCAGTGGAATGATGGAAAAGCAGCTATTTCTAGCCTGCCATATATTCAGTTTTGCCCCAGGTTAAAACACAGTCTCCCTTCAATCATACTGTCCAGTAATACTTACAATGTAATTTACAATGAGGTTAGGGTAATTCATGTTTATATGTTTGTCTGTTTTCCAGGTACTCTATGAAGGTGGTTAAGGCAGCTGCTCAGGTGCTGAACACACTGTGGCAGTATCGGGATCTGCGTACCATTTATAAGAAGGTAAGGCTTTTAAGGCTTGAATGACTTCTCTGCAATAAAACACACAAAATCATTTTTCTCACCAAATGGATTTCTTGCCACAAATTAAATTTGATTTTAACCACTGACTTGCAGGAATTTGATTATGGAACACTAAATTACAGTCTGTGTCATGTTTAATGACATTATTGGTAAGACATTAATCAGCCCTTATTACAGTAAAAGTTGCATGTCAGTCTACAATGCACATGACATTTAAAGAAACATAGAAGAGGTCAAACAAAACATTTATGAAAATTTTGTAAGACTGTGTAAATGAGACTGTAAATGACTTGTTAATGTAAGTAATAGTAGTACATGTGTGTAAGATGTTTGGATTTGATCTGAAAAGAAAGATATTTCATACAAATGCCAAAGATTCTGAAGTTTAAATATGGCTTTATACTACTTTTTTTCACAAAACCTGTAAACAGACTATGATGTGTAATATCAGTAGATTTCAGCTTTAAATAAATTGGTAATTGTGCCTTTTCAAGAATCTGGGCTTACTGTGAACCACACAGCCCACGTGGTGCAGTACAGGAATTTTTCAATCATATTTCAAATATTTCTGTGTTTCATAACAGGATGGATGGAACCAAAACCATTTCCTCACTCCAGTGTCAACACTTGAACGGGACAGGTTCAAGTCCCAGCCCACCCTCCCCACCAGCACCATTCGAGTGTCCCCAGTCAACCACCCTGGTAGGTTCAGCTAGCTACTGACCTCAATGCACAAAAATAGCTACCGCCAATGAAACAGGAAAACCTTTGGAATTTAATGTCAAAATGTGTTTTTCTCTCTTCACAGCTGCCAGTGCCACGTCGTCTCCTGCAATGCTGGGAATCAAAGAGCATAGAGACACTATCAGAGATTATCAGAGAGCACAGTCAACTATGCAATTTTATAATTACCATGGGGACAACAGTATTCATAAAAACCAGTATACAGGTACTGAAACAATGCACACATCTGAAAGCCATTGAATGTTGCATAACACAGCTCTTTAAAATCTTAATTGAAATCATATCCCTGCACCAGACTGCAGTCACATGTTACCCTCTGGCTGTCTCTGTGTAGGGAACTATCTATTTTATCGCTCATAATGCTCCAAGCAGATTCCATGGTCAGTCTGCTCTCTGCCAAGACAGTCCTCTCTTATCATCACCACCAACGTCTGCCAGCTCTGAGACAGACAGTCAGTTTAGTGCAGAGCTCTTCAGAGCTGTTTTGTGATGGAGATGGCCTACACAGCAGTAAAGGGGACTGGGTAGCCAGTGCTGGACATTACAATGGCGCCATTGTTAGGGGGCCCAAGTCGCAGCATTCAGACAGGGGCAGTGAGTGGGTACCCAGACACACTACAACCAGACAAGCGCTCTCGCCAGCCTACGCTGGTTGGCAGGAGAGTGGGGAGGGCAGAGTAAACAAAATGAGCTGCAGCCTCAACAGTCCATGCACTACATAGCGAAGTGGAAATTGAGTTTCTGGATTCCACCGGTTGGATAAAGAGCCAACAAAAATACCCATCCCATGGGCTATGTAAACAACAGAACAGCAGTGGCCAACTCTATTATTTGGTGTTATTTCTCAGCCCAGTACAGCATAGAACTTCTTGATCCTGCTCTGTCTAAATACAGACATTTGCCCTATGGGGATGTGCATAGTTTTTCACTGATATGAAATGCATCAAGTTTTTTAAAACTTTTTTTCCAGGGTCTGGAAAGCCTTCTCCGTATTACTACCCATCGCCCACAAGAGAAGAGCCCAGAAGAACACAGGTAAATTTAATTAATCTGAATAAATGTTTGGTGCTACTTAACACGTTCTGCATGCTCACCTGCGCTTGTTGTGCGTGCTCTGATTCAACCTAGCAAAAACATATTTTAAGAACACAATTAAACTCAGTATTAACTGTTTAGTTTGCGTCTATTCATAAAATGTTGTAGTAGTTTAGAACTGCCATGGACAATGACTGACAACAGACAACATAACATAGTAGAATCACATTACAACAAATAGAAGTACACATTCAGAGCGTGTGGCATTGAGGTGGAAATGCACAGGGTGACATGAAGATGCACTTTTTACTGTAATTATGTAGGTATGATTACTGTGATTCATTCAGGTGTTGGTAGAAAAGTCTTGTTTGTGGAGGTTTATGTGGATTAAAACCAAAAAGGTCTGGGTCAAGTGCTGTAACTAACGATTATTGTCATTAATGTAGGAAATTGAAAGTATCGCTCACAATTTTCCAGCAGCCAAGGAGATGTCGTCAAATGACAACACCCAAAAAATGCCTCAAATATATTCAGTTTACAGTGACTTCACAGAAAGAAAAGCAGAACATTCTCACACTGGAGATGAGAATATTTGTCATTTTTTTTAAATAAATGACTTAAATGATTATTTCAATAAATGATCACACTTGTCATTAATTAGATTAATGACAATCGACAAATCCATTTCTTAACTCATTATATCAAGCTTACTTGACACCATTGCCCCTAAGAAATAAACTCTGGGTGTGAACCCAATCTTGGAAATCAGTGTTTTATTCCAGGAAGTGTTTGATAGTGTTGGTACAAGGTGCTTGTTTGAGAACCCTCCACTGTGCCGTATCCACCTGGCGAGGACGACCAACTGTTCCACCTCACTTGACTAATACAAAGAGACTGACACGTATTCCACGGTGGATAAAAGGCGACGCTGGGGACGACCCAGCACATCAGCTATTGTCTGAGCAAGAGTGAATGTGACTGCTGGGATTGGGATGGTCTGGGTGTGTCTCAGGCACCTGTCACTGTGGGACACGTCCATGCGTGCCCATTCAGACAACAGGCACAGTGAGAAGGAGGGAGGAAATCGGAGACTTTTCCTGTGGCCTTTATCCCATCACATTTAGACCAGTTAATGTGTGAAGACAGTCATTACCCCATTTCTACCATTTACCTTGAAGCTGTTTTCTGTCGCATTAGTGGTGAGAGATGTGTGGGGTGGAAGGTTGTTAATGTGGTTGAAAAATGTCCATTCAGACAAAAGTGCATTTTGCTGAAACTGCTGAGACGTTAGTATTTGTTGATACATTTTATTACCATCAAGTGGAAGACTGGTTTGAGGTATTGTGCTTTTTTGTGTTTTTGACAGTGATGGAAGAGGTATTCACTTAAAGGAATAGTTTGACTTTTTGGGAAATAGGTTTATTCTCTCTCTTGCCGAGAAATAGATGAGATCGATATCAACACTGTGTGAGGTTTCCTGGCAACCAGGGGACTCTGCAGGAAGAAACAGTCTCACGCATAACCCACCGCAAAACTGTCATTTTACACTTTGGTTTTTGTATGGATTAATCATTAAAGATTTAACAAGTTAATTAGTGAGTTTTAGATGTGCTGGTAGGCGTATATGTTACTTTGGGAGGGGGTCATAATGCTAAGCTAACTGGCCTGGTTGTGACTTCACATTCATCATCCAGGCATGACAGTGGTATCAAGCTTCTCATCTAACTCTTGGAAAGAAAGCAAATGAGCCTATTTACCAAATGTCAAACTATACTTAAAGTATCAATACCACAACAGGAGAAAACTCCATTACTGCTAAAATTCCTGCATTTGAAAAATTTAGTTTCAAGTACTTGTTATGAAGAAAATATTAATAATATATGGAATTAAAGGATCATTAACACTGATGATGCATTGGCATGTAAGCACCAATTTTTAATTACTTTATATACTGGCATGTAACAATGCAGCATAAAAGCATATCACATGTGTTAAATGAATACGAGAATCTGCAAAGTAAGAGATAAATAAACCTGTCAAATCAAAATAATGGAGAAAACATGATATTTCCCCCAGAAACCCCCTCCAGGCATGCTTTAAGAAATGTGAATAATTTAAGCTTTGAATAATAATTGTGGCCAGTGTGGTTTTTCTACACAAATATAAAAATAGCTTTCTAGTGTCAAATTCTGCACATATACATCCTTCTGCACTGGGCAGCTCAAACATCTAACAGTAATAACAATGAACAAAACACATTTTTGAGTGGAGGAGGACTTTAATACAGTACTTGAGTAAATCTTAGTGACTCTCTGCTGCTGGTTCTTTATCACATTCCAGTGAAACCAGTTAATCACAGCCTTCTTGCATCTTTTCCTTGCAGCCTATGTATTATACAGACGATCCTGGCCGGAGGAACTACGATACATACAGAATGTACCTGCAGCATCCACACGGCTACGACGACCCCTACCTGGAGGAAGTCATCACCTACCCGCCCACAGTCGACTACAGCTCCCAGCCTCACGGACTGAAATCCGCCACCAACTATGTGGACTTTTACGCTAGCACACGGAGGCCTTCTTACAGGGCAGAGCAGTACCCTGGCTCTCCTGACTCCTGGGTATAGGTCTGGAAATGCTCCTGTGTTTCAGTTAATAACCTCTTTTCATCCCCGATACTCATTTCAGGGCTTTGAATTGGGGGTGGGGAAGCAGGGTATTGTCTTCACCCTGCAGCAGAAGTGAGGAACCGGGGAACACACAAGGACCGACAAACGTTTTCATGAACTTGGCTTTATAAGTGTGTTTGTTTAAAAGTGGATGTGTTTGTACGGAGGGGAGTTCAACTGAGCGATAGCAGATGGAAAGGATGGGAATGTGTGCCAAAGAAAGAAATCAAGGAATGTTTTTTTTTAATTATTTTTTATTCAGTTGAGGAAGATGGAAATCATGCTGGGGAGGGGGTGGGGGGTCTGCTGAGAGAAACCGGACATTATCGTGAGAGAGAGAGACGTGCGTCCTGCTCTGTCTAGATGTTAGTTTTATTTTCTTTATAAAACTCTTAGCTGTGATAGCATGGTGAAGGTGTGAGTCATGTGAGAGAGGGTCTGCGATAAAGAGTCAAGATGGGGAATGTGTATGTGCTAAAGCCAAAATGGATCATGAACTCATATCTGTAAAACAAAACAAAAAATACAAATAAAAAAATACTAGTAAACTAATGATGTTAGATTGTACAGAGGGATGGAATTGTATCTGTACTTAATGTCGAAGCTGTGTAATGCCATGGAGTCTTGTACATTTCTTTCATTTTATTGTAAATAGAGAAAAAAAAAACATGTTACCTGGTTTACACTCATCCGCACTGGTTAGAAAAGAAACTTGTGCCATGTTAAAACTCTATAGATATATAAATATGAAGAAATTATGTGGGAAAAAGATGGCATCATAAAACAACCATGCTCAAATAATAAAAAGGTGAGTTTTGTTTTTTAAACTGATAGTGTAATTGCGTCTTTTCACAGGTAGAGTGCACACACACATCTCTTCCTCTCCTTTGTTTGCTGCCATCTTCTACGCACACAAACAGAAATAAGTGGAGAGATCCAAGTGAGAAATCAAACTCTGCATTTATTCACCCTAACCCTGTGGGGGGGGGGGGTTGTTTCATTACATTGTATTTACTCAGGTACATGAAGAGATGCAGGCCAGCTTTGAACCAGTTGACCTGTGTTTCATAAACTGCACAGCTGAGGAGCCTGAAGCAGAACATTGAATCCTTATCAACAATAATCTGTCACCTCCATGTGGAGATGAGAAAAGACATTTTTGAAGAAGATAACCTCAATTAAAAAATGCTTTTCAAATATAAATAGTGAATATGAACTAAACACTTGTCCTTAATGGTTAAGATTTCATGTCAACAATTTTGTCTACCGGGTCCTCATAAACCAGTACCTCTGCAGTGTGTGAAGGCTTTTCAGACAAGTTCAAGGCTGTGTTTGCATTTTCATAAAATGAAAGAAAAATGCCTTTCACTTCTCCAAACTACATCTCAATAAGGCGTGTTTCACTGCAGCCACTTTGACTAGTCAGCTAGAAAAGCACAGGTGTTACTAATAACATTAACATGGCTGTCTGTCGGGCCGTGAGTCAAACCTTGAACACTTATTAAAACTCGATCTGTCGCTATATGAATGTTTTTAAATAAGACACAATTCTGAAAGAGATTAACAGAGATACGTAAATATAGAAAAATAATCAATAATCAATCCAGGGCGGTTTCTAGTTTCACTTCATCTGTAAACGCTGACTGAGCATCAGTCAACCCCTCAGAGAGAGGCGTTTCTCTGGCTGCGAGCTTCCTGTTGCCACACAGGACGTCATCTCTGTTTGAGCATAAAAACAACGGAGTGGGCGTAGAGAGGAGTTTGTTGCTTTCTGTGCGTTTTTCTTTGCAAACTTTAAACATGGTGCAGCAACTGTCCAAACCAGGAGCGATGGAGACTCCTCTGCTGAAAGCTGGTCACCGTCCTGCAGGTAAACAGTTGTTTGAACCTTTTATAGTTGCTCTTTAACTTTTTTTCTTCTTTTTACTACTTTCAGTCGGACGCTGTTGTTTTCACTGCTCGACCCAGCCGAGCTATGGGTGACGCTCCACTCCTCCTTTCTTTTTTTTTCAAGTTTGGTTTAATATTAAACTGCTAAATCAGATGGTCGTTTGCTATAATTGGTGTGATAATCGCACACATCTGGGTTTTTGCAGCACCGATTCATTCACATGTAGTTCCCCCCCCCCTGTTTTCAAGCAGGCCTCTGGTGAAAGTAACACTGTGTTCCCACAAACAGACTCAGCACAGAGCCTCAATTGAATGCATGCGTGATGCGTTATACTTATATATATCTCTGCTTTAGTCATGCTGCTTTTATGTTTTTGATTTTGCACATTACTGATGCGGAGTTAAAATGATATTCGAGGAAAAGTCCAATTATTTCCAGCTTTTAGTTTTTGTTACATTATCCTTTTGGTGTTTACTTCAACTTTGTCACATTTTGCGTAAAACATATTTAATTACAAGGATCACCTCCTGGAGTCCTCAAGAATAAACGACTGTAAGAAACAATCCATCATTACTTATTTCTGCTCAAAATATTATTAGTTAGGCAATAAATGTCACGCCAGAAACCCTTTAGGGAAGTTACTATTCGTTTGCATTTTGTGTAAAATGAATATACAAATTTCAGCTTTTATCCCAAGTATTTTCTTTCCACAAAGCCTTCAAACTGACTGACAGTGTCCCTACCCCCCTGAAAGTGTGTGGTACTTTAAATTAGGACATCCTGCAAATATGAAATCAATACATAGTTCCATCCATTGAAACTGCAGAGGCAGAAATGGGTGCTTTTTAACTGGGGTCCCCTATGACTGCAATATATTGATATTTTTATGAAGTACTGATGAAAACAGAAAATAATGTTATGGAATCATAAGGAACAAACTGATTAGCAAAGTCATTAATAATGTGAATGATAGAATACAGCACCTGTGAAATATGACAAAAAGTAAACTGGGGTATGTGGGTAAACAAGTCAGTAGGATCTATTTTTTATAAAGGTTAATGGGGGGGACTGTTGAAGGTCTAATTAGCAATTTATCTCATGCTGTAATGTGTAAAATATTTTAGATTGTGTGGTTCCCAACCATTTGGGCTTGCGACCCCTTAAAATATAGCAAACTTCCCTTATGACTCCTCCATAGCAGACTATGTATGGCCTTAGTGTGGATGTCACTGAACATTTAAGTGAGGAGTATTTTATAGGTTTGCAGAGTGTGTTTGGGATCCCCTGCACAGTGTAATCTTTCCAAATCTGAAAAAAATACAGGTTCACACTACTTAATCCAGCAGATATTTCTATTTTCCCATGTAACATAAATAAAGTTTTTATTCTGTGGGTCAACAGTGAAGGCTGGAGGTAAACGGGTGGCCAAAAAAAGCTTGGAAGAGACTGGCAACCATGGGACTACAGAGAAGGAGACAAAGAAGTCTGATAAACTGAGGTAGGCTCACAGACAACAGGGGTCACAGACAACAGGGGTCACCAACCCCATTCCTGCAGAAGCTACTGCCCTGCATGTTTTAGGTATCTCCCCACTCTAACACACCTGATTCTAATTATTTAACTCATCAAGTGGCTGAAGCCTGTCGAAGGGCTTGATAACAAGTTAATTAGAATCAGATGTGTTAGAGTGGGGAGTCAGTAGCTCTCCAGGAGCAGGGTTGGTGATCACTGCCCTACAACCTAATAGATGTTTTTCACAGCAGATATTTTGACTTGTCTTGACAGGCAATGCACATGTGGATCTCATTACATTAACAAGGACTTGGTTCCATTAAAGTGTCTGATGAACCATTATGTATACCAATGTCAGCAATTCAGTATTGTTAATGTTAATTGCACCTGTTCTTTTTCTGCTATGGCATGTCAAAGAATCACATATTAACATGTCTTTAAAGGGTATTTTGGATGGATTACTTTGAAATATATGTTCAAACATGTGATTTTTGAATGTCCTGCATCACGATGACCATGTTTATTATTCAATTTGACTAAATCTTGCATCAGCAGGTCCGTTGCCACCTCCAACAGGATGCAACAAGTTGGTGTACTTCTGGCAGGAACTCTCGACAAGGTAAACAAATGCTCCCCTTTGGCAACAGAGCAAACCTGATTCATTACAATGCCTCTTTGGCCACAGGGACTTTTGGATAATAAAATCCTGTCTGTAATCTTCCACAGCTGAGCCATGACTTTCCAGAGACCCCAGCAAGTGTGAGGCACAGCAAGGTGCTCCCCGTGGTGGAGAAGCACCACTCGCCCCGTTCGTTCTTCATCCAGCAGCCGAGGAAGTGTTGAACGACATGTTGAAGAAACGCCCTGAAGGGATCCTCGTTAAGTCAACTGTGAAAGACAAACATGAAGCGTTAGACACGTGAGGGGGCTGACAGGTTGTCTGTGAAGTGTCAGTGATGTCAGACATTTTAAAGAGAAACATTAGCTTTTTTCTGCCTGTGCTTGTTTGTGAGGATACTATAAACCAGTCTTTCCTTGTGTTAAGAAATAAATGCTGTAGTTGTATTTACCAGCTGATGAAAAACACATGGTATTTGGGTAGACGTATGTTTAAAGTGAGAGTTTGGGGGTTGTAAGGTGAGAGACTTTTGTGTCTTTGTTTTTTCAGTCAAACCTCACTATGTATTGCTTGGCACTTACTAGATTTAATAAAAAATATATTGCATGGCACCACTAGACTTTTTTTTTTTCTTTTGCAATAAGGCTCAATGACCAGTAGGTAGCAGCAAATAGCTGTTTACAAACTTGAAGGCTCAAATAAAGCCAGATAATCTTGGTTATTTGCATAAGACCTCATTACAATCTTCATTACTTTTTCAAGCATAGATTAACTTAGAAAAAAAATCTGTACTTTAAATAACTGTTGCAAGTAGCACCAATAACATTATTTCATTGTAGCGGTCTAACAAATCAACCCCTCTATGTTGCCAAAGAGTCTTTTAAACTATTTTTTTATTTTAATTGAAGGTTTCTTGGGATGTACTCAGTGTGTGCAGGCATAGATTCAGTTTAACGATCTAAATGTCAGTGCTCTTTGAGAGCTTCTCATAAAGGCTAGCTAGGTCTTGCCTGTCAACATGAACCACAGAACCTGTTCAGCTTTGCTTGAGGGTAAATTGCTCAGACAAAGTGAAGCATCTATAAAAAGAAAAACATGTTTAGATAAAGGTGCCCCAGTTTTTTAGAAGAACAGCTGAGTGAAGCAACAGTCAATTCTGCAGTGAAGTTAAATTATACACTTACAACATAATGTGAGCATTGGTTTAGGGGTCCCATCATTTCAGCCCTCTCCCTATGCATGAAACAATATGGCCACCCAGTGGTTTGTTTCTTTAGGACAGAATACAGAAACTTAATTTGTAATCCTGTCAACACTTTGTCTTAAAGCGAGACTGTGCAAAACACATCTGGGTGCCTCATCATATTTTTGTCATACCAAAACACAAAAACGAGGCTGTATTGTGTCATTACGGCTGTGGAGGAGCTCACGTCTGTGTGAGAAAAACTGACTTACGAACCTTACAGGCAAGTGATTCTTTAATAATTTTCTGAGACACAGGCTTGGGGGTGAATTGTAAATGAGGTGGAAGATGGGAGATAGGAGAGATTGATGGCCAACAGGATTATAAACAGTTTCCTGGTTTCCACTTTACATTCCTCAGCCTGCTTACATTAAGCGTTTCGCTCTCGTGTCTGTCATATTGTGTTTGTGCTGAGGAATAAACCCTGATGGGTGGCAAGAAACACTGAGAAAAACGCTTAAACATCAGCCTTTATTACTTTTTTAATAGACACATTTTTCAAGGAAAGGTAGCGTGTAAAGAATCTTTTTTTCAGCCACTGAATTCTTTTTATTATTTAATTTTCACATCATACCACAGAAATGGCAGATCCTACAATGAGATTACATGTTTTTTCACAGTTGTTTTCAAAGCTGACATTTTGACTTGTCATGGTATGAAAAGCACTTAACATGCACAACACCAGGATCCTGAAACCAAAGCAGCTACATGGAATTGAGCCATTATTCTGTTTAGAATTTCCCCCTTTGTTTTTTTCTACTAAAACATCTCAAAATGTGTGTCTCAGTGACAAATGCCCATTGTGCTAAAAAAAAGAAACCTTTCATGGATCATGATATTCATTTGTGTGTGTGTATGACTTAAGTCCCTTTCAGTGACCAGACTTAAGACCAGTTGATCGGAGATGGCTTATGCAACTGGGCCAAAAGCTGTGTTCCCAGTAGGAAAAACACAGATTTTGGGGTAAATGGTTAAGGTTTGGGATAGGTTACGGTTAGGGTAAGGGTCAGATTACACCAGGAAATGAATGTAAGTCTATGTAAATACCCCAAGAGTGACTAAAGCAAACCTGTGTGTTGAGTGTGTGTGTCATGGGCCTTTTTGTTTGCATCAGAAAATCCACAAACAATATCTGCTCATTTGTTCGACAAGAAAGTACTTGACGACGGCCTTGTGCACACAATGTGCTGACCTTAAATTCTCTGTGATGCACATGCTGTTCACACATGCCTTTGATACCATCTGTGTTCAGAGACCTCATCAGCCCTGTTTGAGGAGTGGAGCAGTTGGTGGTCCTCAGACGTGCAGACATGGTGCATTTCACTGCCAGTGTCTGCCCATCCGCAGCCATCTGAGGAGCCTCTCTGACCCTGTAACGCCCACCACACTGCTGAGAAAACATGACTGTACCTCACACAGAGGAGTGGGATTACTGAGACAAAATTATGTTTCCACTTCAAAAAAATATTCTTATTACCATATAAATTATGCAGTGTTATCACCTTAAATTTAATCTTATATGATTAATTATACAGAATCACATTTTTAAAATCTATGACGTTGTGCATGTGTTTACTGTGACAAATGTATCACATGAGACACACTGCATACAACATTGTTGCCTCATGAGGTCGCTGTAGACTAAGATGTACTGACAGCTTCACTGAGCAGACCAGAGTGAGTGTTAAGGTGAGGGAAGTGCTGCACTGTGTTTTTGTCCACAGTTGTTGCACCATTGTAGCTTTTGCTTGATTAAAAGTTCATTAAACATGTTTTTATACCTGCATCTTGAATGTATTTCAGTTTGTATATAGATATTACATTTAAATGAAGCTATAAGCTAATGTGTATGATTAAATGTTAAGGTCAAGAAGCCTACAGCTCACTCAGATCAAATGATATATATATAAAGCTACAAAAACATAATATCCTGCTTTTTTAAATTTTTTATTAAAAAAAAAAAACTTTATTGAGAACATCCTGCTTTTAACAGACACCAATAACACCTAAATCAATTATGTTTGATTTACATAAAAGCTTTTGCTCATTTTTCAATCCCATCTTCTTTTAACCTGTCAATAAATTATTCCTGCAAAGCAGCATTTTATTGTTGCAGCCAGACCAGGTGGAGCTGGCCTTTTTCACACCCTTGGATGGTTTAATGCAGCAATACATATTTCTTTATGAGCTCCTTCATGTTTTGCAGGTAAAATCTAGATCACAAATAACTTCAGACATAAAAGCAATATAGTGGAGTAAATATTAGCTATAATATAAATAATATTTTGATGTGAAATAGAGGATATTGTGTATTTCACATTATCAATGAAACTATCAGCTATTTTTAATTCATTTCATCATTTACTTAATAAAATGTTTTCACTACTCCAATACCCAAAGATATATAGTTTCTAATTGTATGAAAAGAAAAAAGTAACAAATCCTGACATTTGAGAAGAAAATGTAAATGCTAATGTAATGTCGTGTTGCAGATTAATTTCCTGTACATTGACTAATTGATTAATCAACTACTACTCAACTCAGCTCTTACTTTAAAATGTAGCAGAGCAGAAGTTAGACAATATGGAAACAGGCCTAAAAGTAGCCTGTGAGTACAATACTTAGTAAATGTACCTCTGTTATTAGGTAATGTACAATCTCAGAGCTCATCTAGCCAATCAAAAGTGAGGATTGGACCAATTTAATGGACTTTTATATGAAACAGAAGAATATTGGTGGCCTGGTAATGAAAAACTGGGACTGTATTTTTTAGCCTGATGTTTTTTTTAAGACTCCGTTTGTTTCAATTTTCTTTTAGGCCAATGGAATAAATAATAAAGGATTCAGAATTTCTCTTACAGAAATGTTCTCCTGGTAGTGTGGAGAGGACTTTTAATTTTAATATCGAAAAATAAAAAAATGGTAATACTTCATGTGTAATAAAACTATCTCAACACAAGGTCCACTAACTAGCTTTCAACTAGGGCCATCAACTGCATCTCATGGTCCATTTCATGTTTTAGCAGCGTCTCACACTTCATTTTGGCTGCCAGTAATTACTTATGATTTCCTAGGAAGTTTCCTGGAAACAAGTATGTAATCTGTTATTAATTTCAGGGCAAACAGAGATAAAGCTGTGAGATGGATATTTACGTTAGGGTTTAGTTAGTTATGTAGAGTTTATAGGCAGGAAATTGCATGAAAGAATCACTCAATTTAAATAAGACAACAGCCATCTATTATATTACCACATATGTACTACTGTATATGTATAAAACATGTAAATACTCTTTTTTATGGAGATGTTTTACTTCCTTTCATTGACATTTTTCTAGCATCCAGTATTTTGTACATAATGTTTGTGGACTTGTTTGCCCTATTTTGCACTTCTGGTTAGCTAATTAAATTAAAATAAAGATTAATCTAATTTGTACAAGTAACATTCGAAAAAAAACCATACTGTAGCCCTGCAGTTTACAGTTCATTAATGTACTAATGTAACTAATTCATGTATCTTCCATCTCTTACATCCCACCATGTCCATGAAGCATACATAGATAAATGAAGAGTGAGAAGAGGAAGAGGAGTGTAGTTTTTTCCCTCTCAACTTGATTGAAAACAGTCAGATAAAAAAAAGAAATTAAAAAAAAGTAACATAAACAAGTATGAAGGATAAAAAGAGGAAACCAAGTGCAAGGGAATTCAAGTATGATATGATAAAATAAAAAACAAATATTTGGTAGAGGGAATGAGCAAGAAGCTTTATATATTCAATACAATAAAAGTAATGCATAGGAGGAGGAAAAAATCAATCAATCAATATAAAACTGACTCAAACAGCTGGATCAGGTATGGGTGACAATGGGCTGATCTGGTATCAACTACTTTATATAATAAATAACTATTCAGTAAATGTATATTAATGTATTTATTTGTTGCATTTTGTTTTATAAGGTTAGGAAAGCAATGTTTAAGTCAAGCCTGATTTTGCCTTGCACATAAAAGAATGATCGCAGTCTCTTCTGAGGCACACAGCTTATTGATTATACACTGGTATCATATCAGTGCTCTGTATCAGCCAATGCTGTAAACCCAGCTATTGGTATTGGTATTGGGACTGAACAAATTGCATTCAATCACGATAACAATAACAATAGTTACATCATCACAGAAAATATAATGATATAGAATAAAATAATTTAAAAAAACAAACACAAAAAGGCTAATTTTGGTGACAGACTTCTTCAGACAAACATTTCTCCTCAATTTTTTATTTAAAAAAAAAATTAGAAACAGCTTAAAATATTGTTTGAGTTGAGAAATGTAGCTTTATGCATATGAATTGTCCCTAATAAAATCAAAAAGTGCACATTTTGTTATCTTCACATTCAAAATAAGTGATAATCACATGTGTGTGTACACAGTATATAAATCTCAGTCTTTCCAGTATGTGATGGGCAGCATACAAGTCAATTTCATATCAAGTCAATTTTATTTATGTATCACAACAGAAGTTACAGATATGAGTTACACTTTCTTGTCAAGTCTTGCAGACAGTCTATCCGTTCTGAAAATGTATAAATCCCTCCCTGCTCTCTGTTGATGTGCCTCCCGCACAGATGACCTCATGCAGGGAGGAGGACGGGGAGGAGGAGGAGGAGGGGAAGAGGAGAAGAGGAGGAGGAGGACGACGGGGAGGAGGAGGAGGAGGGGAAGAGGAGGAGGAGGAGGGGAAGAGGAGGAGGAGGGGAAGAGGGAGGGAGAGGGAGGAGGAGGAGGAGGAGCCGGGCGTCCCGTAGCCTAGCCTACCTTCGTTGTATGAAGTGGGGACAGAGTTCGTGTGGAGATACGCCGGAGGACTGGGGAAACTTTTATAAAAAATTGCGGTAGTTCCTATCCATGACATTTACCAGGTAAGACTTTAAAATGACTCACCAGTGTGGCTGTGAAAACACAGTCAGCCAGGTTTTGTCAGTCCACCGGTTAAGGTTTTTTTTCACGGTAGTTAAGTTAGTTAAAGTTGGGAGGAATGTTGGGACATGCCCACCGAGCTGCCGTCACAGCCAACGGGACTGACAGCAGACACACATTAGTTTTACTTACTACTTACTCGATGTTTTCCAGCTTCTGTGACCGTCTCTGTCTCTGCGAGGCTTTAATGTTACTCAAACTACCTCAAAGTTAAGTTAATCTCTCAAGTTTGTTTTCCCCCCCGAGGTTCAGTCAAACTTTTCTCGCAGGTAATATCTCCGTCTGGTCTGTGTGAAGTGCAGCTAGCGGCTCATTTAGTTCATGTGCGCTTTATGTTAGCTTCATTTACTGCTGTGTATTAAAGGTGCATCACGAAGAGTTTGAAGCTAAGCTAAATCGATTCATTTATTCAGTTAATCAATGAGCCGATCAACAGAAAAATTAACTGATAACAATTTGATAACTTGGCTAAATATACATCTGCATAAACAACAGACATGACTAGTGGAGTAAAGCTTAGTCCATTAATAGCTACACACTTCTCCTCTGAAATGGGGTGGCAGCTAATGATGATTTTTTCAATTGATTCATCTATTGTTGTTGTTTAATCTACAAAGGTTAAGAAAATACCTGCCACAGCTTGTCAGAGCCAAAGGTGATGCCTTGAAATAGCTCCCTTTGTCAGTTCAAAACCCCAAATTACTCAATTTACTGTACTAATCAGTACATTTTGATCATTGTAATTGTTAAAGTCAGTCATCAAGTCAAAAAGCCATCATGCTGTGTTGACTGTGAGGATTTGCTGATTTTCCTATATAAATATTATTGAAAATTGAAAGCCCATGGGTGTGGAACAAAACAAACAGTATGAAGATGTTGCCCTAGGCTCTGTGAACATTTGACAGGTGTTGCACACCTTTTTCCTGATGTTTAATTGGTGAAACAAATGATGGATTATCCAAACAGATAAGATGTTTGCCGCCCTTGAGGAGTTGTCTGCTCACAGCATGGCACTGCAGAAACCTAAAAGAAACTGTAATTCTTAAAACCTTTCTGAAGATGAGGAGACTTGCTCATCTTTGAGATGTGTAATATTTGTTGTGCATTAACATCCTGCTCACTAGGATGCAGATGTTTAATTTTTTGTAAAGTTCATTAGGTTTCTGTACTTAACTTCCTTAACTGTGTGGTCTTGTTTGATGCTAATGGTAGTCTGTATTTTGTGATTGGCTGCGGTGGTTTTAAAACCAGAACCCAACCCAGATATAGTAGTAGGTTTAAGGCTAAAGGACTGTAATCTTGTCCGCCCATGTACATTGAGTCATTGAAGTTTGACCACTGGCTGTATACGACTTTTGCTGTTTTCAGCATATTTCCAATGAAGGAGTCCTCTTATAACTCCAGGTGCTTGGAAAATCAAAGCTGTTTTATTTGGATGATGCAACTTTGATCAATGCCAGCGCATGAAATTGTTGTCTCATTGTGCTCCTTGAACAGTGTTATGAGTTCTCCTCCCTTTTACCTTGACAGCAGCCACAACATATGCCATTTCCTGTGTTGAGTCTCTTGTCCCAATCTTGCTTCAAGGGGCAATTCCACTGTATGTACAGTGTTAATCTTCCATTTTAAACTCAACAGGTGGAACAAGCTTTGTCACTTCCAGTCCTGCTGGCTGTTAGTTAACCTGGAGATACTCTGTATTCAATTTCCAGTCTAATTTTAGCAATTTTACGCAGATTATGGAACCATTACACTGGATTTGAATGCTTCTGCGCCAAGGCTAGTGCTACTTCAATTGTCTTACCAACTGCAGTGTTATGAGCTGTTTGCACTACAGAGCACTCATCTTATTGGAAATGCCACAAGAGGCTGCCTCCCAGTCTCCACAGAGCCTGGTTCCCATGGTCCTCAGCCAGTTGGCCAGTAGCAGAAGCTGGCACCACAGTCACATTGTTATGGCTGAGGAGGGAAAGTTATTTGAGCCAGTGACCTGACAGACAGCACATGCTGAGTTGTCGATGATGATGATTTTGTACTTTTGTTACGAGCTACTCATCGCCATAACACATGGTTTCAATAGGAAATGCAGATTTGTAGAGATTAGCTGAGTTCAGCAAACTCAGGATTGTTTCTAAATGATGAATGTAATGATTTGGGATTCCAGCACACTTGATACCACAAACCCAACCTTACAGAAACATAATGTCCTGATTTACTTTCATACTATAACCAGTTTTATACGGTTTAAAAAAAAACTCAGATGCCTTTGCTCCTTTGGCTCTGTCCATTTAGTCTGGTGAACTGTCATTCACATTAAGCTGTAGTGCAAACTCTAGTGGGTCTCAGTCGGCTTCTAAGTGAACTAGGGCTCATTTTGTGGTGTGAAAGAAAAGCAGACCAGCCACAGGATTTTGGGACATATGTAATTTTAGCATGAATTTAAAAGCTAAACTATCTCTTAATTATGGGAGGTCTTCATAAAGTGTTTCCCTAAGTGATTCAATGATCAGTTGATTGCCATAAAATGTATCACCAACTATTTTGATAATGGATTCATCATCTTGAGTCACGTTTAAAGAAAAATGCTAAAAATTCTCTGGTTTCATCGTGTTAAATGTGAATATTTGCAGTTTTTTGGTCCTCTGTGTTAGTAAACTGAATGCCATTGGGTTGTGGGCTGTTGGTCAGGACAAAACGAGACATTTTAGGTGGCATTTTGGGCTTTGGGTAACAGTGATGGACATTTGTTACCACTTTCTAACGTTTTGTAGACCAAACGACTAATCCATTAATTGAGAAAAATGTTCCAAAATGACTATACAGTCACTATCACGCAAAGAAACTATGTGGTTGTGTCCTCAGCATTGGGTTACAGGATTATAAACCTTACTCACTATCTGTCTTATTGGCAGTGTGGCATCATGTGACTCCATTAGCTCCAGTTTCTTCAGGGCTCATAACAATTTCTGTATCAAAATACTCACCATTTAATTGTCCCATTTCCCCACAGGTAATCTATTAAAACAATACAGGATGACAGCCGGGCATATTAAGTTGCATTTGCCTCTCAGTGTTGGCTGTGACATGTTTCCTAGTATGAGGATTCAGCTTCATTATATACTAATAATTAATTTAGCATAATAAAATAACAGGATTTGAATATAAATCCTAAGTCTAGATAGTAAGTGTGTGTTTCTGTGCACATGCACTCATGCTTGGTTGTGTGTATCTAAAGCACGTGTGTGTGTTTGGAAGTACTTCTTCATAACAGCTGTTACTGATTTACATTTTTGTCAATCCTTTTTCGAAGCCCCAGAGAGAGACACACACAGAGAGGAGCTGAGCACCTCAAACTTACCAAACTGTGAAAAGCAGTGTTTGTGGCAATGGGGAGGACTGTACTTACTGTATGTTTAAACCAGTTATTAATTTTGTTGACACTGGCTAGCTGATAATTATATTATTTCCACTGTGTCATGTTTACTTTAGCTTTGACTGCTACTGCAAGTCCAGCTCCACGAGCGTCATGAACAGTTTCCTTCACAGTGAGAGGAAAGTAAACTACATACATGGATTTGAGAAACAACACTGATGCAGATCCAGATTTGGGTTCAGTTTCAGTAAAATGCTTGAACTTTAGGCTTAGTTGCAGTGTCCACCCTAGTGAGCACTCAACACCCGTAGACTTGAATTGGCATTACCTGTGTGATCAGTGGAAGTGCTTGAGTGCGGGAAGCTGTCAGAGATCCAAACACTGTGGGAGGAATGGGGCAGCACTGTGTGAAATCACATTGCCTGAATAGAGGCATTTCTGTGGCTGGAAGAATCTTGACAAAGAAAAAGCAGCTAGGGTTCAGCACTTAGCCCTCAAGTTAGATGTGCCATCTTTTGTCCGTCACTGCTATAACTGTGTGTGTAAAATCTTCCTAACCTGGAGCTGTAAAGTTAGAGCACATTGAAGAGTGAATTGTATGTTGTCTCATGCAAGATCGCTGTGATTTAAGTCCATTAATGTACAAAGCTAGTTACTGCTAGTGCTCTTCTATTTGGTTATGGCATATGACATGGATAAGTGGACCTTGTTTCCTTCATTGTTGAGTTACAGCACTGTTTTTTTTCTTATACACAACATGATGAACTTGCCCTCAATGTGGTTGACGTGAGACAGGCTAAGAATAAACCTACACTCCAAAATTGACAAGTGGTAAAGACATCTTATCTGTAAAGTTCTAAAGCTCCCTTTGAGTGTGCACTGGCTCAAATCCCAGCTAACTAGTCATGCTGTTTTGTAAAAGGTCACTCAAGTAAAGTCGACCATATTGCTGGAAGCCTGTAATTCTAAAAACAGCTCTTTTTCTCGACCGATTCAGCATGCGTGTGATGCCATTTATGTGACGGTGACTGACAAATCCTAGCATGAGAAGAATTCCTAACCGTGTTTGCAGAAACTTCCTGTAGACTTTAAACACTACTTGTTAATGTTTTACCCTTAATCAAATATCAGGCTTCCTGGGAGGCAAATGTGTCATTGAGTCTAGAAAACAATGGCCCTGCTTTAGTTATTTCTACTCAAAATGCTCATTAACACTCGATTGCTGTGGCAAATCAGTAATAGAGTGATAAAGTTTAATCAGCAGTGATAGCAAGAGTTAATAGCTATAACGTTGATGAGATGATTGCTGTTACTCAGCATGCAGTTAAATCTTTTTCTGGTTGATTATTTCAGAAGTAGGGTTATTGTTGGTGTGGTGAGAGGAGTGTAATTGTTGTGGAAAGGCTCAGAGTGGAAAAACAGGCTTGTGAAAGCTCAGAAGACAGACCCATTGAACAAGTGAAATCATCCATAAATCCATGTTACACAGTGATCTGTCAAGCTAAATTAATGTAGGTTATATCTAAGCACATGGGTTGCCTGGTTTAGATTGTATTCAGTGTGAAGCAAGAAGGGTGATATTTATTTGGTAAGGATGTGCAATGTCTTGTTTATCCGAACATTTTAGTGTCAGGTTTAGTCAGTTCCAGAGCCTGGGGTGTAACAGTAAATTCAGAGAAATTATTGCCCTCTAAAACATGCCTTGACACTTCTAGGCAACTCTTTGGGGATCAAAAGACATGGGTTTTCACATTATCACTGCTGAGGTAACATGTGTGCCTAGATTGATGCTTCAATCATATTAGAAAGTATCAAGGACAAGAGTCTTTTCCCATGGTAGTCTAACGGGTGGATCAGACTTGTTATCCTTTTTTAATTTCACTTTGAGCCATGTGGCTCGGCCTCCTCAATAAGAAACTAGCCCTAAGCTAGAACTTTGAATCTTCCTGTGCCTATGACTCAACACTACAGTTCACTGCCAAGTGCCAACTAAAGATAAATAAAAGTAGTTTTAGAAGAATACTCCCTTGAGATTTGTTTATATGGTCTCAGATGAGTCAGCTGCAAGATCATGTTACAAATATCCCAACACTGTATGATAAAATTAACTGGTGATGCTATGATTGAGTAATGATAGTATTCATTTACCCAATACCCATCACTAATAGGATCCTTCTCCTCCATAATTTTATATAAAGATATTGTGTAAGAAACCAGTAAAACCGCTTTTCTTGATGTCCAACAGCCCTTTTCAATTGCAGGAACCTTTCCAAGAACCGTTTTAGGAACTCAGAAACCTCACTAGTATTTCAGCTGCAGGCAGCTGAAGTCCAGTGTTTGTTCCTGGGCGAAAGCTCCTCCTCCCCAAAAAAAGTTCTTAGGACTTTTGGGTGGACTGGGTGGCTCGTGGTGGAGTTTGCAATGCTGAACATGGCTGACTGGTCAAAGACAGGCTTAAAGCCATGACCAGTGACTGTCTTTAAATACAATTTTATGGTATTTCATTTGTTTATTTTGTAATGTGTAGGTATGTAAATCCTTTAAATGACATGTTTATGTTGAAATAAATATACAGTAATTATACAAATAGTTATGTCTCTTTGTATTGGTTTGCCCTCTAATGGATAAAATGCACAAAAATAGATATTCGGATGGTTCAGACTTGTTATTTTTTTTAGACAGAATAATCAAACATACATTTTGGCTAATTCTGACAGCCCTACTACTTTCTAGCTGTATGAACTTTTACATGAGGTAGTTACATGATTTGTGCTTCCTGTATAAGCTGATAGGACTAAAAGGTTTCGGGTACATCTATTTGTTCATTATGAAATAAAACTAACATGTGGCAGATTGTTGGTAGAAGGAGTGGATTGAATGCTCAAGTCCAGTAGGAAAGACAATCCTTATCTACCTTACTGTTGCTGTATAACACACAAGTTGGCTGTAGTATTATATACCAAGTTAAACATTATTTTTCCATTACTCATGAAAAGATGAAGGCCTGCTCTAAGGTGGGGGCTGTGCAGGATGCACTTGAGCCAGACCGGTTGGGTAGTTACATAAAAATGTCTGTCCTTTGTTTTTCTTTTCCTCTCATGTTAGTGTGAATACCAACCTTCGCTTACAATAGCCGACACCAAGACTGAGTAGTCCTTCATACCTGCGCCCTACACTTCCTCCTCCTTCAAGGCCTTGTTAGCTAACTTCCCATTGTTTCTGGACCACTTGAGCTCACAGGCCAGTTCCAGCCTTTTTCCTGCACTCTGTGAATGAACCATGAAAAAAAAGAAAGATAATTATGGAGCTTCACAGGAGGATTTTAAAAAGCTTGATCACCTCTGGCAGCGTTTAATAAACCAACTAGAAGGTCACCCCGTGGCGAGGACTCCCATGTTGCTATGACAACAGTGTGGAAATCTGAGAGTGATCATTCATGTAGAATCACTTGATGGAGAGAGCTGGCAGGGTGTTTCAACAGGCAAGAGATGAACGCGTAAGGTGGAAAATAGCTGTTTGCTGCAGTCCTCAAAGAGCGGTGAAGTTCTGAGCTTAAGGGTGCATTCTCTATTGTCTGCCACCTAACAGAGGACAAAGCAGGTTCTAACTCACTAACCGCCAACGTGTGTGAAATGCTTCCCCTGCCAGAGGCAATTGGGACAAACAATCCTATTTCCGTACTATATATAGCCGCCTTCTCAGATGACTGTGGTATAGCGAGATGGCCCCATTAACCACATGTCACGTCAGCATTGTGCAGGTGAGGATCCATTCGTCTTCACAACCTGTGTGGATTTGAGCTCTATCAAGACTAGAATGACCTGAAAAAACATACATGTTGATAACCTGAGGCACCTCATAAGGACTCAGGTTTCCAATTTCTCTTCTCTGAAAGGAAACACTCTACGCTGTCGCACAGACTGCAGTGTGCCCTTTTAATTGTTGCCTTGATCTGTTCCAATGTAATGGACAGCCCACATGTAAAGGTTATAGAGCTGACATGAACCTGCATTAACTTTTTGTTTCACTAACCAGAGTGGTGGGATTCTAAATTTTACCAGCCACCCCTTTGTAATCACACTTGTGCATGTGTAACAAACTTTTGTGTAATGTTTTTCTTGCATTGAAAACCCCAACCATTTCACAAATTCACAGAGGTTTGGTGGGTGTCTGGTGCTGATTTCCATCCCTATGTGCCTGGTTGAAACATCATCAGTGGGAAAACATCCTTAATGTCCATAATATCACATATTATTGCCCCACAAACATTTAGGTCATTGGTATGTATTTCTTTAGCCATCTCTCTTGTGCTTGTGCTTGCTCTTGTGTCTTACACTGAGCAAATGTGAATATTGAGAGTGCGTATTGTCTGTTTAGTCAGTGTGTGTCCACAAAATCCTGTAAGCTACTGTGGGACTTTCACTGCTCTGTTGTAATATTGAGAGGCCCCTTCTAAGGGGCCATGCTTTGAGGCTAATATCCAAACACCAACTTAAATGCACTGGGAAGGACCTGAGTTTGAGGGCTTGAGGAATCTTGATGTCTGTTATGTTGCATACCATGCAGTCTGTGGCTCCTCTCTGAGGAGACTTTCTTTTTAAAGGTCACAGTTGTAAATGCAAACAGTTTACGCTTTGATGCATTCGATGTTGATTGTGGTACCAACATTTTTATTTCAGCATGCTGCACAGTTACCTAAACTAAAACAACCTAAGGCTAAGGCAAAATCAACAATCAGTCCTCTTTCAAATAATTTATTATATGAATTCAGAGGACTTATTGAAGATACTCAGACCTAAACAGATTATATAACTGTTAATAGAAATAATCTATTGGGCATAAAAAAGTCTACTCTGTGATCGTCCGCAGCAGCAGAGTCACAGTAAGGCAGGGTGAGACATCTGTCCTCCCTCCTGCTCTCTGCTGTAAACACACAAAGCTATTAGCAAGCAGCTGCTCTGCTTGGGTCTCGTGTAAGTTTTTGGCAGAAACTCTTACTCTCTCTGTGTGCTCAACCTGCTCACCAATGGTAGGTCGGTTGCTTCGGTAGCTGCAACCTCACCGTCACACACACACACTTTCCTCTCGCGCTTTCTCAACTGCACATAACTGTCACTATGCACTGCCCGTTCCTTAAAGGAGCTATGCTACCAAGAGTTTCCCAGGCAACGACACAGAGGTTGACTAATGTTTCCGAACAGTGCTTCACAGAGGCTCCCAAATACTATTGATTTCCAAATCAATGGATATTTGGCATTATTTTTGGCATCACAAAATTATGTGCAATATGCAATTATAGGGGAAACACTGGTATTATTCAGAACACAGAGTAATAAGACATGTTTGGCAGGCATTTTCTCAGTGCCTAACTTCCTCCGCACTTCAGATAAAAATGGCGCACCTCAGAAAAGTGATGACTGTGGATGATGGCTGACATAGTGGTGTTGATACTGTGTGTGTCTGGTAGCTGTGTTGGGGGTGGGAATGGAAGGAATTTGTCATGTTAGCTTTTGGAGTTTAAAGAGGGCATTACTCATTTCCTTTGGGTTAACCTGGGTGATGTTTATTGTTACTGTGGCGATGAGCAGCCAGCTCCCACACAGCACTCAAGTTCCACTGACGAGGCTAATGTACTATGCTGATACACAACAGTATTATAAATACTGTAGATACAGATGAACACAGTCAGTAGATCTCATAGATTTAATATGATACTCCAGGTGTCAACCCTGCTGTCATGCTCTGTGTTGTCATGGGGCAGTAGCACACAGGGAATAGATTCAGACCCTTGTGCATTCTTGAACATTATACTAAATCCAGTTTCAGAAATGCTGTTTCTTTTTTTCTTTTTTTTTTACCATAACAACATTTCAGTTCAAATTGACTTAAAACATAGCATACTTGACTATTGTTTGAATTAAGTCACTAAACATGGCTGTTTTAAAAACCATGTATGGTTCAGAGTTTCCTGATAGTCCGTATCCTGTGACTGCTTCAACCTCCCTTCAGTCACTGATTAGTTGTTGCATTGTAACCTTAAGGCCAGACAAGTGTGCGGAATGCATTTCCTTCCTCATAAAACACGCGCAACGCTGATTTTTCTTAAATGTTCGAAATATGCATTGTTAACATCCTTGTTTTGTTGCTAGCTTCCGTACCTTTGCTTGTGCATTACTGCATTTCATGGCACATTACCGCAACCGGCAAATCAGTGCAGTTGTGTGAAACCAGTGGCAGGAATGTGAATGAAAGCACCTGTGTGCATGGACTTGTGTCTGTGTGTCCTCATGCGCTAAACAAGAACAAACTAAATGTATACCAACATGAAAAACATTGCTGCGTAGCATTACTAGTGGTGCAAAACTCTACATGGTACCCTTTAAGAGAGGAATTTTATTTGATTTGTTAGTATTAGTTTAGCATTAGTTTTATATAAGTTTGATCACAGTAATACTAAATTTGCAGCTCTTCTACTAATAGTTTTCTTCTGTTTGCTTTTAATTTGAGAAATGTTTCAGTAATATCTCTCCTCACTGTAACTTCTGAGTATCATTAAACAACTACACCAGAGCTGTAGTAGCACACTGTAATAAGCTGGATGCAGTTTGAAAAAATTCTAAATTTGATTTAGTTAGGAGTATGAGCTTCTAACAGCTCAAGAGTTGCTCCCTTACATGGTCATAGTTTGTTGTTGCAATGAAGATGTTATTATGATTAAAGAAAAGCATGAAAGAGATTAATTGTTGGTTCTGCCTTTTACTTGCCTGCAGTTGCACTTGTTCGTGTGTGTTCATCTGGGTGTAATTAACTTGTGACATTGGCATTATATAGTGTGATGTATTGAATCTAATATGTTGAGTGATGTCTTTATTCATCCTGTACCTAATGAACTGAATGTGTGTGTAAAAGTAGTTTTAAATTCTGATGGAAAGTTTGTGAGACATTTAACTTGATCCCCTGGTTAATTTGATGGAAAGGGTTGAAACTGGATCAGTCAGTAAGAGATGTCATCTTTGGCAAGAATAAGGGCTAGAGGTATGCAAAGGAAATACTTTTGGTCTGCAGCAGACACATGGATAAGGATGAGCAAAGAATTTAACTGTGTAAACTGCTGGGCAGCCTTCAGTGTGGATGTTGTCTGTTTTGACCTTTCCTTCATGTGCTGATTTGTTCTTTTGTGTCTTTATTATCCCTCACCATCAACCATTAGTACAGTACAGTACAACAGTGCTAGTCAATTGCAGAAGAGGACATTGCACATGACCTGGATTGATATGGACTGAATTAGAGAATTGGTTATAACTGTAATATTTCTTATATTAGCTTTGCTTTGCATTTTTCTAGACGCAGGCTTTTGAGCAGTTATGGTATTTTTATAGATATAGTTTTCTTTGTGTGTGTCTTCCCTGGAAAAATTTACAATAAATTTTACACTAAAGCCACGTGCCTCCTTGAAAGTGTATTCATAATATTGATTTATAGTTTGTGTTGGTGGAGTACAACCCCATGAAAATTTAATGTTTGGACCAGCCAAGGCTGAGTTGAGATGTAGGGGCTCATCAGGGATTTGCCCTGTACACCTCCCATAATTAAGTGCACGCTCGGCCTCACAATGTTTCATCTGACACCATCAAGGATGAAAAGGGATGGATCGATAGGTTTTCTCACAGCACCAGTAAGCCTCATTTCTGGGGTTGAGAGAACTCAGTGCAACAACTGTGTGTTTTGTTTGCAAAAGGCATACCCATATTTGGTAGAAACCCATTGAAAGATTTCTCTGCTGACATTAATACAGTAAGGCACACTGTAGCAGCCTGTATTGCGTTTAAGGGTAAGAAACCAGAAGTCCCACACAATAAACACTGTTTAAGCTGCTGCTGTGTTTAGCATGTTTTAACCATTGTCCAACTCCATGAGACTAAAAATAATTCCAAAGTAAATAAGCACATCCAGGCATATACAGGCTGAACCTTGAGTTCATGTTTTACCGTTTAACTCTAAAGATTCAAAATGCACACCAGCTCGGGAACAAGTATGGAAAGCAGTTGCAAACACCCAAGTTCAGCCACATAGCATCAATTACATGTGGAATTCAGGGCATTTGACAGTGTTTTCCTGCACAACAAGATACCAGAACTTGTCCTTTTCTGTATAAATATTAGAGCATTCTTTCCACCGACCCCTCCACTGATGACCTGCAGGAGAGCTGTGGGAAAACTACCAGGCTGGTGCCAGCTAAGCAGTATGAAATGCGGATGTACAGTGTTTTTAAAATTGTGGTGTTAAGGTTTTGAGGACACATTTTCATTTAAATTGTTTAGTTTGGGGTAAAAAAGACCTGCAATTAAATAATTTGAGTGGAAAAATGGGCCTGTTCATTTGGACAAGTACTATGTTTTCTTCGATTGACAATGAATGCATTTCAGTTGTCTTGCTGTGGCTGTGGCTGACTGGATTGTTTTGGATTTTCTTTTCCCTCCAGGGGCTCTACAGAGACCTTTCCAGGAATCTTGTCATGTTCAAGGCAGTGCTGAAAAAGAACAGAGATGGGAGCAAGGGGAGCAAGAAGGATTCAGGTATGTGGAAGATCAGGAGGAAAAACTGCAAACTAAGTTCCAGCTAAACAAATACCCCATACCCAAAGGCTTAGAAAAACAGAGGCAAATGTAAAAACTTTCTACAAAGTGTCTTTCTTACCTGCCCTTCTTAGTAATGAATCTAAATATGAACGCTGAAATAACTTTGTTGAGCTGAAGTAAACCGAAAAGAAAGCTGAGATGAAAGCACAAGGGCCTCTAATTCTTAAGTGTGCACTTAGCAAACATACAGTCATCTAATCTACCATTAACAGCGATTGCATATATGGCCAATAATTTAGCCATACCACTTCTATCTCACTCTTCTTTCCTTTGAAGAGCAGTGTGTGGTTCTAAGTAAACGACTTGGGCAATATATTATTATAATAAGATATTTCAACATGCAGGTTTATGATAGCTGGCTATGTTAGTTGTCTTGAGTAACAATAGTCCCATAAACTATGATGTGGATTGTTAGATTAAAAGCAGCATGTCAGTTTACAGTTATTGATGTGAAAATTAAGTCAGCAATGACGCAAAAGACAATGATTAGTAAGTATCCGAAATCTCAAATGACTGCTCACTATTGAGTAAGCTATCAAGTGGCTATTTTTATACAATATATATAGGAAGTAGTGGATGAGTGAATGAGGGAGTGATTTTCGGACACAGCCCTGGTCTCTCCTGACTCCCTGTGGCTAGCTGGCTCTGGTTATCTTGTAGATCATTTGTCAGTTGTATCTACAAGAGGGACAGATTAGGGAGGGGAAAAACTGCACACTGATCTGCGCTCTCGGCTTGTGTCTGTTGACGAAGCATTAACTCCGCTTACAAGAGGTGAAGGCAGGGGTGTCGACCGAGTGCTGTAACGCTAGCTCGCAGCCTGGAGACATCAGGCTTAATGTGTTGCCACACAACACAAATAAAAGGAACAGATGAATTAGTGAGCCAGCATTCTGCTCTATCTGTGCTGAAAGTGATCTTTATAGTGTATGAGCTGGGAGAGGTTTGCACACAAGGAATAAAGTAAAATAAGGGGTCATGTTAACTGTTAACCCAAACAAAACAAAATACATATTTCTATATAACTGAAGCCAGTAGAGTACATACACGCAGGTAATTTGAGTAAATGATGGTGGTGTATTGCTTAAAAATCAAATCCCTCCAGTGCTTTGTTTATACATGATTGTAAGAACTGTCACCGTATCTGAAATAGAACTTAAATAAAACATTTAGCGCTTCACATATGTATGAAAAAGTAATTGTTTAGTAACATTTCATAGAACCATTGTTGCGTTTATAACTCTCAGTTCAGAACATATGTTGCCTTCACTCTTTTTCATTTAATTTTGACTGTAGGATCAAACAGCCATTGTTTTATAACAGATGTTTTCTTTTCTCTGGGAATAACCTGTAGTTGACTTGACTGAGTAAGCATGAATCACTCTTCAGTCTCTTGTTCATACAATGCCCCCCTTCAATGATCTATCTTGACATAGTGGATTGGCCATTTCTGCTTCTACTGCATCTGCCAGTCTTGACTTGCTTTACCACCCTGAAGACTGGTTTTAGCCTGCAGTCTGGTTCTGTGACTGTATACAGTAGATACATGTCTCGGCTTCCTCTACCTTTCGTCTGAGGCTGACGTGAGTTGTTTGACTCAGTCACTGCTAAAATTAAAGGGGGAAACAGTCTGCTTTGCGTTACACATAAGGCCACCTCTGCTGCTCTCTGTTACTGTACCTCTGTTGCACTGACAGAGGGAGAATTGTGTATTGTAGGCTTGTATATATTTCTTTTATATCAAGTTTGTGCAACTTGTCTAACATTTATGAATCACTTTGTGATAACCCAGCTTCCCTGTTATCCAGAAGCACACCCATCCCCACACACATACAATTAAACACAGCAGGTTATATGTATGTGAGGACTGAGAATGGCAGAGTTTTATGGCGGGACAGCTCCTTTATCCCAGCCTCACTCTCCCAGTTGGACCCCATCCATCATGCCCAAGCAGCTCTGTGTCCCTTTCTCATGCTGGGACAATAAAATCTGGCCACTCCTCTCTGTTGTTTAGGGCTCTTAAGACAGATGAGAGGTCACTATGGTACAACAGCTAGCAGTGGTCACTTTGCCCCTCTGGTGTCCCTTCATGGGACATAAAACTCTACTGCATATCTTTTCATTTCCAGGCTTATAGATTTTTTTGAAGGTCAGATTCAATGTGGCAAATCACCTGTAATAACCTACTATAATTAAGAGTTATCTTGAGAATGATATTCATTATGGGTTAGAGGAACAGTTTGTAACATTTAGAGGGATCTATTGGCTGAAATGGAATATAATATTCATAAGTATGTTTTCATTTGTGTATAATCCCATGAAAATAAGAATTGTTGTGTTTTCATTATCCTACAATAAGTCCTTTATATATACAGAGGGAGCGGGTCCTCTTCCACGGAGCACACAGTGTTGCACCACCATGTTTCACGTTTTTCACGTTTCGCAGCCACTGTAGGTTCTCTTACGTTCTTGGAAAAGGAGGCGGAGGGGGGAGACGAGTATTGAGTCGGTTGTGATCTACACCCTCATTTCTAGATGCTGCTAAATTCTACACTGATCACTGAAAATCATACTGAATTATTAACAGTTGCAGTAAATCAAACTTCTTTGTCAGGAATCTAATCTGTTTTAATATGTCATCAAAAAGTGTTAAACAGCATATTGTGCCACCCTAACAGGCCTGTGGTTGCATCTCTGGTGTACTTGAAAAGGAGAATTTGTTTGTAAATTCAAGTCCTTCCTGGGACCTGAAATTAGGTTAGTAACACAGAAGCCCTGATGGGGAAGGCTGTGTTAACCAAATTAGGTACACTGCAGTATAGTTAATGGTCTCTGAGACAAGATAGCAGCATATTGCACATAAAATATTCACTGCTCCTTCTGTGCAACTTGAATAAAGGTTTCATTTTGATCCCAAATGATTTGAGAAAGAAACTAGTGTTGAAATTGAATATCTGGTGCAGCAGAGTTTTGTTATTGACTTTATGATATGCATTTATCTTTCTGCCACATTTAAATAGGATTAATGGTCAAAGAGTAGTTTTGAGGATTACAGCATGAGAGTTTTTGTCAGCTCTGGAGCAATAAGTACTAAGTAAACCTTGGTATAAAACAGAATATGGCAGACTATGAAATCAGACGCCATATTCACCTTTTGCTTTGATAAGCTTGTTTGGTGAGCTTGATTTTATAATTTCGTTCTTCAGTTTTTTATTAGGCAACCCTGCTGTTTCTACCACAGTCCTGCTTGCTATATTGTAGATTATACAGACTTTCCTTCACTCAGAAAGGCCAGAAGAACAAAGTAAAATTTGCTCAGCAAAATATAATTGAAATTCAGTGGGAGGACAGACCTCTAATGGAGTAATTTCAAGATAGCTCAGCATATGTTGCTCATGACATGGTGGCTATGGACTGGAGGGAACTTTAAAGCAGTCAAGGAAACTTGTTCTCTATGCCAGATACCACTACAGTCATTAGCTCTCCTTTGGGATCTCCACATTGCCAAGACCACAAAAACACACAGTTTGCTAATTTAGTCTCTCCATCTTGCACTCCTCCTAGATCCTTCTCCTCCTCCTCGCTTTGCTCTTCTAGACTCAATCTGTAAAGAATCTGTTTGGAATAGGCCCTTTTTAATCCACTTTAAGTGCTCCTTTTTTATTGTCTGCCATTCTGGAAGTGGGATGCTAGTTTGCTAGTTTGCTGTCCTGTTGCCTTTGATGTGAACATTTTCTGAGAAAGGTTACACTGCAAGTAGGCCTCACTGAAGTTAATAGAGTTGGGACCCCGAGACACAAGAAGATCATTATATAGTAAAAAAACAAACAGCGTTTTAATTGGTGTTTTCTTGGAGAATACAGGCCTATCAGATTTTATGGAGAGTTTCACCTATTACTGCCTATGCATTTATAGCAGTGTTTGAGCAGATTGAGCATCCACTCAGAATTGGTAGTGACAATCTTCAAAACAGAAAAATAAGTCATGTCATCAATTGGTTCTACTTACCACACTATAGAAGTGATTATTGGCATGCTTAGACCTAATAAAATTAGATTATGGGAAGATCAAGTAGTGCATAGTTTTGGGATCTAATGTTTTATTGCTGCAAATGGAGGGAAGCTAAACCTAAGGCCATGTAAAATCCCTATGGTGGACTTTTTTCCATTTTCATTTCCATTTTTCCACTAAGATTTAATAAACTTTTTGGCTAAAGTGGCCAGTTGTCTGCTTTTTATAGGCCCCACTGTCTGTTTCTCTTTAAAGCCTCATTTTCTTGAGTGAAGTATACCACTACTCCCTGTCACTGCTGGCCTTGGAGTATCAGCAACTTCTTTAGACAGTGTCTGCTCATGTTGGGATCCATAGAAGCAGTACTTTTGACTCAGCTTTAATTGCTGAGTCTTACTGTGCACGTTGGGTAATGGCTCTGAAGGCGCTCCAACTTGTTCTTCCCGCTCAATGTGCTTGGCTGCTTGAGGCAGCTGCCACACAGTTGTCTGTCTGTTGTGGGTGACACAGTGTTAATCACACTAGCATGCATTGCCGTGCACTCTGTGAGAACGATAACAGTTTCAGCTGTTTATTCCTCCAACACAGACGCACACACACACACACACACACACACACACACACACACACACACACACACACACACACACACACACACACACACACACACACACACAGACATGCAACGAGCCCCAGTTGGCAGGGCTTTTCTCAATTTGTTTGGCAGTATGGAGACAGAATCTACACATGCACCTAGTTGGATGTGAAGCGGCAGCCCTATTGTTGACCTGGCAGCACAGAGGATGGGGGTGGTGGGGGTCCACCCTACTGCCCTGCTTTAGTTTTAATTTCCCAGCAGTGTATCTAGTGTGATGACATTTACCCTGCATGGCATGACATAATTTTTTTCAGATGAGTCAAGAGTGAGTGAACTGTAAGTTTAATCATTTACATTTGAGGGAGGGGCAAAGGAAAGATGTTGTCTGTTATCTTGACAGTTTTAATGTAAATTGATGCCTCATAGCCCTTTTTGATGACAACTGCATCTGCACCAATAATCTCTCTTAAAATGTGGCTTTTCTGTGCTCTTTTCAAAGGCTTGCAACTGTGGAATGAACATGTGGCCACATTGCTTTTTATCATCATTAAGGTCTCCCACAGCAGGGGGTGACTTTACTGTTCTGACCAAAAAAAAATGGAATGAGAAGCAACTAAGGATAAGCAGACTTCAACAAGAATGTAATGTGCTATTGGCTTGATATGCCTTGCAGAATATTCAAGTCTGTAATGTCATTCTTTGGCTGATTAGGAACAACCTCATTTTAGATTTCAGGAAGAAAGGATGCATGCACAAACTAATGGAGTATTTGTGTGTGAGAGAAAGGGGGAGAACGAGAGAGAGGGAGAGACCATTAAGTACTGTGCTGTGTTGCCTCAGCTGTGGTGGTGACTGGTACATGCTGTCTCAACAGTTTCTGTGAGTTTTTTGAGTGCTTTGACATGAAACAGTGATTTGTTGCTGGGGGTCAGGCAACAGTAAATTGGTTACAAAGCAGGATATTTATTGTGTAGAAGGATGTGTGTGTGTGTTTTTTTTAAGGATATCATGTGGGTCTTTAAATTGGAAATGCCTCAATGATGACACAATTTGCAGGATAACTCTTCATGTTGTGTTTCCAACCGGTCCTACAGCTCTGCAATCAGTACTGCCTTTGTAAAGATTGTAATGTCCTGTTTTTGTTGAGCTAGTCAGTGAGTTGCTGATAAAGCTAATAATATGTTTGAAGTAATTTCAGGTGTTGTTGTATTGTTAATTGTTAGGTGAGCTAAACAAAGGGGCTGACGTTACAGAGCTCTCCTGACTTCTGTAATCACTCTTCTGTTTTCCATATTGTATATCCCATTTATGTGACGATACATTTAATAGAGCAGCTCACATTGCAGAGATTCCTTCCCTTCTTTCTTTCTCTTTCAGCTGCCCTCAGGGGCTTAACATCAGGAATTTTTACTGTTATGGGAAGACTTCCTTCAATAAACAATAACCACAGGTGGTTGGGCAATTATTTACCAAACAAAAAATAGCTTATGATAGACAGTTGTCTGTCCAAAAATCCCCATTTTTTTGTATTACTGTACTGAGCGAATACTGAATTAGAATAAATAAACTTTTGTTATAGGAAAAAGTTATTTCATGAGACCTTTTGCTTTAGACAGTACAGCTAAACCATGTTTGTTACTTTTGTTCCCCGGAAACAACTAACCTCTTTCTTTGGGCTATCAGAAATAAAGAAAGGTTTCATCTTTGCTCAGCTGTGACTCAGAAATAACCACATGCTCTTTTAAATGGGTGCCAAACATGGTCATCGGACTGGAAATGTGGATGATCCAGTTTTCTTTTTAAGAACCTTGTCTCTAGTCTGAGGTGGTCAGGATCACAGGGAATTCACTCACTGGCATGGTTTCCGACCCTCTCCTCAGACATTAACAAACATTGCTCCAAACAGAGTTTGCCCACAGGTTCCAGTGTCAGACTGCCTACGTTGGCCTGGTCCACAGCTGGATGGCAGCCTCCTCTCTAGCCATATCTACCGCAGCCATTTTGAGAAAGGCTCCCTTCTTGTCCCGTGGCTTCTAAGGGAACTTAAAGCAAACTCCCTCACAGTCTTCATCCGTCGTGGGTGGAAGTTTTACCATTTTCTTTTCTTAGGAACACTGCTCTTGTGTCCAGGATAAGTGTGTGCTGTAGGTGAATTAGGAATGCAGGTTGTAGTTGCTCGATGAAAGTAACATCTGGTAACAAAACAAACAGAGGATGTCCTTATGTCAATGAGAGCCAATGTTCATGTTCTTCTAATAGCACAGAGACATAAATGTGCAAATTAATGAACACAAACTTCGTGTTTCATAAATTTGGTGTCGCCTTAAAATAAGGGTTGTTTCACCAAGACTGACAGACAAACAAGATGAATGCAGTCAACCACAGGATGTCTAGACCACACATGACATATAGTTTGTGACCTGTGTAGGACAGAAAGACAGATTCCATGTTATGTCACACATATGCACTGAAACACACACACACACACACACACACACACACACACACACACACACACACACACACACACACACACACACACACACACACACACACACACACACACACACACACACACACACACACACACACACGGATAGAGAGCAACAGAGAAGAGCAACCTCAAGATACATTATTAACATCCTTTGATTAACCATAAGTAGTGCTCAGACCAGAACCACTGAGTACTTTATCATCAGATCATGGTTTTCCCTTTTGGAAAACATTTTTGAAAAAAAAGTAGTGCAGTTAGGAAGCTCAGATCAGCTCATACTGTAGCTGCTACTTTAGCTTTTAAGTCTAAATACTCTGCAAAAAAATAGATCCTCAGTTTCACTTAAAAACACCTTTTATGGGGTTAACGTCCATTGCCCTTCATCGAACTTTAATGTTAAAAAACAAAAAATAACCTGCTGACATTTGTGAAATGGCTTTCTGACTAATGATTGCTATTTTTGCTCCCAGTCATATTTGTCTAGATTTTCATGTCCAGACAGTAGTGGCAGGATTTAAAATGGTGGAGAAAAGAATGCACCTGATTTACAAAGGAGACCATTGAGTGCACAGACCTACACGGCTATCAAAGCACTGTGCAGCCAGCAGGCAATGATTAGCAGGGCGTAGCTCAACCCACATCTTTCACTTACACACACATTCATGTACAAATACACACCCACCCACACACACATATGAAAACATCAACAAACACACACACACCCACAAACCTCAGGTGTATCCACCTTAGACGCTCAAATAAGGGCTCTTGGGGAAAGCAGTGAACCTGGTCGGCCAGTCTAGCTGTTTTCACATCAAAGACGTCTATGAAGATTTGACTCATGTGATCTGAATTTTTGGACTGTATTTGATTGTTTTTAGAGCACATACTTCAGATTCTTATGACTAGCAGCACAACTTATTTTCTGTAGTTGTAGCTGTAATATTAAATATACAGCGACACAGAAACAGCATTCATTGAAGTATTGGTTTGAAAGTGCTTTATCATAATTTGCATCCCATGGCCCCTTTTTGGTGAACATATACAATGAACAACATGTAAAGTACAGCTAAATGTACTAGCTAATGCTCACATCTGACACTGCTCTTCCTGCCCAGTGGCTTCTGGCTGGGATGAATTTGGAGAAACCAGGGTTCCCAGAGGTCTACTGTCTGCCTTAGCCAGTGACCACTCTCCATTACCCTAATTTGGCTCCCATACACTCAGCATCAACAGAGCATGTGACCTTGGAATTGAGTGCAAAGCAAAAGACAGACAAGAAGCCAAACAAATA
Source organism: Scomber scombrus (assembly GCF_963691925.1). Taxonomy (NCBI): domain Eukaryota; kingdom Metazoa; phylum Chordata; class Actinopteri; order Scombriformes; family Scombridae; genus Scomber; species Scomber scombrus. The sequence goes on from NC_084982.1 coordinate 14,746,328, forward strand.
TACAGAGGAACGCACTGGAAACAGGGGGCGATGGCATCTACACCACGACAACACAGTTATCCCCCTCCTTCACCCGTCACTCATCAGGCAAATGGATTCTTTCGGTACTTCAAAGAGAAGGAAAAAGAGTTTATCAGTTAAAATGCCAGGGTGTTTTAAAATGGTCTTTGAAGGGGTGATAGTGGCTGTCATGGCAGTTCATTGGCTGGAGAGGTCAGCGGGCCACAGGTTTTTCTAATTACAGCGTGACCCGCCTTGGCAGACACATTCCTTCTGTCTGATTTTCTGTGTTCATACCTTTAACATCTATTGTCTGTGATCTAAATGAGCACCTAAAGCGTGACTTGTTACACAGAAAACTATTCTATCACCCACAACACATACAAAGCCCTTGCTTTTCATTGTCCAAAAAGTTTACTTTACTATTCTTCCAAGACTTCTGAGGATTGTGTTTTTCTCATCTATCGCTATCTCTCTGCGCAGACATCAGGCCATGCTGTCACAGTGTCTGACTCTTAGAAACTCTGTCTGTGTGGGTGTCTGTGGAGACCTCAGTTCAGTGTTGGGCCCCTTTCTCTCTTCTCTATCCTACTTTGCTCTGTGCTTCTCTGCTCTGCATTTCTGAACACAGAGACTCTTTTTTTTTTGTAATTGTGTTTGCAGATGAATGTCGTGCCATCTTTAGCTCAGGAGGGTTTTAGACAGGCTGAACTAATGACCTCAGCTCCTTTGTGCCCAGCCTCAAAGGGACTGGGGATAGTGCCTTTTGCAAAGAGAAACATTTAGTGTAGAGTGCTCCCTCTTCATATTTACATCTCTCATTTTAAAGATTGCATTTTAAGATAATTTATTATTTGAGCACTATTGATGAAATGTACTAGTGGCCAAAAAATAGTTTGATAAAAGCGTAGAAATTGAGTTATAAAGCCAGCTGTAGGAGTTGTCGAACAGATTGGTGTTGTGTCAGTGGGTATAATTCCCTTTTTGATTATATTATTAATCATGAAAATAACAACAAAGCAGCACATTGTCTCTGTGCTAATGGCTGAAAAAGAAATTCCTTTCAATCCTTCTAAGTGCGTCAAATCAGGCAAATGTGATAGATGCTAAACTCACACAAATTCACCACCAACAAAGATTTTCAGATGGTACAAAGCTGCACAATTTGCCCTGGTTCTTGTTTGCTTATGGGATTAGGCTCTTTGGGAGGATTGGATGGACGGCTTTTGTGCCACATCCTCGTCCGTTACTGAACAGGCTGTTGTCCAGGGGTAAGTCTTGTTCTCATGACCTCACCTGGCCCCAGAAGAAGCTCTGCCTAATGACCTGTGTTAATGGCAATCCAAATCTGTTGTTAGACCAGATCTCCATGGCAACCCTGCACTCCAGACCACATTGCACATATGCTTGGAAATATATTTCACTCTGTCTCAGAACTGCTATGTCCATTTTGTTAACAAGTCAAGAATAAAGGTACTTTGGAGATTGAGAGAAAAATCTTAAGAAAGTGGGGCAAACGCTTGTCCACCTCTCACCGTGCTGCATTGTGAATTTTTCACCTTGAAGCAGAGTGGTCCCAGTGTTCGCAGTGTTAAAATGATTGATCATAGTATGGACAAGTGTGCTCAATCATCCATCATCCATCTGTCCTTTGCATAGACTGTACCAGATGTTTCCATGACATTTAGAGGACATTGATGTAATTAACCCTACGAAAACCTACGTGAGTCATTTTATGGTTTTACTGTAGAACTGTTAATGTATGCATATTTAAACAACAGTACTAAAAGAGCCAACTGTGGTGCATGGCAAGCAACCACTGCAAGTTTTTCTTTTTTTCAGGCCCTTTTGGGTTTACACATTAATGTGTGAGTAATTAATATTTGGTGACTCCACTGGCCCGGTCCTCCTCCAGCAGCTCCCCTGGTCTGGCCTGGAATCTCCTGTCCTCCATGCGCAGAACCTTGCTTGTTAGCTCATGGTGAGCTGACCGGGGCTCTGTGTTGATTTGATAGTTAAAAACACGTCTGTATGAATATTTTGATTCGGTTAAATGTTTTAACTCTCCTGGGTTACCGCGAGCAGGTTTCCATTTAACCTGCAAGGTAAGGTAGTTTTCCACCAATCATACAATGTAAATGAAGTTCCAGCCAGACTTCATTCATAAATCCCAGGTTTAAGGGGACTTGGCTGTAGGCTAATGTTGTTTCCTGCCACAACACAATTTAAAGTGTTTTCTGACACATAATCAGACAAACATACCTTGATTTCACAAAAAACAAAACAAAAAAAATGTCACTAATACCACATATGACTGCATACCACGCTGTTCAGCCCCCTTAAATCACTGCAGGGGAAATTCCTTCACCGCACCAGCCCTACAGACAACAGCTGACCCCCTTCCAGGCTAGCTCTAGTGTTGTTGGATAGGAGATGAGAAGGTTATATTCCCTTTAGTGTTGCAGTGAACAGTGTGTCTCACTTGCCTGTAGTCTGGTACTGAAGAAGCCTGCAGAGAGAAATGTATACTGTAACCTTGCACACAATACTGCTTGAATACTCCTTGAATATCAATAACTCTCAAGCCATGATGGTCAACAAAAGATCTGCACTAATTTATCCCAAAGCTCTGGTGAAACCAGCGTGGCCACTTGGCTCATTTATATTTCCATGGATGGTCAAACATTTGAATCTGTGTGAAGTGAAGTGCACTGTTGTCTGTTATCTATAGTATGTAATAGATATTTTGTTAAGTGATATAATCTGCAGTAACAGAAATAAATCAGTTGAGTTTTGTGGTAGCCTGTTTTTCTAACAAAGACACTGCATGTGTAGCTGGTTTATTTATTTACTTACAGTAAAAACCGGTGTATAAGTCGCACCTTAAACACAAATTTTTTTTTTCACTAACTTTGTTGTTTTTCCTCTGGATGGAACACAGAATGATGCTTTGTTTGACTCTGGGACTGACACAGAGTTTGGGGACAGTGAGCTTGGTGAGACTTACTGTGACTTGGGCGTAATATTTGCGCACAGTGACAACTCTGATGAATAGTTTTTGGGACTCGAGTAAGCACACAGTAAACATTATATCAAATATGTAAAGTTACTGTGTTCTTTTAAAAGGTTTAATTGAAACCCATAGCCTAATCCGAACCCAGTCTGACTTTATATACTGGTCCAGTTCAGTTAAGCAAATCATTACCGGACTATTAACCATTATCCCGACACACTGTTTCAGGTGTAATATGTGTTTTGATTGTGTTTGGAGTATAAACATATGTCTTTATAAATGAATATCTACTGGTGCAGTCATTTAAAGCAGTCTTTAATAGAAAAGCGTTTTTCCCAGCATGACAACCCCCAAAATGTGACTTATACACCGGTTTTTACGGTACATTATTCTAATGCTGCATTTCAGTGGTGGAAATTCCCTTTCTGCATTTTCATTAACTTTAAGAATACTAACCCTGAGAGTGAGAAAAGGCGAGAATGTACACTTTAGCTCAAAAATATCAAAATGATGTGCTTTCTAAGTCTTTCTTCTTTTTTTATGCTGCATTGGACTGCTCAAATGGAGTTTCATTGTATACTTGCAATGACAATAAAGATCTATTCTATTCTAAGTGTAAGTAGGTTCAACCAAAAAGTGAGTGCAATCATACACGCAGGTATATTTGTGCTTTTATAGTACACGCACGCTTCTCTGTAGAAACTGTTTTCAGGTATAACGTTTAATCCGTACTCATAGTAATCACCTCTTATATAGAAAACAGTTAATTGATAGTGGCTTCACTCATTCACTATAATGTACATCATATCTGTGGTGAACTTGGTAAAGATATTGATTGTCTCAGATTATTTTCCCATACCGATTTATGAAGAGGAATGGGAAATGTCATGGTGCTTGCCCAGCGCAACCTTCCATCTCCTCTTCTCCCTCTCACCAAGACACACATATACCCCTCCCTGTCAGTCTGTCTTCCCTTGGGGCCAGGAGGGAAGGCATACCAGAGCTCAGGCCACCACGGAGTTGTGCATCAGAGGGAAAGAGAGACAGAGAGCGTCTTAGTATTTTGGATCTGAAACATTCTGTAGTCTTGCCTTGCCAGCGGCATCTTAGCTTTGCATAAAGCAACTAATTTGCTCTCATTATCAAATGCATATGAATTGGAGTTGAGCATTTCAGGGCTGCAGGAACTATTCCTGTTTTGACAAGCTAAAAACTGAAGACATGTCAGAGTTGTTTTAGCTTCAGGGACCACCAGCATAGACCAGTAGTCCCTTGAAATCAGTTAGACAATTTCTCATGACAGTTAAAGAGTTTATAGCCAAAAATGTGACATTCATGATATAAAATATGCCCACAGGAAGAATGTGGGCAGGAAACAGAGTAATGAGTATACAAAAAGACAATTAGATGTTTTTTATTCCCAACATATTTATGTAATTCTTCACTAGAAATGAAGCATTATGAACAATTATGCGCAAGTCATTATTTATCACTTACATCATTCTTTTCAGGATGCCTCATACAATATTTTGACTGTTCCTATGGCTACCACTGACTGAGTTAAGTGGTCTAAAATGAAAAAGTCCTCCTGGGATACTCTAAGATACCATCATAACATTTTGTAAATTGTCTTAAATGATTTATTGAATTTTGAACCAGACAGATTTACATCCAATTTACATATTATATCTAATTTATCCTAAATCATCATAGAAAACTTGAGACCCTCCCCCACTCTATATTCCTTGTTGTCTGGCTCTCTCTCCGCTCTGTGGGTTGCTGTGTGTTAACCATGACAGCTTTTGTGAGACTGTCACCCTGGTCTCGGAAGTACACAGGGAATCCACATTGGCACTCAGTCTAGCGGGAGAATTCCCCCTTTGGTGGATTGTCCTACGGTCATCGTGCTTTGTGTGTCTACTGAAAGAATCTGCATTAATTATAGCCTTTCTTCATTTTTTTTGTGGTCCATAAAATTAACTAGTGAGAAGCTAATAGAGTGCTTGTATGTGTGTATGTGTGTCATGTGTTCGTATTGTTTAAAAAGACTTTATAGTTTAACTAGCTTTTGCCAATTTAGTTTGCAGGGCAAATTGTATTCTTTGTAGCACACAAAGTGGTTTGGATTGAATACTACAGACAGTGGACAAACTTAACAGTTTCACCACTGTTTCTCACTGCTAATTCTGTCTTTGGCATATCATGATTTTTGAGACTCAACTGCAGTGAATGGCATCTCAACACAGAAATGACACAAAAATTACAGTACTAATTTCAGCGCACCCTAAAGAATCCGATTTCCCTGTCAGTATGTCAACAGCAAAGATGAAGCAGCTAGAATGCCTTTCATCACACGACTTGAGTTAATGCATGCATGCATGTCATGTCCATGTTTTCTTACAAGGTTTCTGTGAAAATTATGTAAATTGTAGGGGTTTAAATGTCAACTAACAATACAAAGCAACAACAACTAAATACAAAGATTATACCAGAGAGCAAATGTGCATATAGTACGCTATAAGGAGAAAGGTGAAACTGAAACTTAACTTAATTGTTAATTCTATGTACTTAGTTTATCTCTAAAGTAGTAAAAGGGCTTAGCACTGTAAATTTTGCACAACAAAGAAAATGTGTTTTAATTCATTGTACTTGACTTTTATTTGGTGATGATGATCAGATTGCTGATTTTGTGCAGTTTCAAACAATGAGTATGTCTGCTTTTGTCAGTTTAGGTTTTATATTTCATTTTCATGTAGTTTAATACAAAGTACAGTGTTTCTATCTTTATGACATTACTGTGAATGTAGGAAACAGGGAGATGGAACATTAGTTGGAATATGTGTGTAAGATCGACTCCATTGACCTGCTAGAATAATTGATTTGTACTTCAATGGTTATTTTTCCAAATCAATGTCTTGAAATAATATTGAACTGTTTTTATGGGTTGGGCATGTCCCCATGGGCTCTGGCCATTCACTTTGATGAGGAGGAAAGAGCATGCGAGGGACTGTAATCATTTTTACATCATTTTGGGGGAGCACTGTATAATTAGAAAGGGTTGATTTCCTTGACCACAGCAGCGGTTGAAATTGCAGGCTTTGCCCCATCCAGGGTTTAGGAAAGTAACTGAAATAGCACTGGCAAGTTTCTGTCCTTGTGTCCCTCTGCGTATAGTATCGGTCAGATGGCAGCGCAGTCACCATGACACACTGCAGCCTATCCACCAGCACTTGGACGACCATCTTTTATGTGGCGCCTCTTGTTTTCAGAACCAACTACCAAAATTACAACTTTGTCATAATCTCTTTAGCATGCAATATGGCTGTAACCTGTATCAGCTGCGACCTGCTGTGACTGCAGCAAGTGAACACTCCTCAGGGAGCTTTTACTCTACACCAAATAGATGAAGCCTTAAGGCAGATACTTCCTGTGCTTGAACGCTGAAGCACTAAATTACTTTTATTAGTTTACTGCTGCCGTGTTTCCCTCATAAAAGGGCAGCTGTGTCACACTGCTGTTGCTTTATCATGACAATTCCTTTATGAAATCTTACATTTATTTGTAAAGTTGTGTCAGGTTTGTGCACCAGAGCCAGAGCTCCTGTCTTAGGTATTGGTGAGTAGTATCATATTATCTGCAGTTAAAACACAAAGAGTCTTTAAATTACATATTTATACTTAACATATGATGTTGCTGTATTGTTAAAATGTATCATTATTAGAGCTGCAACTGATTATTTTAATCATTGATTAATTGGGTGATTAACATATTCAAACAGCTCGTTTTGGATGGCCAGTGGGATCCTATTAATAATCATCGAGGACAAAGAATTCCAGTAAATCCACATACAGAATGTCTTCCCATGTTTGAGAAAGTGGAACTAGTCAGTGTTTGGCAGTTTTATTTAACAAATGATTATTTGATTATCAAAATTGTTGCCAAATAGATTTCTGTTGATCAATTAATCGATTAGGTGATTAGTTGATACTAATCGATTTCAGCTGTAATCAATATTTAATTTGTTAATAATAGCATTCTGTAACAACACGCCGCAATGCTCAGCGCGACACTGATAACTTCATTTAGACCCCCTGCATCATATTTGCGTATCTTACCCCCAGTCAGACACAGAGACTTCCCTGCCCACTCCTTCCAGTGTCAGTTTTTAATATGGATGCAGAAGGTCTCATTCAGGTCAGGGTGATGGCAGGTCCTGGCCTTGGCTGAATGACATTTGGATCATTCACAGGTTTTTCCGTGTCTGAAGGCATGCAGAGGTGTTGTTGCAACCTTTCTGCTTCCTGTGTCTGGCATTCTTTATTGTTTAGGAGCATTTTAAAACACAGGACAGCTTTGTGTCCCTCGTGGCAAGGTAGAGGCGTGGAGAAAATGGGTCTCTGTTTCTGATTAGCCCGGCAGCCAAACAACACTCCTTATTTTCTCTGAGGAGAGAAGCAGGATGCTAATACTAGCTTCCCTCTTGTAGTTCAGTCTTCAGTGATTTCTGCAAACCTCTGGATGCAGACAGGCGTCAGCGCTATTCTGCTGAAGTCTTCCCAAGCTGCACAGTCCTGAAAACAGAACCAGAGCTAATTGTCATTGCTGTGGTTCGCCACATCTGCAGTTATGATTTAACTGGGTCTGCTGACGTATGATCTGTATTATTAGTTACGTATTACATGTTACTTTGAGGTTGATAATTCATACATTTTAATATGTGGCCATGATGAGTGGGCAACTTTGATGCCACAGAATAGATTACTTTGCTCCTAACTGGCTCCACGACTTGAGTGGTCTTTCCATTCAGGATTGGTTCTCAGTTAAGCAAAACCTGTTTTTCTCATCCAGGGCTTGGATTCCACTGAGGAAAGTAGTAGCCAGGTAAAGTCATTTGCAAGATATTGGTGAAACGCATAAGCAACAATAGCACACTGCCAGGTTTACAGGTTTGCATATTTTCTTTTCCCCACTCATCCTTCCACCCCGCCCAACCCCTGCACAACAATAACAACACGCATTACAAAAATATATATACAGTATATTTAGTAAAATAAGAATGGGGAAAAAACCTCTGCTTCAGTGTGTTTATATTTGGCTGTGGGGTTAAGGAGTGAATTGACCAGGGGCCTGCTGCAGGCTGATGATATCATGTATAAACATAGGCAATCAGCCAGGAGGAAGAACAGATAACCCAGTAGAATGGAAGACAAAATATTCCCACTTTACTTTCTTAGGAAGTGCTTGCAAAACTCTCAAAGTGTAAGCTTTGTCTTCTCTAGATGCAAAAACGACATCACATCTTTCAACCACGCAGAGAATGGGGGGAGGGGCGAGTAGGCGATTTCCAGTTAAGGAGTTTTTTTTTTTTCCTGGCTAGAATCTGAAGTTAAGTCATCTCTAGAGACTGTGGGGAACCACCTCTGTGAGGAGAACAAATCGCAATATCTAAACAGGTGAGACAGTAAAATGTAGGGATTATCCAGTCCTAGAAAATAGCTGCATTTATATAACGCTTTTATCCAAAGCACTTTACAATGTTTCTGTTGCTCACTCACTCATTCACACATACACTTACTCCTGAAGCAATGTGGGGTTCAGTATCTTTGCCCAAGGACACTTTGACATGTGGACAGGGTGAGTCGGGGATTGAACCACAGACCCTCTGATTAGTGGACGACCCACTCTAACACCGCATCCTGACATACAGCGACGCGAGTGAGAAAAAGTGATTAAAATGCATGAGTTTTCAATCAGCCTTTCCTGACATGCCGGGTGCGACATCGCCCTGTCCAACGATGACGCCCACCACTCAAAAAATCGCTTGCTCTGTCTCTATCTGGACGAAATTTTGCGGCTGTGTCCTGCCCCTAAACACTTCTTATTGGTTGAAATGTACACACTGCTTCCTGTTGACAAGCTAGCTAGCGATAAAATCGTCACTCTGCATATCAGGACAGTTTCGCGCGAGATTTCGTCGCCGGTTCACTCACTCGCTGTATGTCAGGATGCGGTGTAGCCACAGCCACCATGAAGATGCAAAGATTGATATTAAATGAAATATAGCTGCCCTGAAAGTGCAAATGATTAAATGTTAAGTCCATTGCAAACCGGCAGAATTCTGGTAAACCAGATTGTATTGAACACCGCCTTGACCAGCTCAACAGGTTTTTCTGTTTTGAATTCTCTCAGAGTACTATAGAGTTACGTTGTGGGTTTCTTTCTTTACATGGGAAACAACAAAGACATTCATATAGTTAGAATAGGAGGTAGAATTTCATGTGGATGTCCTGTACTTTACACACCTAATGGTATTGGTCATGTTTTAGAGATGCAGATCTGCTGTTGCACCTGTGGTGGTTTATTAGGCAAATGTCCAGGGGTAAGTGTGTGTGTGTGTGTGTGTGGGGGGGGGGGGCTTTGCAAGCTTATTTGTATGCAGCTGTTAAGAAATAAACCAGGCAGTGACATGGACACAGCTTTTGCTCTTGGTAAGTCAAGTTGCTCAATTTTGATTAAAATATGTTTGGACCTGTGAATGTTTGAGTTTGTCAACAGATTTTTTTACTTAGCAGCTAGAATGCTTAATGAATAACATGTTATCTCAACTCAGTGGTCAATGACACATTTTTTTAACTCCACTAACTGGATGTCCTTCTCATGTGTCCCATGGCATGAGAAATGGTCGCTGGCCCATGACCCCAAGTTTAAATACATATTATGCTGCCCTGTGTTTTCAAGGATCCAGTTCTCTTCAGCTTTTTTCCCACCTGAATTGTTATCCTTGTTTGTGGACCTAGCAGCACATGAGATTATCTCTGGTATGGAATTCTGTCTGAATCTCAAATTGATCTCATGAACAACATCGTCTCTTGTTTTTAATCAGGCCCAAATTGTTGCTGTAATTCATTCCCAGTAATTCATATGATTTATCCTTGAAGGAAATCTTGACAGTGTACCATGCAGCAAGATATGGGTGGTCAAAAATGTTTGTGACAGGATGCCCTTCCTCTCCAAATTAGCAAATATTCTTTAATATGAACATATAACACATCAATCAGATCAGTCATATGGAACAGGTTTTGTATTTCGCATCTATTGGACTCATTGTTCATTCCTGCAAGCTTACCAAAGCTCAACAAAGTGGAGACTGAGAAATGACAGTAAAGTGTAAAATGTACTCAGTTCTACCTCCATGGAGGATCAAATAATGTATAGCATTGTAATTCAAGTTTTTAATTAGTTTTCTCATAAGATGTGTGCCATTCAAACAGTAAAAACTAGATGCATGCTCAATATTACATGATTAAAGGAAATCTCAGTAAGAGACCACACTTAAATCCACCGTTGCTGTATAGTATAAGCTGATTTCTCTGCGAGCCTGTGGCACAAGCTCCCAAGGTTGCATAACGGTCAATAACTAAATACCATCAAACTATATTGGTGTAGAAAGTTGTATGAAAGCTCTTTGTTAAATTGAAAAATATGTTGTCATGAGGCTGATGTGTAAAATGTCGACATCATGAAAATCGAGTTAAGACAGCATGCGCAAAGAGGTTATTTTTAGATGATCGTTGACTACATTAGTTGTCATAAGGCACAACAGTAACTGTGATCTGAATAACGTCAGTGTAAACAACAATGTTCCCATGCCACTGTTAACAGGAATGTTGTGACCGAAGGTATCACCTGACTTCAGGTGGCTTGCCAGCTTTGGCTATCCTGTAGTGAATTTTACAGTCACATCTCCAAGAGGCAGAGACTGAAAATGACTGGATGCTGATCTGCACCCTGGGTTTGAGTTTGTTGATGAAGTATTATCTGGTTACGAGAGGTGAAGCCGGGGGAGTCGACGGGCGCTACCAGCTAACTTTAATCAGGCTAATGTCTTGTCAAGAAGCACAAACAGCAAGAACAGATGAATTAGTTTGCGGACCTTCATAGCTTTATGGGATAAACTGTGTTTTTTGAATATGCAAGAATGTGCATAGCCACAACTGCATTGTAGGTGGTGCAGGTTTTTAATATCATTGCTCCACTGTCTTACACTTTAAGCTCTAAAAATATGAGCTTTCAATCATGTTTTAGTAGGAATGGGGTCATAGCATTTTATCAAAGTCAAAACCAGTACCAAATCCAAATCTTTCCAAATCCCTTATCAAATTTTATTAGGTTTACCTTTCAGCATTTGCATGTAACTGATGGATAAAATAACAACAACTCAAAGATGGTATCATTTCCTCTTGTTGGCTGAACAGTCAGAAACAGTACAGTTTTTAGTGGAAGCCTAATTAATGTTCACAATCTGCATCTACAACAAAATGAGATGAGCAGCTTAATATATGAAATGTTAATCATATGGACACGTTTAATTAACAGCTAAAGCCTACTGTGCATCATCAGCTACTTACTCAAAATACTGAAGGTCCTTGATACAGGACTGTGAGGCTATCCAATTCAAATTCTGATATGATATGACTCAAAGTTTAACTGGGATATTCTTAAATTGATGTGTGGTGATCAGCTGGATCATTTCTCAAGAAAAGAGACTTATGGTGATACAGTAGTGTTACAGACTGATGTGTATTTTCACTCACAATTTTTGGCTGAATACAGATAGCAGCTGCAGGGAGAGTATTAACCAGAGAAAAGCCAAACTTTTCAGTTTAGCCTTTATAGAATAAACATTAATTAGGTACAGCTGATCTAATTTGCTGCAGGTGATGTCTGTCATTTTAATCAGCAACAACTGTTGGCTAAAGATGAGAAGTTTGCTATCTATCTGTTTTCTATTGGTCTTTGCTAATAAAAAAAGAGAGTATAAAGATAAAAGGTTTGATAAGCGATTCATTAGCATCAGTGTTTAATTAATCCGGCTATTTTGCCAATGGGAACTGGATCCAAAAGGGAAGCCTCTTTTGGAAACCATCCCTTTTGTTTTAGCTATCCTTCATTTTTCCAGGGGAAGAAAAAGGATAGATATTGTGAGTCATCCTGGGGCACGGAAAAAATATATTAAATAAATATAAGATTAAGTTGTCCAGCCCTTTTTTGCCAACAAGGTAAAAAGCTGACATTTTCAGTGTTTTAGTTTTTTCAACTCATCGGCCTGTTTTGCATATACTCAAAATGTCCTCCTCTCAGAACCAGCTGTTTTCTGCTTCTGCAAAAAATGTTACCTCTAAGAAATTTCCTCTGAGGTTTTACATTCTTGGCATTCATACTTCAGACTCAGGATGGTAGTAAAAGTGAGTGGTTTGGTATATTGTTTGTATTGGGCCAGCTTCAAGGTCACTCAGGCCATCTTTATTTGTCAAAGCAAAAGGCTTTTGCAGGTTATTTTAGGGGATACGTTGGAAAAAGTCTGTTCATAGTGGACTTAAAAGTAAGGTGCGTTTTACATACTAAATGATTACTACATCACAAAACAGCCCCTTCCTTTGGAAAATTATTTAACATACATAATGTCTGTGGGCACAATACTACAAAAGTCACTCCAATAGTTCTCTGTGGTCATGGAGTTTCCAGTTGATTGGAAAAACTGGCCATCCTAGGGACTATGGGATTATGATCTCGTGGATAAATTCCAGTTTAGTCTCCTCAGGCACAATCTGGCTATGTTATTTTGGAGCTAAACTCAAAGGCCTACTGAATGTTGCCAGTTCTTTTATCAAGTGTATTGCATCAAAAAGTCTCTTTGAAGAGCACTACAGGACTGTAAGGGGAACATGTAATGCAGTGACTGTTGTACTGATGGTCAAAAATTCACTTTTCAGTTACGTATTTATAATTAAAAGGTTTGGTTTAGGGATGCACCGAAAATTCGGCCACCAAAAATATTTGGCCGAAAATGGCCCAAAAGCGCATTTTCGGTTTTCGGCCGAAATACTTTTATCACCGAAACAGCTAACTAAAGAGATCAGCTCCTCTGATGCATCTGTAGCAGACGTTATTCCTTTATTTGCAGTACTAAAGTGTAGTACACTCTTAGAGTCTGTGAGCACACGTTTCACTGAGATCTATTTGGATCCTCTGCACTTCATTGCGACTGTACTTGATCCGCGTTATAAAGATCATTACCTGGATGTGGGATTAAAGCAGCGTGCACGAAAAAATGATCCGGGCCGCGATGGATGCGGAGAACCCGCTTACAGACGGAGAAGCGCACAGCACAGTAGAAGGTGTGTGTGTATGTGTGACTATAAATGCAGCGCGTGTGAGAGTAAAGCGTGCTTATAGCTCTGTGTTGCTGCTTATTAGACCAATACCGATCGCAACCCTCCACCAAGTGTAACACTAAGTGTTATTTTTAACTTAAATTAATTTTATATTGTGCATTGTTGTAATGTCATTGCTAAATAAATATTTTCATACTTTTCTAATTGATTTATTCTTTGAATTGCAATGCCTTGATTTTAGTGAGGTTAGTACACAGTCATAGCCATAAATGCAATTGTACTAATAATTGGCATAATCATTTCTTTCGGTGTTTCGGTTTTCGGTTTTCGGTTTTCGGCCTTGGTTTCCTCATTTTCGGTTTTCGGTTTCGGCCAAGAATTTTCATTTCGGTGCATCCCTAGTTTGGTTACATGACACTGTGCCAGATAGGACATTTAAAAATCACTGGAGAGCCTCTTATGCTGCCTTTTATAGTACATTCAGTTCTTTACTTCTAGCTTCAAGTGATTCATCTTGAAAATGAACACAGGAAAGAGAAATGTGCTTGGGACATAACGATTTTTAAGAAAAATCTTGGAAACATGTGGCCTTAAGGACACACATTAACAACTGATTCATAACCACTTGCAAGGTATGTAAATGTAGCAGTTCAGCCAGAGTGTCTGTGCTTTAAGCTTATTGTTGTGTTGTTTTAACAATAGAAGAACCATTTTTACATTACTTTCTAGTATATTTCTTCCTGGACAGTTTTAAAGCAGGCAGCCCTAACAAACCTGCATAAAGGAAGTGTTACGAACCCAGCTCGTATGGGAAAAGGGAAAGTAACACACACACAACCCGATGGAAAGAATTGTAAAATAAAGTGATATTTATTATATTTGATATCGACACGTGGGAACAAATAATAAACCCAACAGAAAAGGGCTGCCGGGTGCTGACAAACCAATAAACAAAGATAACAAAAAGTGGATTCCTTACAAATAAAATGGAGCTTACTGCCTAATGACTAAGGTGAGGAATAAACAACTAATCGAATATTTCTAAAACAAAACCCTAACTAACTACTCTATTGAAAACGAAAACAGAAATACAAGTGATCAGCACCCCTACACCTAGCGTTGGAAAACACAGTGACAACAGTGTATCTAATTGTACTCTTCTTACCCCTGGCCCAAATCTGTGTAACCAAACACACGACCTGCTACACGGAATGACTACACAAGAATGATCTATGGTGTCTGCCAGCGTCGGCAGCGCACACCGGCCTTTTATCCGCCGTCACTCTCTCTTTGGAGCCGCCCCAAACCAATCAGCCTCATTCACCAGCCGCCAGGCATCAACTTCCAGGATCTACTGCAAACAGTGGGGTGGAACAACACACACAGAGGAAGGGGAGAAACAATGCAGACGGCTGAAGGCCGTAACAGAAGTCATGTGAATTCATGCATATTTCATTCACATATTAGTTCTTGGCTCAGTAATTCTCACAGTTCCCACAACATTGTGCCACAATAGTCACACAATAAAGTTACTTTTATGATGTATTCGTATGAGGAACCATGCTCCACCACAAGTCGTATAAGTGCACTGTTTACAAGGCAATAACAATATCATTTTGAATAGTTTCACTTCACTCGGTATCAATGTAGTACCTTCTTTTGAACTTGAAAACTGTGTCATGTAAATCTGTAAAGTTTACCGACAGAAGGTTTGTGCAAAAATGATGAGGTAGAAGCCAGCAAGATTTGAAGACTGCCTAGATTCCTCATGTCATCGTTTGAGCCCATGCCGAAGCTATTTGTAAAATCTGTAACCGCCATGTGGTTCTCCTCAACAGGTGATGTTCAGAGCCACAGTGCCCAAAGAAGATACCCACCTGAGGGAAACCCACAGCCCCTGGGTCCTGGCAGTGGGCACCCTAACATCCCAGATGATGTTTTCAGACTAAGCCTTGCTAAGGGGGTGTCCATGTCGCTCCCCTCCTCACCTCTCCTGCCACGACAATCCTATTTGATGCCCCTGCGACCTAGCAAGAGATCACCAGGTACTGTTTGAGTGTCTTTTTTTTTTTTTTTTTGCTTTTCTGTATGATTCCTGATTTTGATATGTTGCCATTCTGTTCTCAGAATTAAACACCTATGTTCTTCACCATAAGCCACAATAAGACCACAGAAGTTCTAGTGGTAACATAATAATAATAGATGGACCATTCTGTTTGACTGTGAGTTCAGTTTGCTTACAGAGAATTGTTTTTATCACCTCATGCCTATATTTGATCGCATTGTGTCGAAATAGTGGTCTCTACAACCGCGTTGTGTGTTTACACTCTACTGGCTGGTAATGGGAGTGTGTTTACACTGGACTCTAATTGTCTGTCCTCCCTGGCTCCTTCTATCCACCATGTTGAGAACATGCTTGTCAGCAGCTGTGGGGTGCTTCAAAGCAGGGGGATACCTTTGTAGCTGAACTTGTTTCAACCTGAGTCTTTGTATCCTGGAGACTTGGCAAAGAGGAGAGAAATCCTTTAAGTGGTCAATGTGGCCCCACTCACATGTGGCATTCATCTGCGGGCTATCTAGCCTTTGTTTAGAGCGGTTACAGCCTTGATCTGTTTAGTTGATGGGGAGGTATGAATGGCTTTATCCACTGTTGTAATAGTCATTGTTTACTTATATATTTTGTTCTTTTTTCTTTTTTACTGAGTTTTTGTTTAAATGAGCACTCTAATATCGAAAGTAATATCTACATTTTAGCTAAAGATCTGGATGAAAATATTGTTTGCTTTAGTGTTTTCCTTCTCAAAGCTGATTTTCTAAGCACCTTTTCTGCAATTCTCATCACATAATTCAAAAAATCTAATAGGCCAGATTGTGTGATGCAGAAATGCAGAAACTTGATTGTAAGAATGCTAACTCTCTAATTTATAGACTACCGAGCAGAGTTTGCACACATCCTACTCAAGTAAAAACAAATCTATTCACCTTTCTTAGCTGGTATTGGATTTGTGAAGGCTGTTTAAACCCATCAAAGAGTGTGCAGATGAAATGTACATTTAAAGACATGAAGGGGTAGACAAGAGGGAGAGAGAGAGAGAGATGAAGAGAAAGGAGAGGCTGGGTTTGTGAAGGTGAAAAGGGCCCTGGGGACCGGGGAAGGGGAGCACAGTCATTAAAGGCATATTCCCACTTGGGGTGATCTGAGGCATGGAAAAAGGGGGAAAAAAATGGAATGACAAGATAGGATGTTATGGAGGACAGCCAGGGAGATAGGGTGGGGGGATGGTCGGTAGGCTCTACTCCGCTGTCCTCGCAGGTAACTGTGAAAAACCGTAGAGGGAGAGTTCACACCTCCAGTTAATAAACACATACTGCAGGAAATGTCTCAGCTCTGCGACGAAAACAGCATGGGCCATAATGCTAAATTTTCTCTCTCTCAATCCTGTGGAGCTGAAGAAGAGACATGGTGTCATATATATATAATTTAAGATTTATCTTTGTGGATATGATTGTGCTTTCTTCTTCCAGGAATGGAAAAAAAGTGATATGATCCTGTGACTCATTGCCATAATGCAGACATTTTGTTAATTTAAATTGTCTGTGAGAGGGCATGTTGAGTCTTTCTATATTTCTAGGAACAATGCTGGAGTTCTGAAGACTATTTCAACAAATTCATGTGGAAAAGTTCACATTGGTGTCTAACTAGCTCAACCACGCTGCCCCGTCATATCCTATTAAAGCAGTATGTGTAAATCCGCTAATATAAAATGATTTAAACAAATTTGAATTAAGAATATGTTCCATTCACAAACACTTTTTTAATACATGTTATGATTTGAGGTTTTGGATATGGTGGGGATATCAGTTAGATTTGCCTGCAAGTGGTTACATCATGCACACAGATGTGGACCTACATGCACTTTCTAACAAAGGAAAGCTGTCTTGGATATTTGTGGTGACATGGGGGTTGCTAAAAGACAGAGCACTTATTAACTTATCATTAATAAGTGCCATATCATACAACTGTCATTCAGGCTCAGATACATTGCAGTATATGTCATTTTAAATACATTGATTGATCAGAAGGTTGACTTTTGGCTTATGCAGTGCTTAAATGATGGTATAGACATATCTGTAGTTATAATACACCAATTAGGTGCCATTTCATACAACACTTGACAATGACACATTGTGCTGAAAATTGCATTTTGTTTGTTACATAATACAACCTGTGCTCTTATTTTAGTAAGATTAATACAGTTTAATACTATTAAAAACATTTCCAGAAAGCGTAAACATAATAGCCCAGGGCTTTAGTCCTGTTAACTAGTCTGCAGTTATTTACACAGTTATATATTACGTCAAGTTTTATTTCCATCCATCAATGCTTTCTTTCCTCCATCCATTTGTTCTCCATCTAGTCATCGCTGATGTCTTCGAGAGGAAGTGGTTTCACGGAATCAGGAAGCATTTTGTGGCTTGGCTGTGTTTCCTGACACATTTGATAATCTATTGCAGTTTGGAAGGCTTTAAATTTGCGGTTGTTCTTTTCATGAAAACTTCACAGGGGACAACAGAGAAACATTAAGTTAATTAGGAGTGTGACGGATGCCTGAGCCGCAAAATCCTGGTGGCGTTGACTGCCACAGCTTTGATCAGCTAAGCCCAGAGTTTAACCATGAAACACAGCACTCTGACATGTGTTGACCAGCACCTAGGCTTTACAATCCTAATAGTTTACAGCCCCTCTAAAGGCAGAGGGAGGTACATTTATTACAAGAATGTTGCCTGGACGGGCCCACTTTGCTCCAACCTACTGCAGGTCATAGATCAATTATCCAAAACCTTGAACCTCAATTTTAAGGGTACAATATAGTTGATGACACCATAATTGAGTCATTCAGGTTTTTTTCTGTTGTTAGAACTAGCATAACTTTTAATTCCTCTGATCCACCTCTGACAGTCTCCTGGGTATCTCCACAGTGACCTCCTCTGGTTGTGATAAGTTACTGTGACATTGTGGGATTGAATGCATCTGTTTTCCTCAAGGTTTCACTGCTAAGTGAATTGCATGTATGTAATATGACCTTGTTGAAGATGTTAAATGAGCACTTTCCACACCTTTAACATACTTTCTATGCATAACCAAAGGTGAGTTGTGCCACAGTGTGGTGTGAACAGCATTAGTTAATATAATAAATATAGAATATTCGATGTGAGTGACATTGAATATTGGTAGATAACGGGGTTATAGCTAGAGAGTTGCTGTGACCTTTCTGTAGTCACATGACATAAAACAGTTAGCTTCAAGCTTTGACTGCCTGCCAGCCTGGAGAGGGTCATAAAAACGCAGTTCATATCAATTTATTGCTTCATGGGCAGTGTATCATTTTAATTTGTATATTAGCAAAGAGGCCACAGGGGGAGTGGTTTCTAGTATGCTGTTATAAATATAGAAATGAGTTAAGTAGTTTTTGCACTGATGAAAGCTGGGGGAGGGAGAGGGGGTGGGCGGGGGATGTAATGCTGTGGCTGTCAGTGGTTTATGATTCATTAATTGATCAGCCATGCAGGTGGGCGAATCACCACCTGAGAGCACAGTTTACTAATCTGACATGATTTCTCTATCAAATGAACAGGAAATGCTTCAAGAACTTATTTTTTGTCATTCAGTCAACTGCACTCGAAGGTGGGGTGAATAGCTGCCCGTCGTAGAGACAGAGAGAGACTGGCTCTACTGGAAGGCATTCATAGTGTTGCGCACGTTCACACATTAAGAGCGGCAGAGAAAGTTGTGTAAAGAATGGAAAAAAGACCTGGAGAAAGAAGATTTTCCCTTGCTTACTTTCTCACAGACCCACAGCTGGTTAAACACTGTGTGAGTTTTACATAGTTGGTTTTTGAAAGTTAAATCAATTGTCAAACAAATTATAATCATGATGTTGTTCCACCAGCAAACAAGCAGATTCAGTTTAAGCCTATCAGGCGATGACTTTTCCTCACAGCAGTGTGATACTGTGACCTTTTAGTTGCTTATCTTCTCTTTATCTCTGTTTTGTGGCAGCAATGTTTGCCCAGAGTACACTGACTGCTACCATGAGTGATGATGAGCTGTCTGAATCATCATGTGTAGTCTTTCTATTGTTTTGTTGGTTTTTTTGGGTGGAAACTTATGTAACATAGTCATTATGTAAAATGTCTGTGTAAATGTAAATGATAGCTTTAGATGACAACACAACAGGCTGCATAAAATAACACCGAATGTAATTTGGTGACAGTGTAATTTCTCAATAGTTTTGCCTATAGTCCTTAAAGCTTTGTATAGTAGTTGCAGAGATCAAGACTGGCCGCTTGAATGTAAATCACCTCATGCAACAGACAATTCAAGTGTAATCAACCTTCCACAATCATTTTATGCTTGACAAAACAGATGTATCATTACACAATGTATTCCATTTTCTGTCTGACAAATCATACAACATGCAGCAATGTCCATCCAATAGCATTATTCATCAATCTTCTCTACAGTGACAGATGAGCTCCATTTATTTTGCCATTCTGTCAAGCGGATAGGAACTTCTCTTAAAAGCCAGTTGTATCCCCTTTTTGAGGTGAGCTCTCCTGAAGTCCATCCCAGAGGGAATATTGATGCCTTTCTGAGAGCTGAGCTGTAAAAGACCTTGATGCTGCAGGGATCCTTTGAAAGGTTCCTCTGTTGGGCACCCTGTGAAAAGTTCTATCTAGTTCTCCACTTCATTGCACTTCACTACACTCCTGCTTCAGCTCCTTATCACATGCAATCCCCTCATTCAGCTGCGGTGGATTCCCAATTCACCTACAGTGTCTTGCTTCTTCGGTCAGTCTCAGGATGCTCATATGATATAGTGCTGTATCATACTAATGGCTTGCATTTATATAGCAGTTGTAAATTGTTAGGGGAAATGAAAAAATCATAAATCTTCAGAAAATGTATGACCATGTGCAAAGTGCAGACTGATAAATAATTCACACCAGCTTGTGAAACAGCATGTAAGAGATTAGTTGTGACTATTTAACATACAGTTTAGTCACAAAAGGTCTGAGCTGTTTTGTAACTGTAGTGGTGAAAAGATTAACTTGGTACAGCTATTAATATGACCAAGTATAGCTCATACGCTCCATAAGTAACTGCTAACTGAGTTCGTCATGCAACACTTTGAGTCATGGAGCACTGTGCAGTTGAAGAATGACATTTTGGGAGCATAAAGACGGCTGTTGTGAGACAGCTTTCATACACTGTCTCATTCAAAAAGTTGAAATGTGAAGAAGTCAAGAGTCCATCTTGAAGAATGCTGGGAAAAGTCCTTGATCATATCCCAAGCATGAACAATCCTCCCTTTGACAGGCATTGACTGGACATTGTAAGTTGTTGGTCATAGGTATCGGGCTGTTTGGTATGTGTGTGCGTGCATGTGCTGATTGATAGCTCCCTGGTCATGGATTCCTGAGTCTCACAGTGAATATCGTGAGTAAATAGTCCTGTGCAGTCACAGCTCGCCTGGCTTCTTTACCCCAGAGATAGAGTAAAAGAATCCTCTTAACCCATCTTCTCCCTTATATATATCCTCCCCATGTATATATGTACCATATATATTTACATAAAATACATATGCACATTTATTTACATGGACACACTTCTATGGCATATTTGAATTACAAAATATTTTTGGGGGAACCATGTATGCCTTTTTTATTAGTTTTTTTCTATTTTACTCAGCTCTTGTCTTACCTGTCACTCCCTCTGCATCCTTAACGTATTTCATCTCTTGATATTTGTTATTGAAGATGAAACATTGATCGAATAAACAAATAGTTAAGAATTAATGTCTTTTTTTTTCAGCAAACTGCCAAACTCTCTCCCCCCAGCCTCTCAGTCATGAGGATTTGCTGCTTTTCTCTGTTTTGTGTCATTATAAACTGGATTTCTTTGGGATTTGAACTGTTTTTCTGGCAAAACAAGACATCTGCAGATGTCACATTGAGCTTTAGGCAGTAGTTACAGGCCTGTTTCACTATTTTCAGATATTGTGTGGACAGATTGTTAAGTCATTTGACAAAATAATGAGCAGATTTATTGATAAGGAAACAAACTTTAGTTGCAACCCTGTTTGTGAGATACTCCATGTGCTGAAGCTGCATACAATAATCCCCAGTTTGCCTCCTCAGCTAACACTATTCTTCAAAGTGACTCGATCATCTCAAAGCCTCACAAGTGTTGCTTGATCAGATCAGTAGAATTATATTTTATTCAGTTTCTCCCTTTCTTTACTCTTTTCAAACTCAATATACTTTTGAATCCATCTGCTAGCTTTTCTGTTCTCTAAGGAGCGCCTGCCTGCTTTTTGGGGACATCACAATGAGATATTTCTCATTTGTCCTCTCTGCATGGGGTATGTTCAGAATACTGAGACTTAATGCATTTTAATTTGTTGCGTCTGGCTCTGAGATGCAGAGATATGACCAAGTTGAGAGTTGGGTGGTGTCCTTTTATCACTTTCATTTTCTTCCATGGTTAATTGTAGAATTTGACCAATTAATCTGCACTTAAATTTATTTACTGTGTGGATTTTGTACCCGAGGTAAAATGACATGCACCTCATATTTCCCCCTGTCATTGTCCTTCAAGGGTCATGTGCCTTACACTTCCATTCCCGCAGACCTTTTCATGCTTGTTATAGGCTGCAATTGCTTATTTGTCAGTGCTTCCATTCAGACAGGCACAGGGGTAATGGCACCCCGTTAAATCTGGAGATGAGATTTTGAATGGAAAAGAAACTCCCCCCTGTGCTTTGTCTAACATGTGCTGATGCTCAAACATCAGAGTGTTGCTGAAGGACCTTTCGCCTCTTCCCTGTATTATCAGCTCCTCAGATGTGGCCGAAAATTACCGGGGATTGCCGGCCACATGTTTGTTATTTCATGTGTGGATCCTGTGTTCCTCCTGGCACTTTTTGTAAACTGAAACTGAACTTAAGCATATGTTTTAGATTACTCAAACTATGCCCCCTGTTGTTTTTAGATGGAATACAGTCAAAGGAACATATTAGACGGTGCTCTCTTGGTCCAAGATATTTACCTGAACTAAGTGCGTCTCTCACACACAGCCTTCTCTGTCTGTGCAGTCCCGCTTTAATTGGAGCCGTCTGACTCTTGGGTAATAGGTTGTGCCTGACCATCCACACATGAATGTCGGTTTTCAGGACAGACTCTTTGGCTTTGACTTGTATTGCTTTCGTAGACACTTTTTTGGATTGGGCTTATATCACATCTATTTACACATTTGAATCGTTTCACAGTCATACTGTAACATCCGAAATCCGAACTTCAGATTATAATCACTATCATTACCTTTTAAGGATTTTTTGTGCTCACACTCTAACATCACCTACTGCGACCACAACTTCTAGCTTTTTTTTCTGTCTGACCTCAGCTAATAAGAAAGAGAACAGTTTGCAGAGGCAGGAGTTCTTGTAGGGTATCTAAAGCGCTGTCCCTCACTATGCATTTCAAGTTGCATATCCATAGATGGCACTGTGCATCAAGCTGACTTTGACTCTCATGCTTGGTTTGTTGCAGTGACACTTGCATATCATTTCCTCTCACATAGCTGCTGTGACCCCTCCCCCACCCCCAACGCCCTCACCCCACTTCCACTATCAGTATCTTTGGCCGTGATTGCAGCTGTGGTTAAAGAAATTGCTCCATTTGATTTTGGAGGATTCTTTGTGAGGTGGGAGTGACTGGTATTGGAATTAGTATTAGGAAATGGCTATCTCTGCACTCACATCTAATCTTTATGTTATGACTGGGGTTACAGGTACAGTCATCTGATAACAGTAGTCTGGATGAGAAGGAGGAAGAGGAGGAGGAGGTTTGGATTGAGTTACAGTAGGTCAAGGCTGAAGTAGCATGGGAGAGTGTAGTGAAGGGAGGCAGGCTCTTGCTATTTTCTTTATTTATAATTATATTATTAATTATAGAGTCACGTCCTGTTTTCAAATGATTTTCTGCAGTTTAATTTTTGCTTCTGAGTCTCGACTGGAGTGTATTTCCTTTTTACACAGGAAAATGTTGGCAAGAAGTAGAGGAGATGAAAGTACACATCTAGTTGTTCGGGAGATGTTTGTTTCATGGCTTTGTATTTAGTCTAGTGTCTTTCCTGGATTTCCTGCATGTAAACACTTCTATTGCCATTCTTTGAAAAGATTAGCAGGCCTCACTCAAAGAAATAAACTCACTGTTGTCTCTTTAGGGCAGATTACATTTTTCTAAAGAATGTGTTGTAGACAACAAGGGAAAATCCTTTTCCACACGTAAATACCTTTTCCACACGTAAAGATGGACTTTTTGCAAAATGAGCTGTGTCTCTAGTGGCGTAAGTATGGCAGTGGTTTATCATTAAATTCAGTACCGTGAGCTAGCATTTTGTGCGGAGCTGTGGGATTTTCTAATTCTGTCACGGTGTGAGCAGAGGGAACAGAGCAGCCAGCTAACCTTGACTCCTCGCTAAAGATGGTCCTCAAAGCCCTGTACTGCTGTCCCAGATACATCATCTGACTTGCACCAGGACGCCTGGACCTTAATCTATCCAACTATATCCTTACAGCAATAGGAAGGCATACTTTCAAGGGATAGCTCATAGACCAAACAATATTAAAAAAACTCTTTTGTCTGTTTTGCTGTTTCTCACATCTCCAGCAGTGCATGTGTGTGTTTGATCGCTCATTTTTAAAGTTCTCTAAGAGGCTAATTGCTGTGGTTTCCTGCTGTAGTTTACATTCCCAGAGCTGGCTAGCAGTGTTTTACTAGGAGTCTCCAGCCATGCAGACAATATTCTGGGTTGTCAGACAGACCAGAACCGCTATCAGCACAGGGAGCTGTCTGAGAGAGAGAGAGAGAGAGAGAGAGAGAGAGAGAGAGAGAGAGAGAGAGAGAGAGAGAGAGAGAGAGAGAGAGAGAGAGAGAGAGAGAGAGAGAGAGAGAGAGAGAGAGAGAGAGAGAGAGAGAGAGAGAGAGAGAGAGAGAGAGAGAGAGAGAGAGAGAGAGAGAGAGAGAGAGAGAGAGAGAGAGAGAGAGAGAGAGAGAGTCTGTGACAGAGAGAGAGTTTACGTTAGTTACAGAGTGCAACCAAGCCTATCCAACTAAGACACCACCACCTCTCATCTCTAGTCCCATCTGGAACACATTAATCCAGCAAGAACTCTCTCTGTTTCTCTCATTCTGTCCTCTTCTGCATTTCTTCTCCTTCCTCTCTCTGTCTGACGCTCTGTCTCTCTTTCTCTCTCTCTCTCTCTTTCTCTCTCTCTCGCTCTCTCTCTCTCTCTCTCTCTCTCTCTCTCTCTCTCTCTCTCTCTCTCTCTCTCATATTCTCTGTATCTTCGATTTGTGCTGGCAGGTCCGATCAGGAAGCCTAAATATGTGGAGAGTCCTCGTGTTCCTTCTGATGCCATCGTTTCAGCGCTGAGGAAGGTGGCTGATAACAAGGAGTCCTCCCACAATGGTGAGTTTTGCCTCTTGTCCATGTGTGTCTGCTTGTGTTTTTGTAGACTCTGGAAAAAGTTAGACTTTAACAAACTGGCTGAAGGGTGAAATATGTACGTGTCAGCTGTAATCCACAACATTGTGTTCATACTGTGAACTGCAGCTGAATGTGATTCTTGTGTGTCATTGAGTATTATTGCTGTTTCCATGGGATCAGGGTTAGGTCTCCATAATTTAAGGATAGCATCAGTTCCTTTATGAGTGGTCCATGTAAGTACCAGTTTGTTTGAGCCCTTTTCCTTCATGTACCCTCTTATACAAACACACAATACTGCTGCGTTTATTTTTAAGTGTCTGTTTAGATTAAAAAGGGGTCAGTTTTCCACTGTCTGGGGACACATTGTCTGACCGAAGCACTGGATATGTTTCACGGAAATGTGACTTGAACAATAGCCTTCATTTTTCAGTCAGTGCACATGTACGTACGTGTTGATCTGTTTCCACGTTTTTAGGAGGTGTGCCTTTAGTGTTATTGCTGTTCTCTCCTGTGTTGAGCGTTGTGTGTTTGTGTGTGTAGAGGTAATGTTGTACAGAGCAGGGCGGGCTCAAATTCCTCTCATAGGTTTAAGTGGAGTTGTAGGATGTGTTATCTTTAGCAAAAGGCAGCATTTAAAGCAGTGCCCTCTGAGCGTACATGGCTCATATATGCAGACAGTAGCAGCCCAGCACAGCCCAGTCCCTGTTGACTGTTACATACCAAGTCACGAGGGGTTGTCTGACATTCAGCTGGCACAGAACAGTGTTTGGGCTTTGAGCGGGCTACCGGCAGATAGTGGACGCCTGATAAATGTTATCTCATGACAGCTGGTGAACTGGCAGTGTGAGCTCATTTTATGAGTTGTGTTCTCAGAAGAAGAAAAAAAGATTTGAGAGAGCTGGTTTGAATTGTTTGAGCAGAAATTTAATTATGGAGAGAATCTATGTGCCGTTTGATGTTTGAAGTTGTGGTACTATATTTTTAAGTATAAATCTGACACTAAGAGAAACCATTTCCCGTTCTCACCATACCTCAACACCTTTTTACTATTCCCCATGCAGTGCCCACCTCTGCAGACCTGAGATCCTCCTTGAAGCACTTGCACATAAATATACACATTCCCACTCCCCACACACACACTCGTGCTGTGTTTCCAAAGCTTTCCCACCTCTCTCTCCTTGGCTTATCGACACATAGTAAAGAAAGGTAATACCCAAGGTGATTTAAAAAAAAACAGTTGTGGCCCTTGTTGTTGTTGCTTTAACCCTGTGTACTCAGTACTGCCTCTTCTCAAATTTTGTGCCAGGCTAAAATGACTCTTCAGGCATTATAGCAGGCCTAACTATCTTGCAAGTATGTGACAGATCTACTGACCAAGCCTCCAGAGAATCCTTTTGCTGCCACAAAATAGAGAAAGACATCCAACTGCTTCAATCTCAAACACAGAGAGTACATTTAAAAAATCAACCTAAGACTTAAAATTGAACGGTATTCTTTTAGTCAGCTCCCAATCAATGATAGTGAGACATATTCCAAACTGGTCAATTGATGACAACTAAGAAATAACATCTCTGGGACAGTTTTGATATAGCTCATTTTTATAGTTCATAACAGCAGTCTCTCCTTGAACAGCTCAGGGGATTTTTACTGTTTTGTAAGTTTGGGAATGACTTTTACATGTTCTCAAATATTGACTCAGCTCTCACAGTGAAGAAATAAACAATATGCCTTCAAGGTCAGATAGCTACTTACTTGTGGCATTTACTGCTTTCTTGTACAGTTATTGATTAAATGTAATAACGATATGACAATTTAACTATCTACCTCTGTCTTCTCTTAGCTGTAGTTAACAGGTTAAAGTAGTTTACTGCTGAGAAATTACAGGAACGGGTCAAGTCATTCAACTCATTATGCACAATTAGGAGCTGTGTAAAACCTAGACTAATGATGGCCAACTGTGATAACCCAGCTGTAGTCAGATGAGGCCCCATGCACAGCTGACAGGCTTTTGAGCACAACTACACATGCTCTGTCTTTTCTTTTACCATCCCATGTGAACTCATTTACACATACAGGATTTGTATTTTTCCAGCGACTTAGGACTACTACAGCAACATGATACTCTTATATTCATGTGTACCACGGATTGCATGTGACAAGGGTGTCTCCAGTGTTCTTCTTTTCCAATAAAGAGAGCATCTTTCAGCCTGTGTAGTCACCTACTTCAGAGAGGGTAAACAATGCCGGGTTTCTTTTTCGCCCGAATTGCTGAGACAGGATGAAAGGGTGTTTGACATTGCAGCTTTTGTAACAAGGACAGCGTCAGCATGTGGATACGGCGCCGGAAGAAACTAAGTTGGAAAAATTCATTGGGAGTTTGCAGAATGAGAACTGTGTGACATTTAGGCCCCGAATCAAGTGAATTTTTTCATAGATGTAAAGGGGCTTTGTGTGTGTGGGTGTGTGTGTGTGTCATTTTGGCCAAGCATGGACACAATTTCAGCAGCATGTGGAGTTTACTTTTAGGTCGGATAGCTTTCCAGTCTCTGTGTTGTGGACAAGCAGGATGTGCAATAGGCTAAAAAAGAAACAGGGGTTTGCCCTACAGCAGAGTTGTTTCTCATAGTTCTGTCTTTGAGGAAGGGTAGAGTTTCTTTTGCATGTGTGTAAATGCAGCGTGTTTTCTTTATTTTAGCTCATGTGTCTGCAAGCACATTTATGTTTGTTTAGGTATGTGCGTGTTTGTGTGCGTGAGTGCATTTGCAACAGGCGGTCAACAGTCGGGCAGTCAAAATTGTTTCAGCTGTGGTCTCAGAGCTCTGTCTCCGTCAATCAAGACTCAGCCTCAGGTCCCGTCCTCTCCCGCCATCACGTCTCTCTCTTGTCCCCCTCATGGGTTTGAAGCCATGTGTGAATTTGGTTAATATGGTCTGATATTTTTCCTTATTTCCTTACTTCTAGATGTAATCTGATGCAGGATCTTACAGCCACAGCTGAAGTCTGGCGGACTGCATGCAAGGAATGTTTTTGCAAATGTACTGTTGGAAACGGTGGTGTCACTGGTGACCTCTTTTTGCACACACCTTAAATTGGTCATTCATCAGATAGTATAGATAACGTTAGATTATTCATATTGTCTTGGTGTGATTCTGTATTGAGAAAGCGAGACAGAGGGATGTGAGGGAGATTTCTTTCCATTGAAGAATGAACCTAATGGGTCAGTTACACGTAAAGCGTCTGTACAAACTGGCTGCATTTGGTACTATTTATAAATACTCAGCACAATTGTGTGATCAAGACCCATTGTTAACATTTCACAGAACTTACAATGATATTTAGGAAGCTTTCTTCACCACCTCCATATTGGAAAGCAGGAACTTTGAGGCAGCAGAGATGAATGTGGCTGTAGATTGTTTTTTATCATTATAGAATATTAGATCTATTCCTCTCTACGCAATATCAGATTCATTGCTGATTTCTTCTTTTAAACAACTGGCTGAAAGTTTGTGTCTTGTTTGTCTATTTTTCCTCATTTAATGATAAAGCTTCATTAATCTTTTGCTGCTTGTCTTTGGAGAATCCTTGTAGCACAGCCACTGGGGCCTAAAGGGTGAAATTTCTGCATGAAAAAGCTCTATTGTCTATATCTACCATTAAAACAACAATAATAACAGCTCATTTTACTTGGAGATACTGTATTATCAACAGTCTCACCTTAATATGCTGTAATGTCTCATTGGATACACCATATGTGCATGCAGTAAAGGACATTTATTGTTCTAACATTAGAATGTGAAATAACAGAACTCAGCGTGCTTCGGGGGGCACGTCACCTCGTACCTCTGAACTCAAATGGGGAAGCAGGATGCATGTTCTCATCGAAGGTTCATTAAACAGGCTCCACTGTTGTGGTAATGAAACTCCAGCTGCTAATGAGCACCGGCTGGATTGTTTTCTCGGCAGGGAGAGAGCCGAGACAGCTCTGTGGAGCCAGTCTGTTCACGATGTTCCCCCTCCTCCTCCATCCTTCTCCTGCTCCTCCTCCTTCTTCCTTCTTCATTCTTCTATCACTGCACCACAAGGCTGCTATGTCACACCTGCTCATAAACTTCCTCAGGCAGCAGATAACGATGTTGTTTTGTTTTTGCCTCCATTTTCTGTACACTTACTGGAATAGCAAAGTGGTTCCTGTCACATCCTTGGTTTTTTCACATCTCCAGGGTAGTGAGGACTCATCAGCTAAATAGCAGAAGGACCTCATTTTCATCCAAGGATGAAGTGTTGGGCAGCCATTTTGCTTTATAACTTCTTTCCACCCATATAAATTAAGTTATTTTACCTTATGTGTACTTAAAAATTGTTGTTTCCCTACTGCCAGTTTTATCACGTCCACCTAAGAATCTTAAATATTGTCAATTCTATTATGATGTCTTAAACTGATTCATAGCTAGTGGCATATGAGTGGAATAGCTGTCCTTGCTCTCACAAATATTATTCAAGAGCAGTGGTAGAAGGGCAACGTTTTAAAAGCTTTTAGTAGTATATTACGACCAGCAAAGTTGTGTGAAGTCCATTCGGACCGGACCAATTAATAAACTGGGTTAATTGAGAGTTGTTGTAAGAGCCATGAGAGCAATCATGCTCCTTCGACTTCACTCATTTTTTCTGGATGGCATTTTATCCACCACAAAATTGCAGGAAGTAGGTTATAATTGTCAACCTATTTCCCAGCCCATTTAATCACAAATCATTTGAATGGAGGCAGTCTACAGTTTGTTAGAAATGTGTCTATAGGTCAACAGTCCATTTATTTAAGCTTGCAGGCTCCTAATAGGTTATTAGTTTCTCTCTCAGTGAAAGGGTTCTTATGAAACAGTTGAAACACAGACTTTTCACTGATGCCATTGTCTGTACAAGTGCTTACTTGTGATAGTTCTCTACTTTTTCAGTGACATGTTATGAACCATGATAACACTCACGCAATAAAATGTCTAGTTGTCTTTTAGTGTAATGTGGCAGCTGCATTTGGTTCACCTCCAACCAGAAAGTTTGCTGTCAGCAATCACACACACAAATTGGCAAACCGATAGAGTAACAGACACACACCCTCAAACCCATTTACACCCTCCTAGCCAGGGTGGTAATGGAGTGAATAGTGGGTGGACTGGAGATGCTGAATGTTTGAGGCCAATACCATATTGACATTTGATCATTTATGAAATCCACGATTCTTAATGATGTCTTGGCAGGAATTAATTGTTAATAGCGTTTTTTAAATGATCCCTTAAATTTTCTTATTAAAAAACGTGATCAAGTTATGGACATGACCATTGTCAGGTTATCTTGAGAAATTGGTATTCCATTTGTGGCCAGAAGTGCTCTGCTGCTGATGGCATTTAAAATCACAAAGCCATAGCTGTCCTCTTTCATATTTTCATTTTCAGGAGCACATAACAGTCTGAGAAAACTAATAAACCCCACACCAACATCGGCATGTTGCCTATGTTGATGGAAGGATGTCTTATTTAGGATTGAGCTCCGTTTTATCCAGTGTACCATGCCACTGGTTTAAAACTGCATACCATCTCATTATGTTGTACGGTAGCACTTCTATGGTTGTGAGCCCAGATTACCACTAAATGGGGGACATACAGCATTATGACATCCGGTACAATCTGCACTAAATGCACTGCGCAGCTATTACTGCTATAACAAAGGCCCACAAACACTGACAATGTTTTAATAGAAACCTACCACTTACTCGTTCACATAACTTTTAAATAGAGTGGTACTTACAGTACATTGGCAGACTTTTACTATCAATAATTGTGGTGAGCCTCGATAACCACCAACAGCAACATATGTTATATTAGCAGCATTACCTTTATATAGCTTTAGATGCCATCAGTTTAGGGGCAGTAGTGGCCCTACGGTTTGAAAAGCTCATCACTGAAATGTAGCTGATTTGACCCACAAACAGGTTGGAGAAATCTGGCAGGGAAAATAATGAGCAGTGCTTCCCCTCTCTCAGTAGCACAGCTGAGATGCCCTGAAGCAACACAATTGACCAACAACAGATGAGACTGGCCAACAGATAGAGTGAGGTTGTTTTTCGAGAAGCCTCTATGAATGAAAATAAAGCTAAAAAAAAGTACCATTTATTACTATGTAGAGATGTAACTAATGTGTATAAATACATGTAGTGTCTATAGAAGAATAAATGCCAGCTGAAACTTTCTAAAAAAATCTCACTGGCATTCGGACCTCAGCATTGTCTTTACACCAATGCTCTACAAAGGCTTGTTCTTAAAGGACCAGTGTGTAGAATTAAGTGGCATCTACCAGTGAAGTTGCAGATTTCAACCAAATGAATATATGTCCCGTCACTCTCCCCCTCCAAGCATGTTGGAGAATCTACGATGACTGCGAAACTCACAAAAAAAAAGTCCCTCCGTAGAGCTAGTGATTGGTTTGTCCATTCTGGGCTACTGCAGGAACATGATGGTGCAACATGGCGACGTCTGTGGAATAGGACCTGCTTCTTATGTAGATGTAAAGGGCTCATTCTAAGATAATGAAAACACAACTATTCTTATTTTCATGGGGTTATACACCAACTAAAACATACTTCTGAATATTATATTCCATTTCTGCCAAGTCCGTTCTGCTAGGTGTTTTAGGCATTTATGTGAGCTGGTTGAGCCTCCTTATAAAGAACTTATTTTCAATATACGGTCTTTTTTTACTGCACAGTATTTGAAATGAAGATAAGATGATGCAAGCACAGTAGACACTGTTGCTATTAACACTTATGTAATAGTCAATTTATTCAGCTTGAAAATTTTAGGCCTATTTGATTATTGCTGTCTTCTCTCGCCTATAAAATATTTCAGTTTCTCAAAATTAAAAGCAAATGCTTTTCTAAGAGGTGGTGCAAATAGCCTAAAGGCAATGCAAAAAACAGGCAGCAGAGTGGGTAGACAGGTCAAAGGGTTAAGGTAGATGTTATGCACAGTATCTACTTAGATCTATGTCCTTGTCTGGAATTACTTACAAGTATCTTGTCTAACACATTTTGTTCTTTGGCACATAACCAACATGTGCCAAACTTTAATGGCTAAATCTGTTTTGTACAGAAGCCTCACCACCTGTGCAGCCTGCTTGAATAGCTGTGCTTTCTATGTCTAAATACATATTCATTTTCAGTGATAGGAGTGTAGATGACTGTAGTTAGTGGCTCAGATGGGATAGTGAGGTTGTCCATTAATTACAGGATTGATGGTTTGATGTCCTTAAGCAAGACACTGAGCAACCACACTAGATTCATGGACTCTATCCATGAAGTGTTTCTGTTGTTTCATACAACAAAGAAGTACTGTTTAAGCTCCATTTACCAACCATGGCAAACTAGGTGCCCTCACTGCAGAGTTTTAGGGTGGACGATTTGCTCCCTGATTGTGTTGATGACACAGCAGCAACGGGATTGACCTTGCGTGTGACAATAGGCCTCTTTCATTTAGGGATTGTCTCAGCATGCATGTGATGTTGGCTAACCAACACTTCGTAAAAGTCTTAGGTGAATCCTGAAAATAAGAGCTCCTAGTGTGAAAGTAGAACTTCTTGTTACAACAGAGCAGAGAGAGATGATTTGTGTTGTGTATTATAACAAATCTACAACTTAAAATATGATGTGCCAGTGAGATCCTTGTACTGAATTGGGCGTAGTAAAATCCACACTGGGATATTATGACTTTCTTCCTGTTGGGAGTACAGCTCTGTAATATTGCTGTCAGTCCTGCTATTGGTGACTAAATTTATGCTGTCCTCATAAAAACATGGACCTCCTCTAATATCCTTTCATTATTGTTGCAATATAACTTGACGGCCCAATGGCAGCACTGAGAGCAATGCTACAGAGATAGACTCCCTATGGACGAGTGTTAAGAGAGCACTACCTCTTACCAACACAGTGAAGGAATACATTTCCTCCTTTTTATACTTAGCTATTTGTGATTTTACAAAAGATCTCTGTGGTGTATTATTATATATAATATTTTTGTGTGAGCGTTAAGGAGTTAAGGTCAATTTTGGCTTTGATCCTAATAGCCCTTCCCCTTAACATCCCATAAATCTACATCACTGTTAAGGTTTATGTTAAATGAAACAAAAAAACAAAAACAGACAAATTGTTTTTGCTTTACAGCCACACTTTGCATTCATACTTCAACTTAGTAGTTTACTGAGTGGAATTTCTTCTACTGAGTTATAGCTTCATCCAAAGAAGCCAATCATAAATAGACCGTACTGTTACTGTAGGTCAGATGATCAGATCTTATGACCCTGATGTTCAGATTACATAATCACACATGGCCATAAAAAGAAATATACAATTATTTACATATAAATAGGAACTGAAAGACCTTTGGCAGCTTTCATACCCGTAGTATGAAAAGGTCTAACTGAGACAATCCTTGTTTTAAGGATGAGTTATCAGCAAAACCACAAGGCTTTTTAAGCATATGAATTCAATTTTTATGTTACGTGAAATATTGCACCTGATAAAACCACTTGTGGCTGAATGAGGATGATTGAACATAAACTCTATGTAGGTAAAATGCTATTACGGGCCTATCACATAATGGGAGTTGTCAGGTGGAATCTTGATGAAGATGGTATGGTGACATTTTCACAAAATGAGGTACGACAAGACTTTCAGATTACAGGACTACAAGTGTCCCCTAGTGCTTGTACTGGAAGTAAACTGTGGCAGATATAGATAGAAGAGATCCATTTTTATGATAATACATTCATTTCTGTAAAGTCTGACTCTTCCTCTGTGAAAGAAATAAATTGGAAAGAGAGAAAATTGTTGGAGAGAAAAAAAAGAAGGCTGAGTTTGTCAGTTGTGGCAGCCTTTTAGATGATTCCTCTAAAGGTAAGCTACCTTTCCACCACCACATTTCACTCGTTAAACAGTTCCCACTTGCCTAAAATTTTGACCTCTACATTAGACCCAACCTTTTTAACGAGTTGGAGAATTAGCTGACCTTTTGGGTAAATGGATAGCAATTATTGTAATGTATTTGTGTCTATATACTACGTTAGGGCTTGGCAGTATACTGTGCCTTTTTATGTGTTTTTATTTAATCAGATTTACTGGCAGCATTATTAATAACTGTGGAAGAAGGAGGGTAAAGGAGCAAATGAAGGAGAGAGGGGGAAAAGGTGCTGACAGAGAGCTGTATAATAAGCTTTTGTACCTTGGAAGTTCGCCTCTCTGTCTCTCCATCAGACTGTCTGCTTCTCTCTCTCTCAGGGAATGCTGTGACTCTACTTTAATTCAACTGCAACAAAGATGCACAACGTTTCTTATGTGTTTTCAATGGGTTCTTTTTTATTTTTTGTTTTTTAGTTAAAGCCAACAGGCAATGGGTATACTGTAAACGGAAAATAGATTGCAAATGGTCCCTGCCTTGCTGATGGCAACACGATCTTCAAATTACAATTTAAAGAAGTATAAAGACCACTGACAGTTTAAGCTGTGTTGGAGAAAGCCTATGTCCACTCATTGATATTCAGAGCCTTTATGAGTGAGAGCTGTAAACAACCAGAAAGCCCTGGAATTGGCACCCGAGGCATGTTGCAGCACACACGCACGTGACACACACACACACACACACACACACACAAACACACGTGCGTGCGTGGTCACTACTTTTTTAACAATGCTAGACATTATTTAGACAGTATTCAGTCTCTTTTAGAACACACGCACGCACACATGCACACACACACACACACACACAGACTCACAAGCCAGAGCCGCCACCACACTCCCTCTCTCTTCTTTCCTCCCCCTTCTCCGGGTCTGCACCACATCAGCAGCAGCTGGAGAGTGCAGCAAAGCATTTCAGAGCAGAGCTCAGGAGGGCAGGGCGGACAGAGTGGCCCTGTGTGGGCCATCCAGTGGAGAGAGGGAATTTACCCGCTAACATTGAGCATTTCTCTCCCTCTCGCTCCCTCTTCTCTAGAACTGCAAGCAGAGAAACAGCCAAGCTCCTCCTCCCCTGCCACTCAGGAACTGATGACAAGGCTGGGCTTCTTACTGGGAGAAGGGATCCCGGGTTCGGCAGGCATACCTATGGACGACAAGAATGAAAAGAAGGTATTTCATTTTCTCCCACCCCTCCCACTCCCTCCCTCCTCCAACAGCAGCTGCTGCCGCTGCTGCAGCGCACAGATAGAGAGATAGAGGAGAGAGGGAAAGGATGAGAAGAGGAGGAGTTGTGACAGTGTAACAGAGGAATGGATTTATTTTTTTTTGCAGTTTGATTCATTTTTTCCCCACCTGTGCATAATCTTTGGATGGGGATTTAAGTGATATTCCTGGGCTTTTGTTTTGGGAACAACAACCAACGGTAACTGTCCAACTGTGTCTGATGTTAAAGATGTTTGAAAGAGAATAAGTCCATATTTAAAATTGGCTGCATGCGGTTTTATTTGAGTGCAAGCTTTAATGTATGTTGTGTGTGTGTCTCCCAGTAACTTGAGTGCTATTCCAGGGGCTCTTGAGTATGTAACAAGAGTGTCTAAGCCTGGATCCAGAAATAGAGTTATGTTAGGTCTGAGCCTCAATTTGTTTGGCTCTACTAATTAAGCTGGTGCTGTGTGAGGAGCAGAGCAGAGCCCAGCAGGCTACACTTCCCTCATTCATCTCATGTCTCGGACACGTTTTGACACTGTTCCAGCAATTTTTGGGAACATGAAAGAGGCTTACATTATTGTATAAAACATGTTCATTAGTTGAGATGTCAAAGGAGTAAATGGGCAGTATGAGATGATAATGGGTTTTACTTTGTATTTGTTTATGTGTGTATGTGTGTGTGTATGTGTGTGTTTTCAGATAGGGGAGAAGCACATTATTGTCATCTGCCAGCAATTCCCTTTTCCCCATACTGCTGTTTTACAACATGTCTTTAACTCAGCATGTTGTTTTTAGCTCTGCCTCACAGTGAATTATTAAATGTTGGTAAGCTGTTTGGCTCTCGCTGTGTGTACGGTATGTTAGATGGCATTAAATCTGGGCTGCAGCCTCAGGCTGGAAGTTGCCGGGCAAAAACTACTGGCACACTGTCACAAATAACAGGTGGGACTTTGAAATAGGAAATGTTAGGAAAGGTAATGCCAGGCACGGTTGCAGACATCAGAAATTGGAGGCAGCACTACAAACTAGTTACCATCAGCATTCCACAGGTTGATTATCATGCTGCCAGCCACACAGCATCCCATCTATTCTGCTGTTGGTATTCTCTCAGCCTGCCATTGTACAAACATGTAGACCTTTAAACAACAACAATCAGTACATCTTGAACAAGAGGTCACTCGCATTTCTGTCTCAATTTGGCTAAGCACCAGTGACTCTTGTTCTTTTGTGCAGCCATGTTGAAATCCTTGCAAGGCAAACAAAGCAAGAGAATACACATTTCACTGACTGCCATTACATTTCTACTCTCCTTAAACATAACAACCTTCTGCATTGCTTAATTATTATTATGTATAGAATCAGGAATGTAATATTGTAATGTAATGGTATTAGATGTCTGTAATTATTGTTGACATAAAGGGGTTTTGCACGAGATTTTACATTTGAATGCAATTTTCAGCATATTGTGAGATATTGTAGTGATGGTTCAAGCAGGTATGAAACTGTAGTTGTTTAGGTTTGTTCTTCAAAAGATTGTAGGAAAATATGTATAATGCAAAAGAGATTAGAGAAGGTGGTTTGGAGTGTGTTTGTGTACACAGCCCTTTAGTGAGTGCTGCTTCAGAAAACAACTTTGAGTGAAAGTATCGCAGACAAAGTTGGTATGTTGAGGTTGATGTAATTTGAGCTAAGCTTGTAACAGTAGTTGTTCATCAGAAATAAGCAGATAGTGATTGATCAAATGAACAACGATTAAACCATTTTGGAGAAGAAAATGGATGGGTAAGTTCTTGGGTTAGCAAGATCTCAAATTCTCAGAGAGACTGGATCATTGAACATCATGGAGCTGGAGTAGATTATGGACATGTTTGTTTGTGTTTTGGTCTGTAAAGTTAGTGCTTAGCCAACCATCCACTACTACCTCTGCATTTATTGTGAATGAAGCAGGATGAGGGGAGGGTGTTGGTTCCAAATTTAATGAGTGATAACCAGACTTAATCTCTGTGGTGTGGAATAGTTTGAAGCCGTTGATTCTTATTACAGTAGGACAAGGATAACCTTCCTGAGCTACAGTAAAGTGTAGAATCAGAATAGAGTTGAAGGAAGATGTGGAAACAGGACAAACCAACTTAAATTCAGATTTTTATGGTTGTCAGTCAGCTTAAACAAAGATGCAGCTGCTGTTTTGTTGTCAGACAGGCTTGATGACACGAGAAAGGTACCTATTGTAACATGACAAAGTAGAGACTTCTTCCCTTGTGAAATTCTCCTCAGGCTTATTTTTGGTTCTTCCAGACATATGAGTGTGTAATTTTTGAGCCTTGCTTCTTTTACTGAGCCCTTCAGCTTGTGTGTCATGCTTACATGTGAAAAATGTGTTTATTTGTGAAGGATTTGTGATGATCCTGGTCAAACAGGCAATGAACATGGATCGCATCATTCTTTACAATTTTTCAATTCACCGGCCAAATATGGTTGAAAAGATATTTTTGTTGTTTTTATTGCTGCTCATGCTGAAAAAATGTGAACATGCTGCCAATGTTGCTAAACAGATTCGGTTTATATTGAATTGACCTCATATTTCATTGACACATCTGATTAGTAGAGCACATTCCTGCTGTACCTCAGCCCTTTTCTCTATTTCCCTTTCTCCCCAGTGCTCTGTGACAAGCCAGGGTATCAGCCCCTGCTCTACACTGACCAGCAGTACGGCGTCTCCCAGCACTGACAGCCCATGTTCCACACTCAACAGCACGACAAGCCGCCCCCCTCTAAGCCGCTCCAGCCCTTGTGGGACCATCACTAGTCCAAGCTCCACACTTGAGAGCAAAGACAGTGGGATCATAGGTAAGAGACAATCTTTCACACTCTTCAACTTGAATGGTGCATGACCAGGGCCACAAGAGTTGTAAGATAGGTTGAACCCATGTCTTTATTCAAGCTAGCTGCTAGAAAATGGTGGTTGCTGATTCACTTTTGTTCATATTTTATTGTTACATTTCTATTTGAAGCAATTGACTTAAATAGCACAGACTGATATAGAACTAAACCATTCAAAAGATATCATATTCTCAGCTTGCATAACTCTACTCTGTCTGTCAAATAGCCAGCATCACTGACTTCAGTGAGGTTCAAAACCACCTGTGGTGCTTTTGCCAAAATAGTCAGTAACCACGCAAGGAATGCCAGCAATGAGCCAAGTCAGCTGCAGATCCGATGGGAAAGCAGGCTCTGTGAATCAGTAGCTTAGTTAGCAGCGTTAGTAGCCAGCCTCTTAGCAATGATGAAAATCTCCTGCCAGCTTCTCTTTTACCACTGCCAGCTTACCAGTGGCCCCATCAGTTGCTGGGTTTGATAAGAAAGTAATGAAAAAAGGC
The DNA here is from genome assembly GCF_963691925.1 of Scomber scombrus. Lineage (NCBI taxonomy): Eukaryota > Metazoa > Chordata > Actinopteri > Scombriformes > Scombridae > Scomber > Scomber scombrus. Next base: position 14,784,651 of record NC_084982.1, read on the forward strand.
TGCGCTGACCTCTCAGTAATCTTTTTTGGCATTTATCCTACACAGTACTGTACAACCATCAGTGCACATGAGGTTAGACTATCACCTCCTCAGCATCGCTTATTATCACATTTTACAGTATTTCCCATGACACTCTTCTGTTTCCAATTTGTTATGTCAGAACTATTACCATCTGCACTTTATGATTTAGACCAAAAAGTCCCATCTGCATGCTGTCAGTCATTCATCATTTTGTTAAAACTGCAGCATTTTTTTGTGGGACTGAATATCATTTGTGTCAGATTGTATTCAGCCTCTACCATGTGTCGGTTATTGAGCTTATAGAGAGCTTTTCCGGCATGAAAGAGCATTGAGGTGACAGTTGCCACCGTTTGACGTACTGTATCTCTAGTAATAGGCATGTAAGACATCTGGGGATTTACACAAGCTGACAAAAAGATGACGTAGTCTATTGATGTATTAATCTGTCTGCCATTTCTACTCACAACGCTTCTAATGACTACTATACAAAGTCACAAATTCATGTTGAAAATGTTTTTTTGGTTATACTGTATTTAATGAGCAGTCAATAGCAAATTGTAACTCTGTATGATCCTGCAGTAATCCTCAGTTAAACCTTAATTGTTTCTCAAGTCTCTGCTAGATTTGGGACAAAAGCTGAGAATAAGGTTTAACCTTTTCCTTATTCTTGTATGAACTAACTAGAATATAAAATTTGCTGCTTATTTAGGCGACCGACTGACAGGATTGTTCTGTAGTAGAAACCAATTCATGCCAAAGCCAGACATAACACAACAATTTTGATGTTCAATACTGAAGAGTCTACACTGTAAAAATAACTTATTACCATGAGTAAGTCATTCTGTCCCCTAGAACAATATCATATCTTGCTGATGAATAATTTATGGAAGCTGAGATGGAGTATTTTCCAACATTGAGCATTGGCTGCCGCCCAAGATGAGGCATGCAGTCATATACCATGTGTTACACTCCATCTATCCATTCCAGTGTAAAGCTTCATTACATACATCAAAATGCCTGTTGTTAAACAAAGACACAATGTGACAGTAGTATACAACATCCCATATACTCCCCTTGATAAGACTGTGCAGCCATGGAAAGGAACTAAGGTCTACCTGTGATTAATATTCCCTGTTCTTTGACGTTTGATTTTAAAAGCGCACTAATTTAGATGTTAAAAGCTCCATGGTGGAATTGGGAGACTTTGCACTGCCTTAGCATTTACAAATGTGCTCCAAGAGGGGTTTTTGCATGAGGTACCTGAAGGAGGAGCTGTATCAGACTCATAGAAATGACCAAAAACAGCTCTCCCTGGCAAAATGACAAGCTCAGTATATTTTAGAATAAATAGTAATGTATTCTTTTCCAGGGGCTATAGCTCAACCAAGTAAGCAATCACAGTAACCGCTTCTAGACTGTAATGACTCCCGTTGACATGCTCATAGCAGAGCTAGATGTGACTGCTATCATGAATGACTTAATATTTGCTCAGGTAAACAGCACAGGAGTCACAAGATCCATGATGTGTTTGTTATATTAATATTAGTGATGATGCAACATGCTGCAGCATTATGAAATTCAGATTAGCAGTGTGTGATGCAAACACAGCCAGCTGGCTAGTCATTTCCAATCCTCTGACTGCACTGATGTTTCTGTATCCAGCTGCTTGTCATTGTGTAGCTTTGGCCCTCCGCTCAGATTTTAGGATCGCGTTAGAGGGCTGGGTCAGCCTCAGGGGAGGATTAAAGGATTTGTTCTATAAGCAAAACACCTGTGTGAACTAAAAAATGATTTTTTTGTTTTATACTACAGCATCGAGTCATTGTTGACATTGCACAACAGAAAAAAAAGACATTAGAAGGGTCTAGACTGAGGAAACGAAAACCCATTTCATTTTTTCATTAGTGTAAGTAGACTGTGAGTATAAATATAAAATCAGGTGGTGAACAGTGTTTCTAAGCACAATGAAGAAAGGCAGGGAGTTTTTAAAGTGGAAAGTTCCATTATACCTGAGCATCTGACTAGTGATAAAGACCGATAATATACTTAGCACAAAAAACACATAACTCTCACATTTCTTGCTTCTTTCCCTCATCTTACCACCATCACATGATTTTAATTCTCTTTTTTCTTTGCCTAATTTCAGCCACCATCACCAGTTCCTCAGAGAATGATGACCGCAGCGGCTCCAGTCTGGAGTGGAGTAAGGATGGCAGCCTGAGAGGCAGCGGGCGCCATGGCCTGGCACAGAACGTGCGGGCTGACACCTGCTCTCCCGTGGCAGAAGAAGACTCCAACAGTGCCACTGCCACACCAGCCGACACCCCATCCAGGACAGATCAGCAGCAACAGCAGCAGTCCAACACTTCAGCAGGGGCACTAGGACCACCGCAACCATCAAGTCACACACCTGAGGGACCACATCCATACCCACTGCAGACATCTTCCTCCCTCATGATGCCAAGACCGAACTCTGTAGCAGGTAAAAGCCCTTGGTATTTGGTGAGCTCTTGACATCTGTGCAGAGGAGGAAAAACAGTGGTTCTGTATTCCTTCCCTCTTGTGTACTTTCTTCTTGTAGTTTAGTAACTTTTCTTTTCTTTTCGTCAGTAAAACAGTGACTTTGTGATTGGGTGTCTCTTTGGGTGCATTACATTGTCAGTTAAAGAATGAAGCTGTGATGTGACTTGTGCCTGAGGCTGACAAGTAGCGTGGCATTTCTTGCCGGGGAAAGTGACAGGCACAGACAGGAAAAAGCACATGTGAATATAAAGTGAATAGGAGGTAAGTGTTTTTTAAGAAGTCAGGTTGTGCTTTTCAAAGAGGGGAGGGGTATCAAGGCAGAAGTTTGGGATTAGGCAGCTGTTGTGTGTTGTGTCCCGGCCCTGCCTGCCATGTCGGACCTAAGTGCAAGCCACTGTTTGACTGATCTGTTCTGCATTCCTGCCCTGGAACTTCCCTGTTATGGCTCAGCTCGCCGTATCCACACAGCTGTCACAGTTGTTAATATCCCTTGCTACCCCTTTTTCTCTCCCCCTCGCCCCCCTTTTCCATTCTTGTGTCTCTCTCACACTGCTTCCCTCTGTTTTTGTTGTTGCTACTTTTGACCATGGCCCTGTTTTTTTAACTCTTACAGCCATAAGATTAATAAAACTCAAACAATTGTTGGCATGTCTTTTTCTAAATGTGAGTTGGGACTAACACCAACAAAAGACCAACAAGAATCAAGTCCTCATTGAATGTCATTTAGAATAAATTACAACTTTATTGTTCACAAAAGTGGAATATTTTTCTACTTTTAATAAGTAATATTTTCAGCTTCACAAAGGACTGTTCTTTGATTTGAATGTTTAAGTGAAATGTGGGATCAGTAGCAACATAGTCTACAGCTCTTATAATGACATGTTGGGGCTCGTTCTCCATACTGAGGAACAAGCTGCACATTTTATTTTTATTTGGCAAAAATAACCACAGCATAAACATAAAGGACATGGCTCGAATGTTTGCTTGTTATATGGGGGGGGGGGGGGAAAGCAGACAGAAGTAAACAAATAAACAGTTTGTACTGCAGATGAACTGTATATCACACTACATTGTACAAGCATATGATTCCATTGGTCAGGCAAAGTCACAGGAAATAACAAAAGCAGGGCCAGGAAGACCTGTGGAGAGAAGAGTCAGAGTCAACAAATAAACCACTGGATTCCAAGTTTGGAACTCAGACTGAGTAGTACACTCTGAACATATTAAGTGGGAGATGAAGTTTATATTCATTCTGTGTAGGTTTGGAATATAATAAGGTGAAGGAGGGTTACCTCTCCTGTCTGTATGTAGCAGCTGCTAAAATGTTGAGGTTTAAATGTTTTACTCCTGTCTACCTTGTTTCTGACCTTGATGAAATACAGTATGTATTCACTTGTGTCTAATGCACATTTCAATGTGGTGTTTCTGTTGGATGGCATATAGCTCGTGTTCCAATCAATCTTGAGTGGACCTTGGACAAAAGCATCTACCGAATGAAATGTACATGTATATTGTTGTGTAAAGGTGCCACCTTTATCTCAAAGCCCTCACAGTTTCTAAAACTGATCTGTTGAAGGTTGCTGTGTATGATTCAGAATTACCTTCACAGTTTTTTCTTTAAAATTTCGATACTATTGTACAGCCCACAGTTGAAACTGTGCCCACATTGCAAACATAAAGTTGTACATGGCATTGTGCTTTACACGCCTCCTCTGTGGCCATTCTATTGTTCCATGAGTCCATTCCTTTTTTTTTTTTTTTTTTTTTTTTTTTTTTTTACTTCTAATCATTATTTTGCCGCTGACATAAAGCTGAACAGTGCTGACACACACTGGCTCATAAAGCTAACAGACCAGGAAGTATTTGACTGTTAATGTGTGTTGGTTTGAGTGTTTGGATCTCTTCGTGTGCTCCAAGAGTTTATGGTCTGATGCCATCGTTATGCAGTGTTGTCCTCTAGGGACCTGCAGAATTCACACCTCAGATTTTACACCATCAAGGACATGGTAAGGCAACTTCATTTATGGCCCAGACTGTTTTGTGTTGATGTCACGGTGCGCCAGGGACAGTCTTTCAGTTGACACTCAAGGAAATCACATTCAATGAAAAAATAATGACTCTAAAGAAGCAATTACTGAAGCCGGAAGGAGCTAAATGGAGGAGATATCATTGTACTAAATTTAAAAAAATGTATTCATCATTAGTACATTCACTTTAGGTGCCAGAACCTTGGTGACATCTTTTCATTGTGTGGCTTTATAAGCCAGAATATTGGATAATGAGGAGTCTGCTATTACTTTGTTGACACACTTTAAATAATTAAGTGCAATTTGATCCAACATAAAACGAAATATAATAGTTGGATATTATTTGGTGAAATATACTGATGCACAGCTTCAGCTGAAAAAATGATAAATAATCCTCCAAATCCCTACTGGACGCCAGGGTCCTTTAGTTGAGTTTGGCTCATTACTCTGAACTACTGCACCCATGCCCTGGCCGAAGTATTGATGATTTCAATAACATATCTCAAGCAAAAGATAGTGCCAGCATGTCGTCATCCTCAGGTTATAGTGAATACGTTTCATTGAGATAATAATCAGCACCTCTTCATTTCTGGACTGTTGCTCTCTGCTTAAAAATGTTGGACTGCTCTCTTTGGGTTGCAAACAAGTTCTACTCCAAGTGAGAATAAGATGGGGCATGAATTTCACAGGCAATAAATAAGTCTGCAGTGATGCAGACTTAATTTATTACCTACGGTCATGTGGTTTTAGTAGTGCCCATAAAAGCAAGATTGCGGATACAAATAAATTGTTTGGACTTGTTAAAGGAGTTTTGAGTAGAACCACTGTTCATTGATGCTGAAAGGAGACAGTGTTTAATGTTTGGGTATCTGATCATGATGCCTCCTGGTTACCTTCACGCCAGGAGGTCTCAGCATTCCCAGACAACATAGCCCACCTGGTTTGGGAATGCCTGAGGATCGCCTACAAAGAGTTGGAGGATGAGGCTGAGATTAACTCCACAATAGTTTTAGTTTTAAATCTAAATGTAGTATTATAATTTCAGCTACATGATGCAACACTGTACTTTTTTTTTATTGATTGCCTAGGCATTGGTATATTGATGGACCCCTGTACAACAGACAGACAGTTAGAAAATCACACTGAGTTGCACAGGTTTGCAGCACAAAAGCCAAATGTTTGTCCATTTATCTCATGCCAATCAAACAGTGTATTACTGGGACTCTGTGTAGAAGGTGTGCTTATTACAGAGAAGTGTCATTTGCCCTGCTGTGGTGAACACACAGACACACACATTCACATTGTCACAATGTGAGTAGCTTGTCCCTGGGCTGCTGTGGAAACAGCACGGTGTGGAGCCTGCATGTGCTGTGGCAAATTAGACAGATGCTGACACGTGCCTCCTGTCACAGCAGACATGGCTGAATCAAAATTCCTCTTTAGAAGCAGTTTGTAATTGTATCATTAGTTGGTAGTCTAAGGAGCTATCTCAGTCACCATCCTTCACACAAAATATTTTCTGTCACATTATTTATCTTTTATCTATCAGCATTTAAAGTTGGCACAAAAGCAACTCCAATGGCACCAAAAACATTTATCATCCATTTAATATCAAAACACATGCTGCTTAAAGGTCAGTGCTGACAAAATGTAAGGGCTGTGTGGGCTACATAGAAAGCCTACAAATGTGGTCAGCTTATTTTTCCAGGCTTCTTTGTGTTTTCAGATAGCCTCTATAGAGAAAAAGAAACACTGTATCCTGCTTCTCGCAGAAGACAATCTATAAGCATCATGCCAACTTTCTCTCCCTCCTCCTATAGCGCAGTATTAAAAGCCTGCTGAGACAACTTTTAACTAACAGCATTTTTTGCTGGAGGTATAAATTGCTGTCTTCACAGTGATTTATTTTGATTCACTGTATCTGATTCAAGAACAATTCTTATTTCCTTTCAGTATGATGTAATATAATACATCACAGATTGATTTAATAACTTGTAGTCAAATTGTATAACCACCACATCAAAGTCAGACTAGAAGAAAAATTGGCATAGTTTTTTTAAATGGTTATTCCACTAAAAATCTCTTCTCAAGCCTGTTCTCCTTAAGGTGTGTTAGCTATCCGGATATTAATGTTTAAACATGTAAATATCGGATATCTTTTTTGTGCAAAATAACAATATGACAATTCGACACGTAGGCTGTGAAAATGAAAGATGCAGTAGATGTAGGGTTGGATTTTGACACTTATTCTTGAAATTTAACATTTCAAAGAAATGAAAATATGTTGCACGATCCATGAATGTTGCATGTTAACAACTGATTTGGCAGAGCAGTGATTTAATGATGCAATGATTAATTTAGACAAAAATGTAAAGCAGACTTGTTTTGCATTATAATGCATTACATATTACAAGTAGGTTTCATGGCCTTCATATTGTATGTATGGTTATCAGCAGTACATAACCTAAATAACTGAAATAAATGGAAACCAGTGACTGCTTGAATGTTGAAAAACCTAAAAAACACAGTGTGCTTTGTAAAATACTCTCCATTATACTTTGGTAATAAGAATTCTATTTTTGAGTAATTCAAGTTAAGCTTTTTTAAAAGGCTTACAGAGTCAAAGGGCCATATTAGTTTTGGCCACTGGAATTCCATGGTTTTGAAATCTTATATTGAGCTGCTTGTGGTCTGCTTGCTCAGACAGGGAGATTGAGTTAGGGTCACTGTGGCTGAGGAATGGTGTTACATCTGTGGTGTTTAGCTTTTCAGCAGAGCTTTGTGGTCTGAGTCAGAGTGAGGTACAGCACACATTCAGTGTGTGTTTGTACTCCAAGGCCGTCTTTTTCAAAACCCATGCTCTGTTATAACTAATAATAATGGATCCAAGATGCTTTGTTAGACTGTGTGTTTTCTTACGTCTATGGACTGTTGGCAAGCACCTTCAAAGGCATGTTGTTCCTCAAAACCTTGGTAAACAGTGACAAGGTAAAGTTTTAGCGCAGTTCACATCTGCGTTTTATTAAAAAGGCTGAAGTCATCTTCACTTGGTCCACATGAACACAATCAGTGAGTTAAAGATGTTTGCAAAGGTCAGACAGCAATTGTCCTTCAGACTCCTGCAATACTGCTGCATGAAAGCAAGGTATGGTTTTTTAAATTCACTATACTTGATCTGGTCGATTTTGAGAATATATTGTTTCTTGTAATTGTTAAGACATGCCTGCATATTGCCAGTGTTAGGATGTCTTCAGGTAGCCATGGAATTCACTTATTCGTCTGGCTTCATGACATTGATCTGTTTAGTTTAGAGACTGAAAAGAAAGCAAAAACAAAACGGACAACCCATTCACATCCTCCAGCTATCTATATCTAAAAGGTCACAGTGACATGTTAAAATGTCTGTTCTCAGAGACGAGTTGGTGTGTGCTGAATGTCGCAGCAGAAGCAAAAGAAAAAGAGTTTAATCTTTCAAATTCAATGTATTCAATGCAAAATTCAGCTCAGTGGCACTTCATCGTCAGATCAGAACTCCCCACAATGCTGCCGAATGCCCTATTATAAAGAGACTCTGTGTTAGCAACAACTCTCACTGCAGAGTTACTGGGTCGAATTTGATTGACAGCACCCCACTTTTGAGAATTATGTACTGGCTGTTTAGGATCTACACTACTGGTTTGACAACACTAATATCCTAATATTCAATCATCTCTGTTGAATGGATTAGTATGAACCCACAAATAAACCCAGTGTTGTGAGTTGCACATGCAATTCCTGTGCAGAAAATCTACTTTAAAGCTGCACTCTCTTCATTGTGCTTTTAAGTTTGCTAAGTCCAGCCAGTACTTATTTCATAAGTAGGTGCTTTTCAAATCTGTGTTCTTCTCAATTATGATTCTTTTACATATATGACAAAAACATGGCCAGGGAAGTTAGTGCTGACAGTGAGTGTGAATTCAAACTTAATTATACATATTCATTTTTCACCTCTTGATCAAGAAATTGGACCACTGCAGCTCAAGGAATTTTAAAATGTCCATGGCAACAAGCCACATTTGCGTGAAGGCCATTTAAATTCCACTTTGCACTTACTCTTCTTAAGCTAAAGGGATTCGGACTTAACAGGTCAGAAGAGGACAGGAGCTAGATGTGATGTTAGGTGTTCAGTACAGAGAATTCACCACCATCTTCTGAGACACAGTTATCACTGACAAAGCTGGTGATGATTTATTATTGTGTATTTTCTCCCTATAAAATGGTATTGTACAATTTCTCTCGTCTTGAAAATGTAGGTAAATATTGGAAGAAACTGATATCAGGATAATGTAGACAGAAAACTGTCTTTCACTCATACTTATATTTGTCACACAATGTGGTCACAAATGTACTGATTGTAACGATTGATAAAGAGGAGAGAGGAGTCTTAAGTAAGGCAGATAAGGGGGAGTGGTTGGAGCTCAGCCCTTTTTTCTGTTATGTCATGGGAAACACAGAACAGAAGGTTTCAAAGGGCAGACCTGCCTGAGGAAAGAATACAGCCTGACATAGGCTCCAAGGTATCATATGTAGGTTTTATCAATGAGTAGAGATGTGTAAGAATAGGAAGGAATCCGGAGACGGATGGGGGGAAAAGAATTGAAGAGTGGGATTGGATGGATATGAAGGCACCCTGTGGGAATTTTTGGCCTTGAAAGAATTGTGGATAACAAACCTATGACTTGACAAAGTGGGAAAATGGTTGAATTGCAGGATGAATTATCACAGACAAATGATTGAATGTGTGCATTTGAAATACTTAAGCAAGTCAAACTGAGTATAAACTTCAGTATTTGCTCATTGGACCCGTGGGCAAAAAGATTTGCCTGGTGGTGAATAAGGTTCATTGTGGCTTTTACACTCTCCACTTAGGACATCTCTAAGAGATAAAATAAACCTCTTCTTGTGGTCCACTGATGTCAGCATTGTACTCTAGTGGTAATTTGCTGCGTAGAGTTAATCTATATATCTGCATAGAGTTAATTTTCTGTCCATCTCTCTCTCCTCCCCCTCTCTCCTTCTTGTTCACATATCTCCCTTGCACCCACAGTGCCTGTGTCTTATACTTTTATGTCCTCATTAATAATTCTACTGCTTTTTCTACCTCCTCTTTCATATGCCTCTCTCTTACCCCTCACTCGACTCCAGCTAGGATTATTGATTAATACCACAGTAGCTGCCCATTACGAACTCTAATCAGCCACTGGAGACTAGATCTCTTGGTTTTCCATTAATATATCCTCTTATTCAATTCCCTTTCACCCACTGCTGCTTGCTTACCAAATTGTGTGTCCATGCATACGGATGTAGCACATACACAGAGGTGTGTGCATGTGTGTAGGGAGAGTGACACTCTTTTGGAAAGGGTTGCACTCATTTAGTGAGTGCCTAATGCTGTGGATGCTGTGACTGGCTGGCTGAGAGGGAGAGAGGGGGCAGCCAAGCCCTCTACCCGGCAGCTGAATGCTGCCAGTGCGCCTGCATGGGAGCATTGGGGCAAAGGAATCGCTTTTGTGCCCTGGGTGAGCTCATCCAGTGGGAGCATTCTCCAAAGATTTAGCTAAGGGTCTGCCTCCTGCCTACTTGCCTGTATGCCTGCCCAAGTATATTCCGTGCTGGGAACAAGGGGGGGCTTTGAGAATTCCCACTGTCTTTCCTGGCTCTGCCGATGGATGTAAGTACAATAGCTGCTGAGTTTAGCTTTAGGAGCAGTTTTGCTGCTCTGCACTGACTGACCTCAGATTATGTACTCCGATTTTCTGAACTTTTCTTTGTTTGTGTTAGTTAGACTTTTTCCAGTTTTTCCATTATAGTTTTTCGTGACAGCACTATCCACTGCAGCAAAAGTAACCAACAAAGTTGTATTGATGGTTTCTTCAGATATTCTGTTGTCAGCAGATGGGTTTTTAATTAGTTGGACATTCCAGAAAGTAAGTTGGGGAGAGAGGGAGTGAAGAGAAGAGTTTAGTTTTTGTGACAGTCTCTCACAGCTGAGGTTGATAAAGTGGAAAGCTTGATGGCTTTGATTCTGCGCTTCAGCAGGGCAGAGAGCATGGATCACCATGGTAATAGCATTGTTGAACAGTGAGCAGCAGTTGGAAGAGAGACCTTGTCGCACTAATGCACATCTTTTCTATGTTTACAGTCCATGCCTGAGACTTCATACAGAACGTTGTATTGGCCTGTAATCACTGGCTTATCACCTGCAAAGTTTAGTTTTAGAGGAAGACGTCCTCAATTTGATGTTGAAAGCGTCTTCTGCCTCTTCAGCTACTCCTTCTCTTACAAAATGATGGACTGAACAAAATGTTACTTCAAGCATTCAAGTTTGTACTGGATACATTATAATTTAAGATGCTTAAAGACCTACAGTAGAATCTTTTCTTTTCTTTAAAATAAGCATAACATTGATGGTAATTTGTGTTTTTTTTAAATATAACTTTATTTGTCGTTGTTCTTGAATGATCATGCTACGACTTTAAGATATTGTGGTCTGTAATTTGGAGTAAATTCAGCAACATGTGCTATATACCATATTTCTGAATTATGTGTATTTTTAAGAAATAGCGGTGAACCTGTATTAAGTGGAACATTTCTATAGCTTGCTTCAGTTGGTTATTCCCTCTGTATTCTTAGGAAAGGTAAAGGTAATCTCCCCTTTCTCTATAGCCCGGTGGGGGTGTTTGTGGGGACAGACCCCTCATTGCTGTATTGTATATAGCTGTCAGCTCAAATCAGAGAACAAAGAGCATTTCTGTCTTGACTTTGGGATACTGCTATTTTTTCTGCCACAGTATACTGGTTTCTGCTCTCACTGCCTCAAGCAAACTGCAAATGTCAGAGTGGACTGGTTTGCCTCTTTTCCACTCGTCTTTTCTGAGACTCCAAATGTGCCACAAAACTTAAATCTTGTGTGTGAATCTTTCTTGCTCTTCACAGATGTTGTGACAGATAAACTCAAGATGCACCAAAGTATCTGTTTCAATTGCTCTTTTTTTTTCTCCCTGTGTGTGTCTTCGTCTACAGCGACCAGTTCCACAAAGCTGGAAGACTTGAGCTTTCTTGATGAACAGCGCAACACCCCCCTGCGGACATCCATTCGCCTACCCTGGCATAATACAGGAGGAAGGCCACCTCAGGACTCTAAAGGTGACTGCAGTAGGTGTTAGTTGCACACAAGGCAGATGAGGCAAAATAGGAAAAACGATTGCAAACTCATCCATCGCGCATAAATGTATATATGCCAATTCAATTTTGTGGCAATTTAAATCTTTATTTTCTCTTTTCTCAGTCCGTCATAGTGTTAGCTATGCCAGCGTTCTCATATTTGTCTGTTGCAGTCAGCAGATTGTAAAATGGTAAGAATTTACGATTGAGTCATAATGATGCATAATAATTTTGGAGTATACAGCTCAATATAAAGTGCAAGCAATCTGCAAGTATTTCGGCAGTGGTGTTAAGGGTGTCGGGGGTTTTCAGCATTGGGAATCGTAAGTCTTAAGCCATTTGGTAGGTATTTATAAAAAGGGCAACAGTCCATACACAGTTAATCTTAAGTATTGTTTAATTTCAAGTCCAATTTGCTGGAGTCCTGAGCCAAAAACACAATTGTCCAAACACTGACTAACACTACGACACAGTTTTAAACTATCAAAACGCAGATAGAAACAGTTAAGGATTTCTTGGTTCACTCGGCTTTAGCTCTGTTATATGTTTTGAATCTTCAGTCTCACAGAAATCCCACACAGTGAATATTTGATAAGATCATGAATAATTCATCATGACATCATTAGATACTCAAACTATTTAACCCTCTTTTGAAAACCTGTTCCTTCTTTTCCACACCTCCTTAAACATGAAGTTAACACAGAAGCATCATGTCAGTGGTTTTATTTTATATCCCTGTGGGCGTAACATCAGTACTGAGAGGCCGACCATCTCTGTTTAAACAAAACACTGTACGTTTGCAGATACTGTATTTAGTTTTATGCCTCCATGCCTGCCTGGGACTGCAGATATCAGTATTACACTTAACATTGGAGTTTTTAACTGTTGAACTGTTGAGTTAAACAAGAAATAGCTATGGTTTGTTTTTCCTATAGTAGAAATTAAAATGCTTGAAAGAGGCACTGCCACTTTGTCAGCAATGTTTCATCCTTTTTGGATTAAATCACAAAAAAACCCTGACATTATTGTTAAAAAAGGTACACTTGCACATCACCTTATATGTATTTATTGCATTAGACATACAATTCTGTTTTGGCGCCTATTTACAGATATGTATTTAAGATTCCTGCCAACCGTCAAAGCAGCATTATTGTTTTTGTTCCTTCTAGTTGGTCATTATTTTCCATACATTTCAGTACAAAGTGAAAATAACTTGCAGAGATAGAAAATTGTTAGATTAAGCAATCCATCATGACTGTGATAGTTATTGGCATGTGGTAAGTATTCATTCAGAGACTTGAGAAGTTTCCTGCGTTCAGCAAAACTTTAACATCTAATACCTGGCCGCTGAACAGCAAAATCTTTAAAAACAGCTGTTTGGCCAGTATGAGCAAGAGAAAAAGGGGCAGATATATTAGTTTAAGTAGGAGAAACAATAGCAGTAAACTATAAACTGTAGTAGCAGTAATTGTTGTAAAAGTAAACTAAGCAGTCGTATTAGTATTAGTAAATGAAGGAATCTGAGCTTTGAAAGACTGCTGAGAGATCACATGCTCTATGATCTAATTAGATAGTCTTCTTTCAAGTCCACGTTTTGTGTTTTCAGGTAAAATAACGTGTCAAAGCAAATGAAAAAATACACCGTTTTGAATTAATTCCAAAAGCCTTTCGCACTGTATGAAAAAGCAATATCTGACACTGTGTGGTTTTGTGTTTGTGATTAAAAAAAATACACAATACAAGTGACGCAATTTAATTTCCTTTCCCTTTCCCTCAGCTCGTTTTGCTCCCTACAAACCTGTGGACATCATGCTCAAACCCTTGTTGTTTGAGGTGCCCAGCATCACCATGGATTCTGTGTTTGTGGGCCGAGATTGGCTGTTCCAGCAGCTGGAAGATGTTTTGAAGGCCAGCGAGTTCACAGAGAACCATGGCGCCGTAGTTGTGGGCAGCGTGGGTTATGGGAAGACAGCCATTATCTCCCGGCTAGTAGCGCTGAGCTGCCATGGAGGCCGCATGCGTCAGATCGCCTCCAACAGTCCTAGTGCATCCCCTAAAAGTAATCAATTTCAGCATTTACTTTTGGATGTGAGCCCTTACATTAGCTGCAAGATTAAGTTATTCTATGACTAAAGTGTAGTGATGCACTGTGTGTGAAGCATTGTGCGTCTGTCTCTTCCAGGTGGCGGAGGACCAAGCTCAGAACTTCCTCTCAGCCAGCCACCACAGCCCACTCCACCTTCCAGTGCTACTAATACACTGAGGACCAACAGCTGCCCAGGGACCCCTGAGATGCAGCGACGCAAGGAAGAGGCCGTAAAACGCCTGGCAGCAAAGGTGCGACTTCAGCCAAGACCTCAGTATTTAAAACATCATGCAAAAAAAACTAAATTATTAAAGGTCCATCCTCAAAATAAATATAAACATTTACAGTTCTGTCAGGCAGCCACAACCTGAGAGCTAAGTGATGCATCAGTTATAATTTAAACGTATATTGTGATCTGTTGTCTATAGTCAACATTCATTGATATTATATTACTTTCTTAGTTTATATCTACTCTTCTTTCATTTCCCACTGTGTGTCCTTACAGATGATAAAAAAGAGATTGTGCAGAATTGATTTAGTATGTATATGAGATGCACTGCCGAAATCTGAAACCGGCTCCGCTCAGTTGATTTATGTTTATATGTGTTTGTATATGATTTATGGTTGTTTATGGTCATTTGTTTGATATTCAGCCCATGAAAAATGGATGGGCTTCAGCAATCTGCTGAGATTATGAAAGACAGGGCCACCACAGTCTTTTCAGATATTAAATATCTTAGGCTTGTTTAATTTGGAGCTGCAGTGAGCTTAGTTAAAAACCCAGCCATGAAAAGCAAGTTCAATATTAATGTTAGCAGCATCTCAGTGCTGCAGTGTGACTGTGAGGAAGTGGGAGGGTAGAAAACTTCAATTCAGGTCTTTAGCATGGCCTTTTAACTCACAGATAGAATCCATTTGCATTGCGTTGGGTGAAGAATACCAAAGGATCTTTCCATACGTTGCCATGGAAACACACTAACAGCTTAGTCAGAATAACTTCAGGGAGGATTATTTGTCCTAAATAGCAAACTTTTTTTTTTCTCATAGCTCATTCTCTTTTTTTTTTTTAACATCCTTTAGAAGTTACATCTTAGCTGCCGTAGTATGGAGTTTATTCCCTATCTTGATTCAAGAGCATATTAAATGGATTTGAGAGCAGTATTTATTGATTTCATGCTCAGATTTTGGGATATTTACTCTCAAAACTCTGCTCTCGCGCTCAAATTTGCTGTGCGCATGCTTGCACTGTGTCCTCGCACTCGGTTACAACGCTGCTCGCGCAGATTTCCTGCGCTCACACTCGAGTTCTTCCTCTCGCGCTCAGGGAGTTTGTGCTTGCGGATCTCTGCCCTGCTCTCGGATCAAAACTGTAAACGGGTGCGTTCGCTGCTCTTCGAGGAGAGTCGCATACGGGCGGGCACTCTTTCAACCGGGTTTATCCACTCCTGACCTCCGGTGCTGTAATAAATGTGGTTTCTTTCATTTTTTTGACCACTGTTGGAATAAAATATCATTTAATAAATATTATTATTATAATACAATATAGCTATTTTAATGAACATCACGGACGCTTGTGTATTTATTAAATTATATTTTATTCCAACAGTGGTCAAAAAATAATATTAATAATACTATTATTAATAATAATATTTATTAATAATATTATTATTATACAATATAGCTATTTTAATGAACATCACGGACGCTTGTGTATTTATTAAATGATATTTTATTCCAACAGTGGTCAAAAAAATGAAAGAAACCACATTTATTACAGCACCGGAGGTCAGGAGTGGATAAACCCGGTTGAAAGAGTGCCCGCCTGTATGCGACGCTCCTCGAAGAGCAGCGAACGCACCCGTTTACAGTTTTGATCCGAGAGCAGGGCAGAGATCCGCAAGCACAAACTCCCTGAGCGCGAGAGGAAGAACTCGAGTGTGAGCGCAGAAATCTATGCGAGCAGCGTTGTAACCGAGTGCGAGGACACAGTGCGAGCATGCGCAGAGCAAATTTGAGCGCGAGAGCAGAGTTTAAATATCCCAAAATCTGAGCATGAAATCAATAAATACTGCTCTCAAATCCATTTAATATGCTCTTGAATTAAGATAGGGAATAAATTCCATACCGTAGCTTTCAACATCTCTCATTACTTCAAGACGCAATACATTAGATAGGCTAGACATAAAAAACAGTACATAGTACATAGTCTAATAGCTTTTCATGATTTTCAGTGCACAGAAGACCACTGAAACATCCAATTATTTGTGTATTTATTTTTTAGAACTTATGTGGAATTTTAAGTTTTTATTGAACAGACGACAGCAGGGAGATATAAAATGAGAGAGAGAGATTGGAAAAGACATGCAACCAAGGTCCCCAGCTGTACTCATATTCAGCTGCAGTTCATGGTCACCTCAGCCCTTACGCCACTAGGGTGCCCCACATCCAATTATTTATAAAAAACAAACTCTACAAAGGATTTCATTGTAGACAACAGTAATAACAATTATATGGGGTCAAGCAACACATGGACACCTCCAACTTATCTTTGGCCACCACATTCCTAACATTTAATCTCTGACAATGTGCATCTTTGGAATAGTTTTAGCTATCAAAGATTATTTGTTATACTCCTAATCATTTGGCCATGGTGTGATAATGCTGACCTGAGTTTACTCTGTAAAATATATACTGTACAAAATTTGTCAAAGATGAAAAGACCTTTCAGTCTGTTACAGTAGCAAGTCAATTGTCTCAACATTTCTACATTTCAGTGAGGAATTTATTGTAGAGTACTTGTCAATAACAGTAATGTCAGTGGTTGGAACATCATTTAGCAGTGCTTTCTCTGGTTATGATCAAAATAGTGCAGTGGGCAGTCAAGCTTTCTCTGGTTGTATAATAATTAGGCTTACATCTTGGGTTACTTGCTGCTGTGGTCTTGTCAACCACTTTCTTATCAGTACTTAATTGATACATTACTGTCTTACATTTTTGTATGTACCATCACAGAATGATTCCAGTGCCAGAAATGTATAAAGCAGCACCACTGAGTGCTCACCATTGAAAGGCTACTTAGCATGCAATAGCTGCACATTTTGAAAATATTTAGACTTGACTGAAACTCTCAGAGGCATTTAATTACTCTGGTGTTTCTTTGCAGGCTGACAGCTTTAACAACAACTATGTTGACCTACTGTGTTTCAGAGAATACTTTACTTTCACTTGATTTGAATGGTTTTGTGATAGCAGGATGTTAGTTCTTTTCATGGCTGACACGGCTTTATAATGGGACTCTGTTATGATCCTCCTTTGTATTGAAATGTTACTGATTACCTTCTGGCATCCCTGTGATGCACCTCCAGGGTTTAACAGTCTTGACCTGTCACTGATCCCTTGGCAGTAGTGAAATGGTGCATGCATGAGATAAAGACTGCACAGTTAGCCTCTGCCACAGGGAATGCTAAGGTTCATGCACCAGACAGCTGACTTCATGCCACCAAGCACATCTAAATGTCTATGAAATCCAAGCAATATCCCTCAAGCCAATTATTGTGTAAAGTGTTTCCAACAGGCGCTCTCACAGGGGCTCTGTTCCTGTGATGTGTGAATACTGATGCAACACGGAGCAGCGTCTGTCAAATTCTGTCTGGTCTTTTTAATCACTGATTCGGAAGTGGTCTCATATTAGGGGCACTGAGGCCATAACATTTTATAGTTCATCCTAAGTTGTATGTCTTACTTAAATGAGACACATTTATAGGCATTGATATCTATTGTTTTGCCAGTAGATGAACAGATTCACTGCAGAATGTTGAATCACCATGTCTTTCTTATATACAAGCTAGCATGTCGAGGGGAGCTGCCTGTCTGTTACAGCTGCCAGCTGTCAATGTTTTTAGCCAGCTATGGCAACCACTGCATCCTCTAAGAGGTAAGCTGTGGCAGCAAGGTTAAGAACGTTGAGTCCCGCCCTGCCACATGTGGGTTAACCAGCACCGTTGGTGGGGAGGTGCAGCCTTCCCCTGGATTGTGAAGTTGTGGAAGGTTCAGCTGGGCGGTGACCAGGTCGGCTATTGACTGGCCCGCATCACTTCATGACAAGGGGCAGGAGAGGTATTTATATAATGATAAAGTCCTGCTTTCTCCACTAGGCAGCTCAAGGAGATGAAATGGTATTTAGGACTAACCGTTCCCATCATTTATTTGGTTGGACATGATGGTGCTTTCACTGGCGCACTCAGTCCTGAGTGTGGGTTCATGTTAACTGTGTGTTAGCCCATGGAGAGAGCTTGTGGTGTCGACCCTTTTGGGTTGAGGTGTTATTGGATTCGGAGCATGCAACTGAGGAGTGGGCCACATCTCCCATAGTGAGATATAGAGCCAGATTTTAAAGATAACTTTTGGTTACCAGGGTAACCCTGGTTCTCTGAAAACCAAGTGAGGTGTCTCACAACACTCACAACACTGCCCTGCTTGCATGTGTTGGGTATATGGAAAAAATATGCTTGAGAATGCTGTGTGGGGCGCCACAGGCATTTATAAAGAGGGGACGGGTTGGCCCGTACAACTCATAATGATTGGTCTGTCTCCTGAAAGACATGGTGGTATTGGAGTTTTCATTATTGGTCACGCTAGGCTGAGTTACACAAGTGAGTATCTTCTAAGGTTACCATTTTGGGAAACACAAAGAGGAGATTCTGTACATAGAGTTGATTTGATTTACTAAGACTGTTGAAACCTTATATTAACTAATATCCCATTTTCCTTCATTGGAAATGTGTTAGAGAGCTTGGTGTTCGTGGTTTTTTGTTTACCTGCAAAATGGAGGATTGAAACTCAAACTCAAATCATAATTGTTAAGACAGCTGAGCAAGAAGAATATAAGACCTGCACCAGCTGTAAGGCATAAAATACAAGTTATCCTACAGAACTATTAACTGCCAGTACCAGATGCTTCAAGCACAGATAGAGCAGACAAATTTGGTCATACTGGACATATCTTTCAATGCACATATGGGTGTGTTAGTATTGCTTTAAGACTTTTTTTTTAAATGAACCACGACAACAGCCATACTAATTGTGCACAACTCAAAAAATCCAGACAAAGAAATAATAGGATGTGTGAAATTGTTCTTATTTATCAATTAACTTCATACAAAGGTCAGTAAACAGAACACATTTAAATGAAATCAATATTTGGTATGACCACATAATGACATTAAAACAGCACCAGTTGTCCTCAGTACACCTGCACAGTTTTTGAAGGTATTTGGTGGGTTAGTTTGTTCCAAGCATCTTTGAGAACTTGCCAGAGTTCTTCTGTGGATCCATTCTGTCTCAGTTGCTTCTGTGTCTTCATGTAATCCCAGACTGACTCGATGATGTGAGATCAGGGCTCTGTGGGGGGTATACCATCTGTTGAGGGACTCTTTGTTCTTCTTATCGCTGTAGACTCTTGCTGTATGATTGGCGTCATTGTCATGCTGCAGAATAAATTTGGGACCGATCAGACGCCTCCGTGATGATATTTCAGTATGGATAAGAATCTTGACATTTAAAGTGCCTCAAACTTTTGCACAGTACTGTACATTCAGGTGACTGTTATGATTCAACAACATAACCCACTTTAGACAAAGCCCTTTATGCCATCTCAACAGAAATAAGTTCTCTGTATGGTGGAAGGACTTTACTGCATTAGAGCTTATGGTGGATTTATTAGTCCATGTGGTTTATATTTTCTTCCTTGCAAGTTAAGCAAATATAAATACACCTTCAGATGTTACCAGTGTTTTTTAAAGAAAGTTGGATCCAAAACATTTTAATTTGCAGTACACTTAAATAAATAAGACCAAGCCTTTGCAGCCATGTTATGCTGTGGGGCTATACTTAAACACAGTGGTTCATACACAGGCTCCTAATGTCAGCATGCAAACATGCACCTAATGTCAATTCTAACACGCTGATGTTAAGCACGTGTAATGGTCAACTGACTGACCGACAGACTGACATTACGACCACTAGAGCAGAGGTAGAGCTAGCAGAGGATCATGGCACCTGCTGCTGCCCCTGGAAGTATGTCAGCTCCTCCAGGTTGGACTGTAATTAGAGCATTCACACATCCCAAGGGCATCTCTCTTCCTTCTTATCCCTGTCCCTCCTTTCTCCTTCTAAATCAGACATCCATGAACACTACCGCAACCTGCTCAGATACACAAGATCCTACTTTTAGATCTCCGCCAGGGATCCACAGGCTCCTATTTATATTGGAGTTTATCTGAGGTGGTCAGGCACTGCACAGTTACTTCATCTTCCCTTCTGTTGTGATTGTACTGGATAAAATCATGCTCTCAGCACAGATAGAGAGAAGATATGTGGGATTATGAAGGCTATGACTATCAAAAGGCATCAGACACTGATCTGCGTATTCACAAGTTCCCAGCTTTGCATATGAATTCATAGATAAAGCCAAAACTAATTTTCACTCTTCATTCATAACTCTAATCTGTTTATAAGCTTACTCAGGTCTAAAAAAAAAACTCTGTCCTATTCTGATTTTCTCCTTTCCCTTTGTGTTCCAGGTGGTGGCATATCATTACTGCCAGGCGGATAATACATACACTTGCTTGGTACCAGAGTTTGTGCATAGTATCGCTGCCCTGCTGTGCAGAGCACACCAACTCAGTGCATACCGGGAGCTGCTGCTGAAAGAGCCCCACCTCCAGAGCATGCTCAGTCTGCGCTCCTGTGTCCAGGACCCAATGGCAGCTTTCCGGAGAGGGGTCCTGGAGCCACTTGCCAATCTTCATAAAGGTAAAACACTGCTGTTTAATGTTTCATATGTAACATTTGGCTTTTCACAGGATAGGATATCTATGCTTCAATGAGTAAGATTTGATAATCAAACGTTGAACTTTGACCACCTCACATACTTAAGTGCATTGTCCATACCTTCCTCTCACTGCTCCCTGTTTCTTATGAATGTGTTAATGCTCTTCGTGGTTTCCTTAAGCAAGACACTCAGCCCCAAATTGTTCCCAATTCATATATATATGGAAAAAAATAAGTCACTTTGGACACAAGCGTCTGCCAAATTATATATTGTAACTGAAGTACTCATTTAATTTGCTACATGTACATCATGAAGAGACTCATTACCTTGCATACATTTTAGGAATGCTAAATAAGACACAGAATCATGGAAGGTGTTTTTCTCTCCCTGATTTCCAAAGGAGCTCAACCAGCTGCAAATAGAAGTGCTAACTGTTTTCTTTAAAGTGAAAATGTAACTTGACATTTCAATGGGGAGGCAAGTTGATGCAGAGCCGAGTTTATTTACTGCAGTGACGTAACACATGTCTGCAATCAACCCATTGACCAGTTTAGTTGAGCTGATATTGTTGTGAGACATTAAGCGCACATTTTCCTACCTTTGTTGGTTACTTGTCATTGTGTGTGTGTTTCCAGAGCGGAGGATTCCAGAGGAGGACCACATCATCTTGATAGACGGGCTAAACGAAGCCGAGTTCCACAAGCCTGACTATGGAGACACCGTTGCCTCCTTCATCACAAAGATCATTGCCAAGTTCCCTCCCTGGCTTAAACTGGTGGTCACTGTCCGGGTCAACTTGATGGTAAGGAAGAACCCGGTGATGTTACTAAATGAAAAGTTAAAGGATCACCAAGTTAATTTAATTCCTTATGAAAGGGACATGAATATGTGTACCAAGGGATATATGATCTTGGAACCTTGATTTGCCTTAGCACAATTTGTGCCTATCCATCAAGGACATTTTTTACTGGATATGAGAAAGCTTTGACCTGCTGGTGACAGTAGGTAGAAAGTCAGGCCATCACCAAAGTCAGTAGGTGTCATCTTATGGGGACCACAAATATACGTAAAAAATTTCATGACAATCCATCCTATAGTTGTTGAGATATTTTCGCTAGTGTGGCAAAAAAAAAAATTGTGC
Organism: Scomber scombrus; assembly: GCF_963691925.1. Lineage (NCBI taxonomy): Eukaryota > Metazoa > Chordata > Actinopteri > Scombriformes > Scombridae > Scomber > Scomber scombrus. The sequence continues at coordinate 14,806,484 of NC_084982.1, forward strand.
TGAGTCTTGTGTCTTAGTCTTAGCTTACTTTCAGGATTCATTCAATACCATCATAGAATGTAACAATGCCAAGTTGTATCTGCTGTCCTTTCTTGATACTCTACACTGACTGACATCAGACCCTGCAGTCTTTGACAAGTGTGAAAGTTGAAAGGCTCTCTTGAGCTTTTCCTCCTTGTCATACTCTAATCTCCACAGAGTCATTTTTGTCAGCGTATCCAAGAGCATTCAAGAAGGACTTGAAGTATCAGTGACCCGGGAATCAAGACTACACGACAGGGAAGAGAAGTCAGTCACTTTAACTGACTAGCTTGGAGGGAAAGTGACATTGGGTCGACCGGTTAGAGAAATGTGCTGGGCTTGTGTAGTAGTGATAGCTGAGGCTTTGACATGCCTTTTGAGCCACATGACAGCTGATTTATTTATTTTTTTTTCATTTTTTTCTTCTCCTGGGACGAATCACTGAGTCTGGGATAATAATATGATGGCTGACTGATTGACATTCAGAACACAGGTTATTATTGCTCCAGCAGAAATCAGGCTTTGGCTCTGCAGTTCAATCCATATTCAGCCCATTTGTGTTCATTGGGCAACTATGACCCACAATTAAAATGGTATGGCACGGTTCTCTGGATGTGCTAAATCAATATATTGTAACACCAACATGTCGTATTCACTTCTATTAATCTGTCAGGATCAGTTTATGATGGGGGAAATTATTACCGGATGACCCAGTCGACTGCGCACAATGCTTAAAACATTTCCATGAAGGCAATGTATGTGGTGTTTGATCGACAGTGTGAAGCAGTCTTTTAATTGGAGGGACTTTGTGTCATAACCTCTGAACTAGTTATTCAGTTTTGCATGGCACTGTATCTGAGTAAGTCAAGGCATTAGATAAAAAAGGATGAATCATTCATGTAGCCTTTGAGAAGCCAGATAATCCTCTTTTTGTATAGGACGACGGGATATGACTCGGTTCACACAAATACATTTGTGCAGAGGAGCGATATGAAAGTGTCATATTATTGTTTTGCACTTTGAGCAGACAAATATCCCAACACAGAGAAAGGGTTCAGGATATTGGTCTTGGCTTGCTAAACTAATATCTGACGTATCTGTGAGGTGTTGCTAACACTTTATTCATCTTATGGATTACGATCAGTACATTTCAGTGAGTCTGTGCATGCATGCATTTGTTTGTGTGTGGATGTTTGCTGTTCCTTGTCATGATGAGGAAGAGAGAAGTGTTATCTCACTGAGGTGATGTTTCTCTAGCAGAGGATTGGAGGATTAAGGTGCATTGATTTCTCCAAGCCCCAGGACATAGATTGAAATGTGAGCTCTGGCTCAGACCTCTGCTTGGGTATTGGAGGTGCTCCTATTGCACCCCCTCCATCCCATCCATCCCCTGCCACTTAATACTCAGTTCCCCAGTTCTGTTTTCCTCATAGCCACATTTCAAACAGTAACAAGTGTCTGCTTTGGCCTGATAGCTCAGTATGTTTGCTCCCCTACTGCTCAAAGACACTCCCCTGATAGTCGACACACAGAAGCAGAATTTTTAAACTGCAGGCTGTACGATGTGAAGAGTCCAAAATAATACAATTTAATTGTCGAAAATAATGAAAATAAATAGCTTATTATTATTTGGGTATTGAGTTTCAGTTGGTAATTTTCGGAGTAATATCGGCTAATTTGCAACCAGCTTACTAACTTGTTTTATGTCACACTCATAATATCTTTACATCATTTGCTTCTTAGGAGATCACCGGCCTTCTGCCCTTTTCCAAGATCTCTCTGGATGACTTTACTGACAACAAAGAGATAAGCAATGACCTCAATTCCTATATCCAGTACCGCATCAATGGCAGCAAGGATATCATGAACAACATTAGCCTCAATGGTAAAGCTGACCCCATCACAGTTGGAAAGCTCAGTAGCCACCTGATCTCACGCAGCCAAGGTTCCTACCTATATCTCAAACTCACCCTGGATCTGTTTGAGAGAGGCCACCTGGTGATCAAGAGTTCCAGCTACAAAGTTGTGCCCGTCTCACTGGCTGAGCTCTACCAATTACAGTGCAACATGAAGTTCATGACCAATTCAGCTTTTGAGCGCTCTTTGCCCATCCTCAATGTGGCGCTCGCCTCACTGCACCCCATGACTGACGAACAGCTGTTCCAGGCCATCAACGCCGGCTTCATCCAAGGGGAGCTGCCATGGGAGGACTTCCAACAACGTATGGAGTTGCTCTCTTGCTTCCTCATCAAACGACGGGACAAGACGCGCATGTTTTGTCACCCCTCCTTCAGAGAGTGGCTTGTGTGGAGAGCTGATGGAGAGAGTACCGACTTCCTCTGTGACCCCAGGTCAGTCCTTTGATGTGTAAACAAATGCAGTGACTCAACAGCTCTCCCTTTAGGATTGTGTGCTTAGATTGCATGCAGGACAAGTCTGTAGCACTTCTAGAAAATATTCTTGCAATACATCACAAATAGACCTCAATGAATCTGTCAGAAAAGTAAAAATTGAGCCATGATGATAATGACACGGCGGTAGTCGAATTAATTAAAATGTTCTCACAGTAATTGCTGCTTGAAATTCAGCCCTTTGAGTACAAAATTGAGCACATAGAGAGCACTCTTAAGTTGGAGAAATAATCACCAAGTTTTCACTTCTCGGTGTAGTTTTGAATTAGTTATTAATTGTATGTGAATCACAGTCACTATTTTGCCTATGAAATAAACTGAGATGTATGACTTTGTTTAGAAAGTAAGTACAATGTCACAATCAACAAGTGCAGCAGACTCATTGCTGAGTCATGGAGAAAATTGAGCCTGAAATGATCTAGGTATTTATTGTCATAGCCCTGGCTCAGAGAGCAAGACAAAGGGGGAGACCACACAAGTTTAAAGTAAATTAAACCGAACATTTATATAAAGATACAACCCAAAAATAGACCCCGCACTTTCCCTGCCTGAACTGTCATTAATTTTGCCCTCCTTAATCAGACTCAGCTTATACTGTTCCAGCTCTAATTTGGTCTGTTCTGTTTTGAATTTCATTTTTTCAAGTTCCAATTGTATTTCAAGCTCCTTATGTTGTTTAAGTTTCTCATGTTCCAATTGCATTGTTAACAACTCTTTCTGTTGTTCAAAACTCAATGCTGCATTGATCACCTTGGGCTGAAACTCCTCCCTTTTAAGGACTCCAGAGTCCACCAAGTTTGCTTTCAAAATGGCTTTAATATTTTCTTTCAAACGTTTATCACCTACCTCAATATCATAATGGTCAGCTATTTTCAAAAGCTGATCCTTGGTGTACTGACTGAGAAGGTGATCAGAAGGAGAGTAAAAAAACTCATCCACTGACGCCATTATCAAACCCCTGATTTAAGGTATAGTTTAAGCAAACACAATACAATATATTTCCCCAATTTCTACATGCAAACTAGCACTTGGAGAAACCAAAGATTCACAAGGAGAGTTCCCCACTAACCTTACCTAACACACAAAAAAAAAACTTACCTAACTAACTCAACCCTAGTCTTCTGGCAGTCACATGTGGGGGGTACTTATGCACGCTAACCAGTGGAGTGGAGAAAATAACCAGCAATTGGCCACCTTCCCACAGCCACTGAGATGCTCCCGAGCTTTGCTCTACCCACGTTCACCACCGGCCTAGAATGGAGCACGGTGAACCCTCTAAACAGGATTCATCCCTTTTCCTACCTGGGAAAAACTCCTGTAAACCATGGTTCTCCTTACCAGTTCACAGCAGAAAATCTGGAAAATATATAACACAACACAATGAATCAAAACAGTCAACAGAACCACAATTTCTCCCTCAACCAAATACCAAAAAAATCTCAAAATCAATCATACATGTGTGAATCTCCCACAAATGCACCAGTAACAAATCAGAGTGGCAACTTTGAACTATACCACCCTGAACAATCCACAGTCCAAAATGGATAAACAACCTGGCACAAAACTACTGAAATCTACTAAATAGCAAGTCTAAATATAGGTCGACGAGCCCCCATTTTGTCATAGCCCTGGCTCAGAGAGCAAGACAAAGGGGGAGACCACACAAGTTTAAAGTAAATTAAACCGAACATTTATTTAAAGATACAACCCAAAAATCATTATGATAAAGAGATCTGTAATCTGTAAGGTCAGTAATGTATGCAATGATGTAAATGAGTGGAGTGTGGTGATGTTTAAAACAAAACAAAACAAAGAAACACAAACACAAACCAAGCATGCAGCAAAGGTCAGAGAGAGAGAGAGAGAGATGCAGAGGCAACTAAATAACCTGGGCCCAGGCTGCCCAGGTGCATGTCATTTCATCTCAGCAGCTCCACCCATCTACCTGCAAGGAGCCTGCATCAAAACAATTAATGACAAACAAAACAGAGGGAGGGGTCGTCACATTATTGTAATCATAAATACCATTTATGATGCAGTTGCTAAGAAACTATACTATAGCTTTTTATTTTCTTACCAGCAATCTAAAATTCACAAAGACACCACTGACATTGAAAGATCTCTGCTGCAAACATATAAAATAATTTCCATTGAAAGAAAATCAAATGCTGATAAGTAATATCTCTTCTTTAGTTTGGATATGTGGCTGTCGGTAGCTAACAACGAGTGCCACCCTTGTTTGAAACAGCTGGACATCAAAAATATATGGACGATCTATATTCATTGTGCTAAAATCATCACATTCTGTTGGATCAAAAGTCATGTTATTGGTATGAATTCCTACCAACTGAAAACATCCAACAGAAAAACTTATGAATCCGTCCTTGGGGGAAAAATAGACTAAAGACTTCTTTAGTTTGGAAAAAGTTGGCCCTTATAATTTAGCATAATGTTTTGTAGTCATGTAAATCTACTGTGTATTCCACTTACTCAGAGTTGAAATAAATTTGCATTGACAGTCTGCAGAAAATTAACATTGTTTCCTGCCGTGCCTTGCTTGCCCTGTGGGACAAGCTTTTCTGCTTTAGTACTGCTACCTAATTGTAATTCTGGAGCCCTCTCACCCGCATTAGAGACTTCAGTCATTCACACTTAATAAATTGGATGATGTCAGTATGGCTTTCTTTTTTCGTCCCTGTTGCTGCTCAATATCACCTCTGCTTGCACAGTAGTGTTTCTAAGTGGACCAGAGCCATCATATTCTCTTCGTATTCTACTCATTCACAGCCTTCCAACTCCGTCATTAAAAAACAAAGGCTCTAAGTCTGGCACAGGGAATGCACACGCAGATAAAAGCTGCTGCACTGCCAACTGTTTGTGCCTGGCCGCGAACAGAGGGAATTTTAACCCGATCAAAGTGATCTGCAATCATGCATGTCCTTTTAATGAAGTTCTGCATTAATTAACACCAGGATTTCTGAGTGAAGAAGGAAAGGAGAACCAGGGGGCTTTTACACTCTTCCCTTTCCTTCAGCAAAGCAGTGTCTGGTTTTTTTAGGTTATTCACACCAGCATTGAGTGAAATAGTTTGCCGTGACTCTACCAAGGTGCTCTCTCCACGTACAGAATGAAAAAGTACTTTCATGCTGAGTGAGTCAGGACGGCACTGCAGTTTATTAGGTGGGTTTATATAGGGTAAATCAAATGTTTATGTTAAGGCCATGTTACTACACTGTGATAAACATAAAACACAAGTAGCAAAAACATACATTCCCTACTTTTCTGTTGTCATTTCATTGGTTACATACTAATATCCTACTGATTAACGTGTCTTTTGTTTCTAAACCCAGGACTGGCCATGCTCTTATGGCTTTCATGCTGTCCCGGCAAGAGGGGAAACTGAATCGACAGCAGACCATGGAGCTGGGGCATCACATTCTCAAAGCACATATCTTCAAGGTAGAGCTACGAAACAAGCTACAAGCTCTCTGTGTTACATCTCTAGTTGACATTCATCCCTTCTAGGAATTTCCTGTTGTTCATTTTATGTTTATGGTTCACCAGAGGATAAGCCATGGGATGCTAAGAGAGGCACTGACAGCTCATTGATTTTATGTATGTGTTTGTGTCCTTGTGCATTCATGTATGCATTGTGTGTGTGTGTGTGTGTGTGTGTGTGTGTGTGTGTGTGTGTGTGTGTGTGTGTGTGCGTGCGTGTGTGCGTGTGTGCGTGCGTGCGTGCGTGCGTGTTTTGCAGGGCCTGAGTAAGAAAACAGGTGTGTCATCCAGTGTGCTGCAGGCTTTGTGGATCAGCTGCAGTACTGACGGTCTTTCTGCAGCATTGGCTTCTCTGAGGAACCTCTACACACCCAACGTCAAGGTGAGACCTTGTGTCCAGCTCCTCTGTGCCAGTTGTACCTGAAAAAATCAGCCCATTAGCTGATGAGATGATAAAAATTTAAGTGATGGAATGGAAGTGATCTTTGACACACAAAATATTTGCTGGTCTTAGTTTTTCAAAATCGATAGTAAATACATCTCAGTTTTTTTTTTATTGTTAGTCAGTGACAGAAGTTTAAGTGTAGTGGGACATGACTTGTATCTTTAGGTTATTTACATAACCCCGGTTCTCTGAGTAATATGAGTGAGATGTCTCACTATGGGATGCACGCCTCGCTGCAGCCCTCAGAAGCATTTATCTCATTACGCCAATCCTGATTGGCTGGTGAACGTGTCCGTCCGCCACAGGTAGTCCCACCTACCTTAAATAGCTCATGCGGACGGCACCACCCTCATTCAAGATAAGCACCTCTTCTCACTCGCCCAAGCAAGAAGGGTAGTCTGGTGAGACATCTCACTCATATTACTCAGAGAACCGGGGTTATGTAAATAACCTAAAGTTCTCTTTCATAATATTTCGTTCGATGTCTCACTATGGGATATGGTTGCTCCCGTATTGCCAGACAAGCTTATCGAGCGTCCACCAACCCACAGGGAAAAAGATACTCTGTTCCAATCAGGACAGCAAAACCGCGCGTGCCACGCACGGAGCGGAGACGTCCAGCATATAAAAACGGACAAAAGTGAGAGGCGAGGACCAACTCGCTGCAGCACAGATGTCCTGAACAGAAACTCCCCTGAATAAGGCCCAGGATGCGGCCAAGCCCCGAGTCGAGTGCGCCCGCAGACCCGCAGGTGTCTGCAAACCCTGACTCGTATAAGCCAAAGCAATCGCCTCCACGACCCAGTGGGACAGGCGCTGCTTTGTGACAGGTTTCCCCTTATGAGGATTAGCCCAGGAGACAAACAGCTGATCGCTCCTCCTGAAACCCTTAGTCCTGTCCATGTAAGTGCGCACCGCACGGACTGGACATAACGCATGTGACCGCTGCTCTCCAGGCGAGGCAGCAAAGGCCACAAGGTCAATAGGAGAACATGAGCCCACTACCTTAGGCACAAAGGCCGGGTTGGGCTTCAAAATCATCCTCACATCCCCCGGGTAAAGCTGAGTGCATGATGGATGCACCGAAAGCGCATGGATGTCACTAACCCGTTTAGCCGAAGCCAGAGCCAGTAACAACACTGTCTTGAGAGACAGGTGTTTCAAGCCTGCTCCCCCCAGCGGCTCAAAAGGAGGACCCTTGAGCCCCTCCAGAACCACAGCCAGATCCCATGGTGGCACCAGCGGTCTGGACACGGGGAGAAGCCTGCGCGCTCCCTTCATAAAACGGCAAACCAGCGGGTGCTGGCTCGCTGTTTGTTTCCCAAACCCCACGTGACAGGCGGCTATAGCTGCCAAGTACACTTTAACTGTGGAGAAGGCTTTTCGTTTGTCAATCAGGTCCTGTAAGAATGACAATATCACACCTACTGGACACTGAAAAGGAACGTGGCCATTTCTGTGACACCAGTCCTCAAACACTCTCCACTTACAGTCATACAGAGACCTAGTGGAAGAGGCTCGAGCACTTTGTATAGTGGAAATCACACGCTGTGGGAGTCCCACAGCTGACAAATTGAACCACTCAGGGGCCAAACCCACAGCGCCAGGCGTTCTGGGTGCGGGTGGAAAACCGTCCCCCCCCCCTGTGATAACAGGTCCCTGCGCAGCGGGAGCTGCCAAGGTTGCGCGCACAGCAACCGATATATCTCCGCCAGCCAATGCATTGCAGGCCAATGCGGAGCTATCAGAATCAGCGCGTGGCTGTGGTCCCTCACTCTGGACAGAGTGGGGGGTATCAGGGCCAGGGGAGGGAACGCGTAAAGAAGCTCGTGCGGCCAGACGTGCGCTAGTGCGTCTATGCCGAGGGGAGCATCCAGGTTGCGCAGAGAGTAAAACAGCGCGCACTGCGCGTTTCCTCTTGACGCGAACAGATCCACCGCGGCCCGACCATAACGGGCCCATATCTGTTCCACAATCTCTGGGTGCAGAGTCCACTCCCCGTATACCGGCGCGCCCCTGGACAACAGGTCCGCGCCCGTGTTCAGAGCTCCCGGGACGTGCGTCGCCCTCAGGGAGAGGAGACGACCGCAGCTCCACAGGATCAGTCTGCGTGCCAGCATGTGCAACTGACGAGAGCGCAACCCCCCTTGGCGGTTGATGTACGCTACCGTCGTCGTATTGTCCGTCCTCACCAGGACATGATGGCCCATGAGAGACGGAAGGAAGTGTTTCAGGGAGAGGAACACCGCTGAAAGTTCCAGAAAATTTATGTGAGACCGCTGGAGGTCCACACTCCAGCGGCCCCTCACTGACCGGCCCTCGTGAATTCCGCCCCACCCTGTCAGGCTGGCGTCCGTAGTGACCACCTTCCTGGACAGGACAGAGCCCATGGGCACCCCGCGGGTCAGAAACGACGGGGCTCGCCAGTGGCGCAGTGCCCTGACGCACCCCGGCGTAACCAACACTCTCCGTGCGCCATGACGCACGGGATCCAGCCCGCATGAGGCCACCCAGAGCTGGAATTCCCGCATGTGGAGGCGACCGAGACGAACCACGAGAATGGCTGACGCCATCAGTCCGAGTAATCGAAGACACAATCTGAATTGAACAGATTTGCCTGGATGGAAAAGCGCGAGACATGCTCTGAAAGCTCTCACTCGCTCCGCCGAGAGGCGCGCCGTGAAAATCACCGAGTCCAGGGATAATCCCAGAAAGATTATGTCCTGTGTCGGGCACAGCATGCTCTTTTCCGCGTTTATCACAAAACCCAGGTCTAATAGGTGCCGTGTGAGAATACGCGTATGCGCCATGGCCTCCTGCCTCGATTGTGCCAAAAGTAGCCAATCGTCCAGATATGTGGCCAAGCGAATGCCCTGCTGTCTCAGTGGGGCTATCGCCGCTTCCGTGCACCGGACGAACACCCTCGGGCTTAAAGACAGACCGAATGGGAGCACGCGGTACTCGTAGCACGTCCCCTGGAAAGCGAACCTCAGATACTTTCTGTGGGGAGGATATATTGGAATGTGGAAATATGCGTCTTTCAGATCGACAGAAGTGAACCAATCGTTCTGTCGCACCAGGCGCAGCAGGGATGCGTGTGTGAGCATCCTGAACTTGTATTTCCTGAGAAATTTGTTCAGAGCACGTAGATCCAGGATAGGGCGAATACCACTCCCCCCCCGTTTTGGGACCAGAAAGTACCTGGAGTAAAAACCGCTCTGACACTGTGCGGGAGGAACGACACAGATTGCTCCTTTGTTTAACAGTGAGAGGATTTCCTCTTGCAAAACACGAGCTGACTCTCCCTGAGCCTGGGAGTGTATTATGCCGGCGAATCGAGGGGGAACAGCGGCAAACTGCAGCCTGTAACCCCTCAAAATCGTCTTCAACACCCAGGGCGAAGCTGCGAGCGCAGCCCACCTCTGCCACCTGCGGCAGAGAGGTGAGACGCGCTGCAGCTCTTCCACCATGAGAGGTCCCAACCGCGGTGCGGTGGCGCCCTCTCGTGGTGGAAAACTGACATGGCCTCTGGGCGGTGCTGTGCACTTTGGCCCGGGAGGACAACGCAGTGACGGGGACCTCACTGCCCTCACCCCGGGAAAAGCCGCAGCTTTCCCCGGGGGTGGGACGGCAGGTGCCGCCACCGCGCTGTTTATTTTTATAGTTTTGGCTTTTATTAGCTGCGCCCTCGGCACTCGGCCCGGATGCGACAGCGGGACACATTTTATTTTCTTTATGAAAACTTGTGTGTGTGTGCGTGCTTGTGGACATGGGAGAGGGGCAACCGCTGAACCCTCTGCCGTCAGATGTCCGTCTCTCCCGGTCTGCTCTGGCACGGTCCGTGGCAGCTGGGAGATGGGGGCGTGGGGGGCCCCGGAGTGCACGCTCGGAAGCCAAACAGGTGGAGCTGGAGAACAGGGAACTTCCAGCTGCATCACCGGTGACGAGAGGGGCGGTCAGGCCGCTCTCTTTTTCTTCCTGGCCTGGTGGCTGGTAGCTTGCGCGGGCTGTGCCGGCGGAGCTGTAGCTGGGGCCGAGGGCTTCTTGAACCAGCCGGGCCGACCGGGCACGGGCGGCGGGGCGGGCTGAGGCTTCGGATGTTTCGGTATTTTGAACTGCGAAACCCGGGAAGCAGCCTGCGCGAATGATTTACGCTGCGCAGGTGGAGAGGGAGCTGGGGGCTTGCGAGGGAGGCAGAGCTTGAGAGCTTCGTCTTCCTTCTTTTTGGCTTCACACCGTTGTTGCATCGATGCTAGGGCGGAACCAAAAATCCCCTCCGGGACAATGGGCATGTCCAGGACGTCGTCCTTCTCTCTGTCTGACAGGCTGGCGAGGTTGAGCCACCGCGCTCGCTCCTGCAGAACCATGGTCCCCATCGCTCTACCCGTGGCCTGGACCGCGCAGCGTTGGACACGGAGACACAGGTCGGTGATGACCGGTATCTCCTCCCACGCAGCTGAGTCCTGAGTTTGCACAACATCCTCGCACAACTCAGCCTGGTAAGCCGTGAGCAGCGAGAGGACATTGAGCGCTCTGGCCGAGAGCGCCACCGCCTTGTACGCTTTCTCAGTCAGGGCTGACTGAAAACGGTCGGACTTGGACGGCAGGCTGGGGCTCCGGGAGGACACCGCTGACAGCTGGGGGTGAAGGTGAGCTGCAACAAGTGGCTCCATCGGAGGCATGCGGAGCAGACCCAGGCTCTCCATCGCCTCACAGTCGAGGGACGAGGCCCCGGGAACCGGGCTCCGGCTGCTGTAGGGGCGGTCTCTCCATGAGCGCGCCACCTCCTCCAGCAGCTCCGGGAAGACGGGGAGAAGTTGCTTCGTCGCGCTCTTGGCCAAGGGCAATTTCTTCCCCTCGTAGCGTGATCTGGTGATCTCAGCTACGACAGCGGGCCAGGGGATGCCCAGCCGGGCAGCTGCGCGTTTGCACACGTCGAGCATGTCCGAGCTGGGGGAGGGAGAAGCTGGTGTGCTACTCTCGTCTCCATCCCGAGAGTCGACGGAAGCTGCGGGCTTTGCAGCCCGAGCCGGTGTGATGAAGATGTCATCCTCTTCTTCATCCTCTGATATGAGGAGATCCAAGGCGCCATCATCATCTTCCCCATAGTCCAATTCCAGGACGTCTTCCTCCAGCGGGGGAACCGCGGCTAGCTCGAGCTGGGAGCCCCAGCTGGCGCTAGCCTCCGGTGTCGCCACCGCAGCGACCCCCACCTCCTCTCCGCCCTCGACGGCGGCGCCGTCGGAAGAGAGATAGGGGTCATGTCCAGACAGGCTAGCCTGGCGGGCTAGTCGTCTGCGGAGACTCTTGATGGTGAACACCGCACAGTGTTGACACGAGCCGGGGACCTCGATAGCCGCCCGGGCGTGTTCCAGCCCAAGACAGCACGAGCAGACCTGGTGTGGATCCATGCTCGATATCTTATTCCCGCAGCGACAGAGTCTGGCTCCGGAGTCTCCGTGCCCTCTGGTGTGAGGGGTTTTAGCCTCCATTCCGTGCGAGCTGGTGTGCAGGCAGGGAGCCGAGGCAGTTAGCTGGTGTGCTAACCGTGAAGAAGCCGAGAATTAGCTGGTGTGCTAATGCCCGGTGCTCGAGTAGCCGTGGTGGGGCGTCGAGAGCAGTGCTGACCAAGCCGTGGAGGGCAGGAAAGCACTGAGTTCGATCTGGTGTGACCGACGAAGCAGAAAAAATGTCCTAAGCTAGTAGCGCCCAGCGACAGAAGCTAAATAAGATCCGTCTATGGACAGTTAAGCTAGCTAGCTCTGGACGCGAGATATGCTCCGAGTGAGAAGAGGTGTTTGAATGAGGGTGGTGCCGTCCGCATGAGCTATTTAAGGTAGGTGGGACTACCTGTGGCGGACGGACACGTTCACCAGCCAATCAGGATTGGCGTAATGAGATAAATGCTTCTGAGGGCTGCAGCGAGGCGTGCATCCCATAGTGAGACATCGAACGAAATATTATGAAAGAGAACCAGCAGTTTATCTCTTGAAATGAAAATTATTTGTATATTCATAGATTCTTTAGGAGGTACATGGAGGGAATCTTTAACAAAGACTCACTCCACACACTGACATTCTCTGCACTTTATAGTAGAAAGAAATTCTTAATGGTGAATAGTATAGTATGTTTAATTAGAGACATCTGAGGTCCTCAAATGTCCTGCCTGGATGTTTTCGTATTTACACAGATGGCGATTTGCCAATTATCATCAATGTCACGCTCTGTTCCTTATGTGTACTTACGGGGATGAGAGTTAGTTTGTGATGACAGAGGAGGGTCGCACTCATTGAAAAGGAGACAAAAAGACAAAATGTTTTCTGGCCTACGTCAGTGTCAGATGAGCCGGAATTCAGCACGGATACACTATAAAAAACACTATAAAAAGCAGCATAAAGATGATCATTGTCCTAGATTTGCCATTAGCTCGATCTCTGGCCGTCTCTTAACTGCAAGGCTGAAAGCAAATTCCATTAACAAGCAGTCTCTAATTACTAGAGCCAGTTACATAATGTAAATGGTTATAAAATTGTAAGGGATATCATTTTTCACCTTCACCTCCAAACTGTCTTGTTTTTTCTGCTATATCAGTCCTAGAACATCTATTCATTTGCCATTTTGCCCATAGAGATTTTGCCATTCCCCTCACAACTCCCATTTTATCATAACATCTAACAATAATACATATTTTTCTCTAGTTTTTCCACATTTTCAATTTTCCACTTATCTCCTCTTTCCATCAGAGCAATTTTTTCTTCATTTCTTGTATTTCCTTCATTGCCTTTTGTATTTTATGAAAATGGGATGTTTCAGTATTTAGAGGACACTGATTGTTTTAGAGTGTATGTCTCTTGTGTTAGTTGTGAATACAGACCAGATCAATCAAAAACAGTGTGCCTGTGATAAAATAAGCTTTATTTTAAATTAATTAAAAATTAAAAATAGGTAATGATAGCCCAGTGATTAGGTCACATAGAGTATCAGTCAAAAGCTAGGATACACCTTCTCATCCCTTGAATGAGAAAATCTGACTGGTACATCACAATGTAACTGCAACATCCCCTCATTGATTCAAGCTGGGAACTTCACTGTCAATTCAAGTCAAAAATATCCTAAAAAGAATAACAAAGAGTGGCAGGAAAGTGTATTTCATTGGATGCCAACTGCTTAATGAAGTTACATGAAACAGGTTTGGATCTTTGCCCTATTGTAATAAATGTACAGCTGAATAATATGCCCTGACCAGTTTCTTGTTACATAGTATGATTAGCCAGTTATTCATCAGATATCATCCTGGCATTATCTTATAAGGAACAAGGGAAATTAAAAATGTGAGAAATGGGAAATAGGGAAGCAGATAAGTGATGTGTTCCAGGATGAGGTAACGTGAGGAGTTATAAGGCCAGTGCAAGATGGACGAGGAAGGAAAATGGAAGTTAAATACTGAAGATAAACACTTCGATACAAATTATTTAACTGGCTGCATTATTTATAACGATATTAAGTTACTTTTTTGACACAACAGACTTCTTAGTAATTCACGCAGTAATTTGACAAGTCTATGTTAATGATAGTAGGAGAACTTTGCAACTGCCTGTGTAAGATCTTCCAGTTTGGTATTGAGGGGAGACAATCATGTGCCTCTTCAGAAAAGGCCATTATATCTGAATTATGTGTTCTGACTTGAAGCGAAATGATCCTACATTTTTCTTTGTCATTAGCGTTTCAGTGGGGTTCCATCGCTTATTGTCAACCTCATTGTGTATTTGTGAGTTATTGTGTGCAAGTATAACATCACTCAGAGAGATATTTACAGAATGACCTTGTTCTGTCTTCTGTGACAACAGAAAATTGCCATTAATTTATTCTGCAGTGGATCTGACAATTTAACAGTTTTAATTTTCTGTTGTTTGACTTTGTTGCTCTGTTTTACAAAGTATTTATTACTGATTTCCTTGTCATGGAAAAGAATAACACATTTAATAATTGCATTCAGTAGAATGTGGCCTCTTCATTTCGTGGCTGACCCTTGATTAGAGAAAAATCTCAAGATTAGCTGAGGCAAGGTAGGCTTTTGTTCGGAAATGAGTTACACTGGAAAAATAAAATATATCTTAAATTCTATGATTTTACTGATATTTGATCAATCATTAGCCATGGTATCTAAACATTCTTAAAAAAGTTATACATTTTTTACAATTTAGATCCTTATAAAATAGTTTCACTAACACTGATCTTGTAGCACATTTGTACAAATATTGTTGATCTTTATTTTCAATACTAGTCAAGATCGTATTTTTTCTAAAGATGTCTGGATTGCATTTCTGTAATGTCAAAACATTGTGGAATATTTTATATTTCATGTACCTTTAAAGGTAGTTTAGGCAGCATGTTTATGTCAGTGTTTTGTTTCCTCATTTTGTCAATAAATTCATCTTTAATCCAGTTAGAGGATGTAAATAAAGTGCATATTTATGTTTAGTTTTCTTTTTGTTTGAAGATACTACAACAGTACACATGGTACCACTTTGATAAAATTGTTCCAAACCAGCTGTCTGTGTTTGTGTTGCTCATCAGGTGAGCCGTCTGCTGATGCTGGGTGGGGCAAACGTGAATTACCGCACTGAGGTGCTCAACAATGCGCCAGTAATTTGCGTCCAGTGCCACCTTGGCCACCAGGAAATTGCCTCCTTGCTGCTCGAGTTTGGGGCCAGCGTGGATGTGGTGTCCGAAAACGGCATGAACCCTCTCTGCTTCTCAGCTGCTGCAGGACACTTGGGACTAGTCATGCTGCTCTGCAAGAGGGGGGCCAAGGTGAGCGGCTAACCATTGTAACTCTCTAATCCTGCAAATAAAAATGTTTGTAAAATAAAAAAACCTACCTTGTTATCATAGAAACTGGACAGTCTTTAGGGTAAAGTCATGATTACCTGCACAGATTTTGCTTGATCGCATTGACACAGCACATAACTCGCTGCTATTTACTGTAAAGATGTGATACTGTACATACCACAGATGTTGAGCATATATTGTGTTCAGTAGAGCTAATAATGTTGTGTTTTGTTCCAGGTTGATCATGTAGATAAGAGTGGCCAATGTGCGCTGGTTCATGCTGCTCTGCGAGGACACCCAGAGATTATCCAGTACCTGCTGGAGTTGGAGTGGAGTGCTGAGGGGCAGCAGCAGGACTGCGCTCTGAAGAACAAAGCCTTGCAGCAGGCTTTGATAGCAGCCTGCAGTATGGGACACACACAGGTCCGGCTAATACACATGCACATATTTTACTTCACAAACAACCAGTCCCTCCAACAACAATTAATAAAACTGAGGAGAGGTTTTATTGTCCTCTTTGTTACCACAAAAAAAGAAGCATTTCACAGGAAAAACTGCACATATACAATGTATACTGTATATTGCAAAAATGTGCTCTATGTTGAAACTTCCCATACTTTATAGTAACACGTCTTTTCTAGTGTGTTTTAACAACAGTGTTCCACAACAAATTTTAGGTCGTTCAGAAAGCAGAAGGGACTTTAGGAAAAAATAGAGCACATTAGAGTTAAGATTTGAGGTGTTGTTCTGCCTTGCCGATCTGAAAGCAGGGGTCAGAGATCATTCGCAGTGCAGTCTTCCGCTGCCCAGGTGTGATGTAGGCTCAAGGGTTATTTTGGCTTCCTCATTAGCTGGAAGTAGCTGGCCCAGCTTAGAATAACACAACTGGGCCAAGCTATGCTGTGAACCCACATGCAGGAGACCCTCAACAGTCTTGTATCACTTATTAGACTCAACTCACATAACCTCATACAGTGGTTCAAGATCCAGCCGTTCTCTAGTTTACTGTGATTAATTACCCTAATAGTCATTCTCTTGGGCAGCATCATGTCCTTTTTTTTTTTGTTATTCTGCTACAAAATTAGCATGTTGTATAACCTTTTGAAGGTTTATTGGATATTTTATGCTGAAGCAGTATGTCATTAATCTATGTTTCTTTTTGGCAGGTTGTGAGGGGCTTGCTGGAGTTGAATGATGAGCATACTGTGCAAATTGATGGCCACGACACTCTGTGGGGAGAGACAGGTATGTTTTCATCCACCTTTTTTACATTACACGACTCCCTTGTATCATCACCTGCTGTTTTATCATTCTGGACCTCACTGCTGTAATTGTATGCTGCAGTGGAAGGTTTGTAATGCTCTGTGTTTGATGCAGAGGTCGCTCAACTCGAACGTGCATGCATTTTAATGGCTGTTCCACGTTCTCCTGTCCCATGATTTCTGGTAAAAGCATTACATATTGTGGTCATGTGGGTTTTTACTTGGAGTTCGGTCAACACAGCATTTCCTCTTAGTAATCATTTTCCAACATGCCGCTGGATTTCAGCTACAGTATCCCCATGGTGCTGTCTATTTAGATGCTGACAACAGTTTGGACATTTCAAAGTTTCTCCACCATCTGTTTTATTCATAGCCTGTCAGATTTAGGTGTTGCAGGGATATTTGTAGAATGACATAGATTACAGCCTCCTAAACATGTTTCTGTTAGATATTAATTATAAGTTGAGTGATGACTGAAAGCGAAGGACAGATCGACAATCAAGATGATGTTTTTGGGCAGTGGCTGCAGATAATGGCCTGATAAAAGCCATTTGATATTGATTGAGGAATCGGTGCAAAAAGCCACGTGCACCATCAGTAAATAATAAAGCTTAAACACAAGAGGTGACCGTCAGGTTAAGGACGATGTCTTGTTTGACAGAAATCACACACTAGACTGCCAGGCCATGTGCAGTATTATCACACACTCTGAAGGAATTCAAGATCCAGGCAACCAGTTCAAGATCCAGATATCTTGCCGTTTAATAATTGATTTGCTGATAAATGCATATGTAACTGTGTATCAGAGTCACTAGCATTGTACACCAAGGAAGTGCTCCTAAGAATATGTATTCAAACAACACAACCAGCCTTGTGTTTCCTAGAAATTCAACACTCTAAACGCATATGTACCAAAGGCAGAAATGTGCTTTGGTTTCTGGTTTAGTGCTAAAAATACTTCTGATGTATTATGTAAGTTTCAATAACATCCAGAGCTACAGTATTACTTATGAATTTGGAACATTTTGAAATGTTGAACACATTTTGTTGTCTCAGATCTTCAGTATGAATCTCTGCTCTGAGAGTGATCCACAGCTATACATATTGCTGTAAATAACAGTATTCATAATACTGGAGCCGCATGTAGCTGCAGTATTTACTTCTCTGCTCTATGCACACAGTGGATGTTATGTCACAGCCAGCACCGTTTTGGCCTCCATCCTGAAAGAGGGAAATTACAGGTCATAGGAAGCAATAGAAAGATGCGAGGCTGTGGCACCACTGACCTGAGACACATAGACTCCCAAACCCTTGACATGAACACATAGTCAAATGTCTTTGTAGCCACCAGGCACTCATTTAAAACAAGGCCAGAGCCCATCTGTATTCAATGGAAGTAAGATAGTAAACACTGTTAACATCCATAATGTGGATTTTCATTCACTGGGTCATGCCCAGTATTTCAGACACAGATAAAATGATGCAAGTAGGGTTCAGAGCAGAATTTCAGAGGACAGACAAGATTATCACTGAGAGATATATTAAATTGCAGTCTCACTTCAGATTCTTTTTCAGTTCTTCCACGTGCAGATTTAATAATCCAACCTGTTTGCAGTTTGCGCTCTGCTTCGAAGAATACCAAAACTAACTAAGCTCCTGCAATATCTCATTTAAAAGTGGCCATTCAATATTGTCTCTAAAACAATTCTCTGATAACAGCCTGTCTCTGAGAAAATGTATTTCATATTTAAAATTCAGTGGAATATTACATCTTTATGCAAATAAATCCACTGTCTCCTGTGTTTAGAAACAAATTGGATTGCACATCTGTACAAGCTCCAACTTTTAAAATCCCCTCTTTAAGATGCAAAACACTTGCTTGTTATGCAAAGAAAGGTAATTTAAGTCCACATAATCATTGTGATTGTTGTGAACACACAGCAGCAGGATTGGTTCAAAGGCAAAGACCAAACAGATACTTGTGATGCTTAGTGTTATGAAATTGTAATCTTTTATATATCTTAAGTAATTGTATGGTGTTTTTAGGTTTGTTTTCTACCTTATGGTATGTACAGTTATGTATAGATCATTCTCAGGCATCTTGCAAGGCGTCATAAACATATAAATATATAAAATCTTCTCCCAAATGCAGAAGCCAGTTGTTGCTATGGTAGTAATCCATTTAAGTACTTAAATCTTTCTTTTATTTGAGGTCGGACTTATAATCAATTTAGAGTGTTTGCTTACTCTTTGCTAATTGGTGGTATGGTGTTGGGCTTTTCAATGCGGAGTTTAAATGTTCTGCTATAGCTCTCTTTGGAGTGCTTCCACAACGCAAGACTTCAGAGTCTGGGAGAGGGCTACATGTGCAGGAGAAGGGCTGCCTGCTGCCCTGATTAGTTAAAATGGCTTAAATGCAGAGGACTAATACATTCTTCTGAAAAATACACTTAGCACTTGAAGTCTTTTCTTCTTATATACAAGGCTCTGCTATTTTCTTCCATGTGCACATAGATGGCAACTATTCATACTGTTTAATAAGAGCACAGCATGAGTGAGCCCATGCTGCTATTTGTGGGAATGCTCAGGTGCCTGGAAAGAAAAGATACACTTTATACAAGTGACAAACACCTGCACTTCTTTAAAAAAAAACACTTTCAGCGTTTTAGTCCCTCGGTCCCAATCCTTAGTCATTTTCTAAACAACCCTCCAGGGCTCTGTGAACACAAAGAGGGAAAAAACAAAAACATAAATCCAGGAGAAAGCATATGTACAAGTAAGAACCTATATATTAGTGCATGAAGATATAACAAATGTATGTGAGTAAAACAAAGAGGGGGCTTTACAAGAGCGTAGTTGGTTCACAGGTTATATCAGAGCTCATGAGGGGGATTAATTTAAAGTCAATAATATCTGCTGACATGTTGATAACACCCGGAGGGATGGTCTTCCATAAATTCCACAATAGATGACCATGTCATGATGAATGTTAAGTTGCATCTGTTATATCTTAAATTTTCTAGTGGTGACACTGACATTTACCTCCTCCACCCAACGTCGGAAGGAGGGAGGCTTGTCCAACTTTCATTGGAGAGGAATCAATCTAACTGACAGTAATGAGGCAAATTCTATGGCGCTTGCTTGTGACGCCATAATTTTGTGTTAGAGGAGGCACTACAAAAACAGCAACGCTGAGAGGATATTATGTCTGTTTCCTGCATACGGAATCAAAAATATGCTTGCAGAATCTGTTTAGAGACAAGAGCAAAAGTTAATGAATGGCTGGACCAAGCTGGACTTTGGTGGCATCTTAGACAGTCTGAGTTTAGTGTTAGGAGTTTTTGGTAAGTTTAGAATCCAAGTTGTGTAATGTTGCAATACTTTGAATTGCCATGCCTTAAGTAATATATCCATCCCAGCATAAAATGTTGCTAATTTCTTCTCACTTATTTCTGTCTTTTTTAGCAGTTCAAAGTAAAAGCAAACAGTACAGACATTAAATGTAGTTCTCAAGTTGGATGCGAAGACAAACTCTGCCTCTGTGCTCAGTGGAAATGTGTTTTTCATGTAATGTAGCATCTGCTGTGTCGCCAGGAGACCTACCGGAAATTCACAAATCACAATTTATGTCTCCATGTTGCCTTTTGAAAGTTGCCTGCAACCTTTTTGTAATTGTCATTCTGTCAATTATTGAATCACACTTAATTGAGTTGTTTTTGTATTCTGAACACCCTCGGAAAAAGTATTAGATGCTTTTGCAATTAGCAAGAACAAATTGAAAAATCCAAATCTATAGTTGAAATTAATTGTATACATGTTTTTTTTTAGAATTCTTCAGTCTCTATAATTAAGGTTCCAGGTTGTTTATATGCTATTATTTCTGGCTCTGGGTTCAAAGCTTTGGTTTAAATGCCAGGTCACGACTGCCAGGTCACGTTGCTGTTTGTGTGTCTAGGGTTTCTCCAGCCTGGCGGTGAATTGCTGGTGGATAAGGATGTTATTATGTCTTTACTTTGTTAATCTGTTTCTCAGACAGTTATTGAGAATCTCCTGCTGAAGACTCTGTTAATGCATAGCCGTATGAGCCCAATGAGCCGGCAGAGGCAGCGCAGAGTTGAGACAAGGCTGATTAATAGCTTATGGAAAATTTGCTAAGATAAAATCAGCTGAAGAGTAGGAATGGTGAAGTGTTTTGTAGTATAAATGAATTTTATTTATAATTGAAATGAGACTGAAGGACTGAATACATATTAAATGTAAATGAGAATAAGCATGAAATCTTCCAAGAATATGATAAGATAAGTAAAAACAGGGTCACTTTCGAACATCAACAAACTGTACAGCTGTTGAATATCTCTTCATCGTAACTCAGGTGCTGCTAACGCTTCTCCCTGGAGCACAAACACAGCCTAAGTTTAGCTGCTCAGTCATTGTTCTCTGCTGTGCTGTGTATGAGGATATCCATTTTTTGAGCAGATGGAGGGTGGGGTGTTTTGGCTCTTATGAGTTGTTCATCCAGATGGATAATGTCAGTCTGATATGGAGTCTCAGCGGCACCTTAAATCTCTCCGAGGTGAATCTCAGAGCAGAGCTCTTCTGATTTTTACGGTGGATCTCACTCTGTTTGGATACTTAAGACTGGCCCATCTGTTGCCATACATCAGCAGCCGCTGATTAACTGTAAGCATTGAACATTTTGAGAATCTGTCTTTGTTTTCTTTGCAGACCTGAATACAAGCATTATTTTTCCCACTCTTTTTGCTTAAAATGAATTAGATCATTGATTCTAGTTAATCTTTGTCTAAAAACGATACAAAATATAAACATGAATGGGTGTTTAACAGAATAGTTTGACTTTGTTGTCTAATGTTTGTCTGCTGATGCATAAAATGACATTGAATTCTCATCTCACAGTACACGACTCTGGGAGCTTGAGGCAGGATTTTAATGAGTTTAATAAGCATAACATAATTGTCTGTTTTTAAACTCAATTAGCACCAGACATTAGCCCAAATTTCTCTACTCATCTTTGCTAGGAGGGTTTGTAAACACTATTTATATCAGAGTTTTTTATATTTCCATATTCTTCAGCGTTACTACCGAACTGTTGCTGAACAGGATCTGTGTACTGTGTCGTGTAGTGTTGTGAATGGTTTGAATTCCACTCTTATCTATCTTTGCTTCTTCCTGTGTCAGGCCTAAATCAGTACTAACTTTAGTTTCCTCTTTCCAGCCTTGACAGCGGCAGCAGGTCGGGGGAAGATGGAGGTATGCAGCTTCCTTTTGGAGGAGGGGGCAGTAGTGCAGCAGGTCAACCGGCGTGGAGTGTCTCCTTTATTCTGTGCTGTCAGGCAGGGACACTGGCAGGTGAGACACACTGAGCAGCTATCCTTCTATATTAACAGCAACTACACTGATCCAAACTACAATTATACAGCTGAATTTAACAGCTTTTCACTTTCTCCAAATCATTTTCAAACAATTTGTAGTATTTTATTGTTTGAACCGTACAGGATGCATCACCTGTCCTTAGAGATAACTCTGGTCCAATTGTTTGTCCCTGCCGCGTGTGAACTATGTGGACTTGATGTGTTTGATGTCTGACTGTTTTTGTCGGTTTCCTAGATTGCAGAGCTACTGCTACAAAACGGCGCTGACATTAACATCAGTGACAAGCAGGGCAGGACTTTACTCATGGTGGCTGCCTGTGAGGGTCACCTGAGCACTGTAGAGTTTCTGCTTTCGAAAGGTGAGCTCCAACAGCATCGACACCACCATTAGTCTCATGCAGCAAGAAATTACAAGGAAGTGCTCATTCATTACTTGGATGTCATTAATTAATTTGTTCATGTGAAATGCTTAATGTTTAATGACTCTTGCTTGTCTCGAAGGTGCATCTTTGACTTCGATGGACAAGGAGGGGCTGACACCCCTCAGCTGGGCATGTTTAAAAGGACATAAGAATGTAGTGCAGTTTTTGGTGGAGAAAGGTGCGGTCATCGACCACACAGACAAAAATGGACGAACTCCGCTGGACCTCGCTGCCTTCTATGGAGATGCAGAGATTGTACGTGACATTTCTCTAAATTCAATTAATTTAAGTTTAGTGAAAACATCCAAACACACCAACCCCACCCCTTCACGTAGCCTTAACTGAGAACATCCCTGTGTCATTATTAAACACATACCGCTGTGTGTTAGCACAGCTCATGACGGGCGCCACTGTGTTTGTGCATTTTTAACTGTTGGCTGTCTCGTGTAGGTCCAGTATTTGGTGGAACGAGGAGCAGTGATAGAGCATGTGGACTACAGTGGGATGAGGCCTCTGGACCGGGCTATAGGCTGCCGAAACACGTCGGTGGTGGTGACTCTGCTGAAGAAGGGGGCCAAGCTGGGTAAGGACATTGTTTTTCAAAATCAAATAAACACAACTGGGTGTAAAACCTTCTTTACTTTAAACTTGCTGCACATGACTTAGTAAATACAAGAAGAATCAGCTGTCTCTCTCTTTTAGTCCCTAGCAACTGTCTGTGGTCTGCTCGAGTTCCTTCACGCCTCAGTGAAAGCAGTGTGTGCAACACACTCGCACTATTTTGTTTTGTCTCTATGTGGAGCTCATTTGTTTTGCTCAGTATCTCATGGATCTAAGAATAAGCTCAGACTAATTTTGTGGAATGTTGTGAAAAAACCCTGTTTCCATTCCTGCTATTCACTCAATCTGCAGTGTGTGTGTGTGCGTGTGTGTTCACTTTTACTGGTATGTCAGTGCATGTGTGTGCCCTTCCTTTTCTCCCTCGTGTGCTGCTTGGCTAATTTAAGAATGTGACTTCTCACCTAAACTACATTCATAGCACTATCTGGCTCCACAGCTTATCTGCAGACTTAAGGTTTAGTGAAAAGCTGAAGTCACACATTACTATGGAGCACATGTTCCCTTCACTTTAAGTAACTACTCTTGTTGCATGACTTCTTTTCTCTTAACTTTCTCCCTCCTAACTCTTTCTTAACTGCTGTCAATAAACTAAGGCCACAGAACGTCTCCTTACGATCGATCAGGTACAATCTTTAGGTAACTTTACCTTGTACCAGTTTCCAAAGAATACAGCAACTGTCTGTTGGCACTAACATCCACATAACGTCTCTGTCGACCTCTTTCTTTCTTCTCATGCATCCACAGGGAATGCTGCTTGGGCCATGGCTACTTCTAAGCCTGACATCCTCATTATCCTTCTTCAAAAGCTGATGGAAGAGGGAAACCTGCTTTACAAGGTACAGTGTGGTGCAACTGTCATAGAAATCTCCTAGTGTTTACTGTAAAGACCCTAAGCTTGTCTGCTTTAATAAGAAAAAGACAGACGTAGCCTAGAGTTATTATTAAACAATGCCATGATTTGTTTTGGTTTTTTTTAAATGGAAGCGAAAAAAGCAGTGAACAGTATAATCAGATTCAGTATAAAAATGAAGTGATTATCATCTTTTTCTGACTCAGTCAAATGCAGAAAATGAATGGATGTGTATGTTCCACACCGCTTACCAAAGGAGCCATGATCTATGCCTGACATTTAACAGATTGAGTTTTCTGGCAGAAAGGACAATCCTGCCAGGTGTGTGTGTGTGTGAGTGTGTGTGTGATTGATGAGGAGGGAGGGCTTGAGCCAGAAAGTAACAGCTATTGTGGGGGAGTATCTGATGAATACCTTGTCCTGCTTCTTTTCCCCTCTTTCCTTCTGGTTCTGTCCTCTTCCTCACTGCGTGTGATTGCCCTCCATGTGTCCTTCAGAAAGGGAAGATGAAAGAGGCAGCCCAGAGGTACCAGTACGCCCTGAGGAAGTTTCCTAGAGAAGGCTTTGGTGATGACCTGAAGGCATTTAAAGACCTGAGGGTCTCTCTGTACCTCAATCTCTCGCGCTGTCGCAGAAAAACTAATGTAAGACTCTCACGAGACACTTTTTTTCTTTTCTCCTCAGGCAGTGCTGTATTTTTAGCTTGATCCTTTAGTAACTTAAAATGGCATTTCCTTACCACATTTTTACTCAATCAGGGTAATGAATATCAATATCATTCATCTCTAAATGGATATTTGCAGAACAAAAGACTTTTCTGGGTAGCTTTCCAAATTCTTTTAAAAGTTTAGACAAAAATAAATAAATCTGGGAGCAAGGCTCCGGTTTGTGAAATGAACTGATCGAGTGTGGGCAGGGAAAGCTTGTTCAGAAGACAACAGGGAGGAGGTGAGCAGAAAGCTACAAATACACTGGGCAGTGGACTCAATATCCTCAAATGTATTTGTCTGTTCAGTTAGCTGTTCACCAGTTTACCTGCGTAAGTACTGGAGCGAGATGATATGGATCGATTTCAGTCATTACTCAGCGTTCAAAAATAATGTCTGTGATGAAAAAAGAAAATGGAAGAAAACTGCCCTCAAAGCAACAGCTGCATTAATAAGTCATAACCAGCACAAGGACAAACATTAAGGTTTATTTAAAATGTTAATATGTGTTATTGAAACTATGTTGTTGAATATTTTGTCCTTTTATAGGACTTTGGGATGGCTGAGGAATTTGCAACAAAAGCACTGGAGCTGAAACCCAAATCCTATGAGGCCTACTATGCCCGTGCAAGAGCTAAAAGGAGCAGCAGGTAAACACACAGTGCAGTGCCAGACCAACGCAACAGTTTGTTTTTGATAGTGAATTATGCAGTCTGGATCTGCCAACAATGTCCCTCTCCATTCTCTTTTCCATCCACAGGCAGTTTATGGCGGCCCTGGCTGACCTGCATGAAGCAGCCAAGCTGTGCCCCAATAACCGGGAAATCCGTCGCTTGCTGGCTCGAGTTGAAGAAGAGTGTAAACAAATGCAGCGCACTCAGACCAAAGGAGGCCTCGCTGGGGCTGCAGCTGCCTCCAGCCAGGCGTCAGGAGGCCACGAGTCTGACCAGGAGCAAGACGAAGGACAAGAGGACCCTTTAGAGCACAGCCTTGCCAGGAGCGTAGAAGGCCAAAGAGACATCCTGGAAGAGGAGGAAGAGGAAGAGGCGACCTCACAGCATGACAGGACACCTGAAGCCTGCTGGTCACAGAACAGTTACCCCTACAACAGAGTCTTACCCTCCGAGCCTGTCAGCAACAGTCTGGGTCACCAGAGTCTCAACCCCAGCTCCCCCCCAGGCCCCGGCAGGCTTCCCCTCCACCGGTACCCCCGAGAACACCGGGAGGCCCAACAGGGTCTGGTCCTACAGTCCACCAAGCAAGCCCAGATAGTCAAGACCAACCAGCATTTGAGCTCCATGCAAGCTGGCGGTGGGGCTGTTGGGGGCCGAACAACAGGGGCCAAATCCCAGTATGGTCCTTCCAGTCCTCTACCCAGCCGACATATGTCCAGCATGCTGAAGCCCGGGCCAGGCATCGACATCAGTCCTCTTCCCCCCACATCTGACGAGTCCATTTATGGGAACCGTAAGTCACTAGCAGCTGCCTCCACCTCCATGGGTCAAAGCTGTGAAAAAGAGAGCCTCCATTCCTCCCAGGCCTCCTACTCATCTTGCAGCAGCTCGAAGGGTCTGGTGCAAGACAGGTTGTCGGCCCACTCTGCATCCTCCCTGGATGGGTTGGCCTTCTCCGGTCCTGGTCCCCAGGGAAGCCATACCGACCCAGGAAAGGAAGGGATGTGTGGTTCAGTAGGATTGCAGGGAGCAGGCAGCAGCAGCATGCGTGTGTCCAGTTCTACCAGCAGCTTGGCCTCCAGCAGTAGCCTATCTGACAGCGGCAAGCTGGGACCAGACGTCCGCACCAAGATCTCGGACAAGACGAAGCACAGCCAACAGGCCAGCTCTACTGCAAAACCCAGACCCTTCATGGGTATTACTGACAAGACGGCACGCTTTCAGCAACAGCTCCAACAACAGCAAATCCAACAGCAGCAGCACCACCACGTCCTGCAGAGTCACCCAAGCCTGCAGTCTACTGGCCGCAGCTGGCTGAACCACTCGTCTGACGGTCTGGTGTGTCACAACATTTCAACAATGGGCCTGCAGTCTGTCGACTGTGAGCTGCCTTACACCAAAACAGTGAGCACTTACCAGGAGCAGCACAAACCTCCTTCACCTCAGGGTGCTATGGCAATGAGTAGCTTACAAAACGGCATGCTCGCCAAGGAATTCACGGAGAAGTTCTGCCAACCCACCAACTGTTACAAAGAGTCCAAGCCAGCACTGGCGATGCAGCACACGTTCATGGACAGTAAGCCCAAGCAGCCTGGCCTAGCCCGAGATAATCCTGCCATTCACATAGCTTCTATGAAACCAAAGCGATCATTTATAGAGTCGAATGTGTAGAGATATTTGTTCTATCTCATACAGTCCACAACGCACACACCCTAGCAAAAATAATTGTTTTACCTTTTTTAACCAGCCCCAGACAGAGTACAGTGTCACTCTTAAGCCTTGTAAGAAGCACAGTATGTGTGAATACAGACTGCAAGCAGTGTGCTCCAGATTTCTCTCCTCCCAACCTGCCGCTTGTGGCTGTCAGCTTCTGTTACAAGACAACATGTCCACCGTCGTTCAGCCAAGCTGGAGACATTGCACTGAAGGAAGTATTTGGGCATGTACTGTACAGTCCTCATCAACAAAACAGTGACAGCAAGCACTTTATACACAGTTAGGCCATTTAAGTGCTTATAACAACATTCAGTTACAACATGATGTATTGTAATGCATTATCACAGAGCAGTTTAATAAGAGTTGAATAGGGTTTGAATTATGTTCATTTCGTCCATGGTGCTGAAAGAAATAAGGAGAAGAAACTCCACAGTGAAGGTGTAAGAAAGTCTAACGGACGGGCATTCCTGTGTTTTACGAAGGATGTTATAGATCCTCATGTTGTGTATATTGTATAAATATGTACTTTTCCTTCTTTTCAGTGAAGGAACATGTTCAGTGTAAGTTCAGACTGGTGTATTTTAAGTTTTATGCACAATGTTGTTTAAATGGTGTTAAATGTTCTAAAAAAGCATTTGTTAAATATGTTTGTACATTATATAAATCATTAACATGGAATTGAAATAATTTCTGTTTCTGCTTGTTGTTGCTGTCTAGTTTAATTTATTTACAGCGCCGATGGCTTAATTGTAAAAGCAATATATTTTATATAGTTATTTTTGCACAGCTACTAAGACATTTTATGATTCTCAGTAATATTGAGTTTAAGTGCATGCTACAATTGCAGTTTACAGTATATTTCAGAGTAAAAAAAATAACTATAAAAAAAGTTTGGGGCACAGTGCCATCGGCTCTATTTTAATATGTATGTTAAATGCAATTGTTGCCATGTTTTCAGTATTGTGAGCTTTATTAGCTGTGATCACATACTGTAATAGAGCATTACTGCCATAGCCACCATGGGAGAGATAATAAAGACCCACTGAGGGAAAAAACAAACAGGTCTGCTGACTCTTATTTTAGGAGGATATTTAATAATTGTCATTCTAAAAAAACCCTACAGTTCATGCATAATCACAAATAATCATCAGATTATGTGAGATTTGCTTAACAGTGGCGACTGGTGGTAATTACAGTATAATGGCTCATTGACTTTCCATAGATTTCTTGCTACGTACAGTGTGTTACTGAAACGATTATCTGTGACAGGTGTAACTGTAGCAAGAGCAGAGACGAAGCATAATGTCAGTTACAAAGCAATATCTTTCCAAAGTTAGCTAGCTTGTTAGCCACTGTTAGCTACTGGTTATACCAGACCGAGTAAATAGCAGCAGTTTACAGAAACAAGTACAAGACTGAAAAAAAGAATGAGATTTTTCTTCTTTCGAAATTTGTGTTGTTTTAATCCATTAAATTGTGTCTTCAGATATATAGTATAATATCTTAATAATTAGCAGATAGCCTATAAAGGCATGTCTCTTAATAGGAAGAGTATTTTATTTGGTAAATATCTGCTTACCTTGTCAGATGTGATACTGACTGGGACCCTGAACAGAACTTTATTGGAAATTACTTTTACTGATAATAAGAGCACTTGGTATCAGATGAGCAGCTACAGTTTAATGATGAAGTACCTGTTTAGTGTGATTCTGAAAATATGAGGCTAAAATGAGCTGCTGGACTTCCACCGTGCTATCGCCATCTTCAGGGATCTGTTGGGGGTGAGGAGTGTGGTCTGTAGGGGCAGGTTTGTCATGGGACTGGTTTTGGTCTTGCCTCTGATCCAGCTCTCGATGGATTCGCGCTCGTAAGAATATCCATCTGTGGAGCAGGGACACATTATTACACCTTATATACACTCTGACATCATGTTTGTGGAAAGCGTAGTTGTGAAGCTTGTGACAGTAAATGAAACACAGAGAGGTAAATGTTTTGAGCATTGGTCGTCTGACCTGCGGCAATGACCGGCTCCTTCATCAGCTCTCTGGTGATTGGGCATAGAAATTCATCAGGGGTCTCTGAACCGCTCTCCTCTGCCTTCAGGGCCTCAATTTTCCTCAGGAGACGACCGCGGAGGCCCACAGAGTCTGAGAAACCAGCACACTGTTCAGTATTCTGTTCAGCACAGCGGGTAAATGACATCACATGTGGTGCAATGTCTTGTAACACTTTAAACTTAGTGCAGTAGAGTTTGTTTGTATCCAACATGTAACCATTCATTTGTCATCAAAGACTTCATAACAGACATAAACAAAGTCACCGTTCTATTACTACATGTTACTGCAGCACGTCTTAAGCATCTTTCTGTGACAGTGAATCAGTGAGGTGACACACACTCAGCAGAAAGCTCTCTGGTTTCTCCGATAAAACAAACGCAAGAATAAATCTGGACTTCTCCTCGATCAATCTGCACTGAGACACACAGAGCCAGACTCATTTAGTGCGTGTTGATCGCTGTTTTACAACAGACGAGTTGTCTCTCTCCAGTGGAGTTTGTGTGGGTTGTAGTTAAAAGTTGACACCTCTCATTATATCACCAGAAAATAAAACTCAGACAGTCCAAACGAGGAACAGCACCCTTTGAATGCTGCAAATTTTACTTTCAGCTACGACTGAGGGATGACCTTTGCAGATTAGTGGTGTGTTGTTGTGTAGGGGTGCTGCCATTGAGGTTTCAAACTAGCTTAATTTAATCAGATAATGCAAGAGAGACCTGAGCACAACAGAGGAAATAGGTGCAGCCAGTCACACAGAAAACACATACAAACCACATCAGATACAATCACGTCTCTAAAAAAGATCTAAAGTTAAAAGCTTAAAATCACCCAGCGGAATGAGACATTCAAGTCTTTCAGTCCTTCTTATTTCATGACATTTATATAGTGTAAAGACTTTCCAAGATCACTATTTACTCGTGGGGTACCGAGATGTGTCACAATTTAGTGTGGGGATCAGTATTTTTAAATTTGAGGAGATGAAATATACTGGGGTAGCTTTAGTAGGATACTCTTTAAACAAAAATGATAGTGTGTGATTCTAATCTTATTGCTACAAGGAGCCCTATAATGAAATGCAGGTTGAAGCTGAAAATGTGATGGATTTTAACCCTCTCAAAATGTACAGTATTAATAAGTCACACTGTTTCGTTGGAACAATAGTCCAAGATGTCAGTATTTTACTTTTTTTGGGGTGGGGTGGGGGGTTTGTTTGGTTTCTTGGGGTTTGTTGCTGTAATGAGGGAAGTGTTTCTGAGCTTTAGTGAGGCTTACCAGTGATTCACATGTGCTGGGAATGCTTAATAAAGCATCTGGTTCTAGCTTAGAGTTAATGTTTGTTTGGAAATCATGTCACAAAATACCAAATTGAATTTGGGAACGGCCCATTAAACTATGGCTTAAAGTTGCTTCTGATGAATATGTGCCACATGGGAGAGACTTCAAATAAAATGTTATGTGATGATGATATATGATACAACAATTAAATTAAAGAACACCAAAGCTATAACACAAAACACATTACATATGCACTGATAGGCAGAACAACATCACGCTGTTCCTATTCTCACCATCGAGAACAACAATATATTCTTTTCTATTGAGGGGCACTTTGCAGTCTGTGCATACAGCTGATTATCAATTATAAATAGACCTATACAACTGCTGTCGTCAGTATAGCCTCACAAGAATTAACCTGAAAAGAGAATAAAATGCAGACAATGACTGTGCACTAAAATAATGTCACTGCTGCAGGTGCAACAAGCCATACATACATAAATTCAATAACCTGATACCTCTTATAATAGCAGCACCATCACCAAGGTAACACAAATATGTATAAACAATAAACTTAGCAGCTGCAGCACACACAAACACCAACACAATGCAGCAGTTATTGACGTTCTCCTCTGCAGATTGAGTTGCACCTATAAGTGAGTTTGTTGTTGTTCTCACATGTCTGAACCTCTGTGCTTTGTGAGGCTCTCCACAATCTGCTCAACGTTCAATTTCTCTGCTCATTAATTTAATGTGGAATATAAACCTCCACTCCCACTGTGCTCCTCAAATACTGCTGTTCCCCCCCCCCTCTTGGAGCTGAGTGAGCACTCTGCAGTTACAATAGGGATTGTAACTACGCCATGAAGGTAAAAGTTCATAACCTGAGGAAGGAGCATTTTAGCTGCATGTACACTCAGCATGCTGATGGTCGTCAACATCGTGGGTGGTTCAATTCAGGTCACTTAATGCTTGCCATGCTGCATCAAATCAGTGATCCATTAAGGCAGACTATAGATGTAACCTTTGCAATAATACTAACCATAACCAAGAAATGCCTTTATCCTTAATTTTATTAGTATTATGTTGTGCCTTTTTTGTCCTGTTCAAACACTTTTCCACACACATGGCTTATCATGACTTTTTGATGACTTTTGTTCTTACTGTATAACTGATGCAAATTGAAATGTAGCAAAGTACAATACTGCAGATAAAAAAAGTACTTTATATTACGTAAAATGGCAAAATCATAAAAAACTACTTAGTTACAGTAAAAGTAATTAATTACTTCCATCCCTGCTTTACCACTTCCTCCCATATATCATAATTTACATTATTAGCATTGAGTTCTGAAGAAATCTTATCCAATTAAAGGACGTAATCAGTCTCGAACAAACTGAAGAGATCTAATCAGCCTCTGTTGCTGCTGAGGACTGGCTGTTTCTCTTACTGCAGCAAAATTAAATGTGAGTTTGTCTTTCTCCTGCACTCATTCATAGAGCAGGAAGTAGGGAAGGATGGGGGGGAAGGAAGAAAGTATTCAAACACCACATCACATGAAGACTGGAGCTGCTTTTTTTTTTCTTTTTCTTTTTTTTTTACAGCAGAGCTACATGCAGGGTCTTTCAAACCCTGCATGTATCTCTGCAGAAGTAACAATGTCACAAAAGATTTCAGTGATCAATCAAAATGACTTCTCTCCATGAAACATGTTCAACCTTTTATGTTTTCTGATGAATCCTATAAACTGCTCTTGGATGGATAACCTGCATTCAATATCTCTATAGGGTAATAATGTGAGTTTTTCATGGCAGCACTAGCCATAAGTACTATATTGTCCACCTTACATTTAGACTGATAATTTGATGAGACGCTACAATAAAACTGCAGAACGAGCTTGACTCCGCAGTGATACACTTAATTATATCCAAGAGAAACTTTTTTCCCCTCCCCTTACTCAAAGATTCATGAATATTTCATCAAGTGCGCTGGAATCTAATTTTGTTGTGTGTGTGTGTGTGTGTGTGTGTGTGTGTGTGTGTGTGTGTGTGTGTGCGTGCGTACGTGTGTGCTCATTTGCACAAACGGCACGCACGGAAAATGATAGTTGTTGGTTGCACAGCAAAAAAGGACAGGAGTTGTGGCAATCTGCTGTCTCCTCTGTCCTCATTCTAGCGGTAACAATGAGAGATGTCCTCCATACCAAACACACGCAGAAGTGATGCTCGGTCCTGCAGTGCAGGTTGGCATTACAGTTGACTTCTGTGTCTACTGCCGTCCAATTAAAGCAAACGCAACAACAGTCAAAAGGGTGTTTTTACTGTGATTGAGGGTGGGACTTTGATGCAGCTTGTTACATGATTACAGTTGGCACAAACGACCCATAATCAGAATAAAGACAGCTTTTCAGGGCATCACAGCATTCAAGCTGCTTGTGAACGCCTGAAAACTGTGTGTTTAAATAAGAATTCAAGACAGCAGAATGTTCAGCTGAAATTATCAATATTAAAATACTAACTAGAAAGCAGCAAAGTGGACACATATCTCTGCCAAGGATGCACAATCTAAGGTTAACAACCACTAGGTGTGTTATTTCACCAGTAGAAATGATGAGCTTTTAACTTACGGTGGGAATGTGTGTACGTTGGTAAAGTAATCTTCTTTTTTTTCATAATTATCATTTTCTACTCCAATATTTGCCCAGGTATACAATACAATACATTAATATATTTGTATAATATATTTAGTATATACACATGCACACAAATATACAGATGTATGTACAGAGAAAATGCTTCTTGTTGGAAAGAAGCATTCACCCCAACCCCCAACCCCCACCCCCTGACGCTGAGTGGTTTCAAACAATATTGATGTTGGGACGTAAGCTTATTACCAAATACACAGAAAACACCAGCTGCCCTGACGGCTAACGGCTGGATTACTCAGCTTGGACGAATTGTGGCATTTGAAAAACTGTCGTTTAGGCTGTCAAACAGAGGCCAGGATTTTTTCTTTACTGAATAGCCCAAATGTATTATTGAAGGATCCCATAAACATCAATCGACAGGATATACTCCTCTGACGAGTATTTTTAATACACTGTTAATACACTGTTAAATAATGATAGAATACATATAGCTTCTCTTTCCCCTAATTATGGTCCTGCTGTTAACTCAAATTGCTACTTTATATTCAAGCCCTCTTTATTGCTAATCATTTTTCCTCTTGTCTTTTCCTTTTTTCAATCTGTGTAACATAAATATCACGTCAAGTCATTTTTTATGTGAACAGCACAAACAAAATATCACAAACCACAAATTTGCCTCAGGGGGCTTTATAATCTGTACAGCGATACATCCTCCTGCATCCTTAGACACTCGATTGATATAAGGTCATATTCACTGTACATGTATGTGAGAGATCAAATCTTAAATGATAAAACATTAATTTAAGTTTTAAGTTTTGATAAAGTACCAGTTGATTGCTGCCGAGTTTCCCTACGAGCATGAATTACAAAACAGAATTAAGCAAAAGCAAAGATTTTATAAGTCTACCTGTGCATATTTCTTTCTGTTTTAGTTGAACGTTTTATGCATCTGGACCAAGGTGGAAATGTAAAGTAAAGAGCCATATTATGATGACCCGGCTGACCTTCCACCAAATGTAATTTAAATCTGTTGAGCACTTTTCCCGTTAAATCCCAGACAAACAAACACAGGAAGATTGAAAACACAGCTCCCTCGTTGGAGGTAAACCTACTAATGCTGATAGTTGTACATTTGGTGCTTCGATGGGATTGCAGCATGTACACCAAAGTCTACAGTGTGTTCGTCTACAGTACTGCGGGGGTGGGTTGGAGGGGGACTTTTTATTCTCTAGTTACAGTTTTTATAGTGACTTTCCAAGCTGAGACCTTGGACAACCCTGTATCCACCAATCTTATTTTCAGAGGGATTATCATTGTTTGTGACGTAAAGGTCATCCCGTGGGGTTCTGTCCTCACAGTGTGATTTGTGTTTGTATAAGCGGACAGAAATGCTGCAGCTCCATAAATCAGATCACTATTTGGGAAGAGTTTTGCAGGGGAATAAATCAGAGCATTGATAAAAGCGGCTTATATTACACTATCCAATTCAGGGTTGTCATATTTTAGGGTCTAACAAATCCCCATGAAAACACTGAATCCCACCATCCCTGTTAATGTGTTTATGCTGCAACACTGATGGACGTGACTGTGTTTCATATTCTGTTCTCACCGATTCCCAGCTCGGCCGATGTTTCCTTGTCCAGCTGGCTGAGCTCTGGTCCGTCCATGTTGTTGACTTTAAAGACGCTGATGAGCTCCTCCAGTCCTTCCTCACACAGCCAAGTCTGCACATCC
The DNA here is from genome assembly GCF_963691925.1 of Scomber scombrus. Lineage (NCBI taxonomy): Eukaryota > Metazoa > Chordata > Actinopteri > Scombriformes > Scombridae > Scomber > Scomber scombrus. The sequence goes on from NC_084982.1 coordinate 14,841,046, forward strand.
TCCTCTGACCAATCAGCTAGCAGCAGCCTGGAGTGACCCGGCAACTTCCTTCCTGCAAAACACACAACAGGAAAGGGAGGAAGTGCTTTGCTGTTACACCCCCCGCCCCCCTTTTACTGTGAAGAAACTTAATCTGATGCAAACAAACGATATCACTGGACACTTTTCCACAAAACTGACACACTCACTCTGCATTGATATGAAAGTGACAACTACTTCCTGGGGGCACACACACACACACACACACACACACACACACACACACACACACACACACACACACACACACACACACACACACACACACACACACACACACACACACACACACACACACACACACACACACACACACACACACACACACACACACAAGCTTATATTAGGCTATTTTCCTTCACAAAAGGCAGAGTTTCAAAACTCCCTGAGAACATGCCTTCACAAGCCTTTTTGACATAATTGCCTTCTTGTGACCAGTTATCTTTGAAAATACAAAAATACAGAACTTGCAATTTATATCTTCAACAGCGTTCAGTTAAAGGTGATATTGTCTTTATTAAGCAAGAGAAACACACCATCCAGCTGTACTCAGTGGGAGTGTGCAGGACAGTGAGCAGACTGGAGTAACATCACCTCCCTCTCTGCAACCCTGGCTGACTGAGCGTGGAGTCTCCCAGTCTAAGTGACTGAGTCATGGAAACACTGTGCCAGAAGCATGAAAACCTCAGAGCTTCGCTGCAGACTGGGACAGCTCAGACTGCACTGTTTAATTACTTGGGCAGATGCACATATGAAGCTCTCTTCATTTTCTCCATTCATTCTATTTTTTCTCATTATCAACAAGTCCCATGAAACGACCAAAAACAAACAATGAACTGATCCGACTAATGAGAATTGTCTGTGTATTCAAAGCCCGATATGGTTTAGTCCTCAGTCCTGTGCTATAGACCTCCTTTGTTTTCCAGAAGCTGCATTGCTGCACTGGGTGACACGTTCCTTCATTATGATGAAAATGAGCTTTGTAGTCTATCTTAAGTAAACACACACAGACCACCCTGCTGCTATAAATACTCACATACATACATAGCTCACAAAATGTGCATTAATCCCTGGCTGAAAATAGTGCCCATCAAATGCACAGAGAACATCTTTTAAAATAGTTAAAGCACCAAGTGGTTTCGGTCCAATGTACATTTGGGACCTGCTGCTATGTTATAAACCGTCCAGACCTCTCAGGTTTTTCAGGCTGCTGCCTCCAGGGTCAAAATTAATTTTGGATGAGCTGTTTCTATGCAACACATATGTGGAACAATCTTCCATAAAAAATTGAGGTCTGCTCCAACTTTTAAAATATAACCTGACAACATTTCTGTTTCTTTTACTGAGGGCATCTGCCACCCGCACACCCACACAGGTGTCTTAAGTCTCTCTGGTTAATTAGACCTCTGGTCAGGTTGAAGTTGGGCTGAGCTATGCCGGGAATCGTGATATCACTAAACTTTATGAACTAATGAAAACGATAACGGGGTTGGTTAGTTGTTCCGCCCTAACAGATGCAGCAAAACAAACAGGAGAGTGAGGGAGATGTCGGACAAGTGCAGTTTGTACCAAGCAGCAGCTACCATGACTTCAGTCTGAAGTCAGTGTACATTAAAGTGCAACACAAGCGACAGCCACCAGCTTCAATTTTGCTCCAGAAATACTAAATCAATCATTTTTTCAAGGAGTCATTATGATCTCAATCATTAAATTCAGGCCCTCACATAAGTGTGCCGGTGGTCATTTTGGAAATTATTGCTCTGATAATAAGATTTAAAGACTTATAGTAGCCTTGATGTCTGCTATGTGGGAGTTGATTGACAGCTGTTCTCTCGTGCACTACAGTGACAACTGTCACAATATTTCACTATGTTTAATGTTACTTAAATTTGGGGTTATTTAATCATACATTACAATGCAGTGTTGCTGCACTTTAATTTTTTACTCCATTTCATCTTATTTTTTATCTTCTATTTTTTCTATTCTATGTCAATTCTACTTAATGTATGGGCCTTTTTATATTGTCTTGTGCTTATTTAATATCTTGTCTTAATGCCTTTTTATGTCTTACAGTATATAAATAACTTTAAATTGCCTTGTTGAATGGTGCTATAAAATATCTATTAACAGATAAACTTGTCTCTACTCATGTTTGATAAAAAACTATAGTGACCTTTTTTTTAGGAAGCTAATGAGAATTTTATATTTGGAATCCATTTTTAATGATTCATTAGGAGCAAATGGGCTGAGAAAGTGTTGAGAGACATACTGACACACTGACAGCTTTGGTCTTCTCATGGGATTTGTTGACAATAAGAAAAATATTGAATAATAGCCGCCTTTAAAGCCAGACAGTCACTATTTCATTTTGGGGTTTTTTAGGATCCTCATTAGCTTCACCAAGGCTTTTTATAACTATATACACACTACAAACACACAATCACATGACAAGCTCTCATATACAGAAAAACAAATTTGCCTGAATGGCTTCAGAAATAAAAGTGTTTTCAACTGATCAAGATGTTACTTCACCGAAACACCTGTTATCCCATTCTCACTCAAGCAGTGCATGTTAAAACAAAAGAGCGGCGGTTACTACCTTAACGACTACTGTGAAGATTTTTAAAGGCAAATCAGAGTGATGAATCTATTTACCTTGGCACACTGCCTGCCTTGACTCAGCTGCTGCAGAAAAAAAACATAAAAGGGAACAACTTTAATATGTGAAAAGAAAGACAGAAGAAGATTAAAGGAAAGCAGAGACGATCTTCATGGAGATGGAATTTGCGGTTGTCAACGTCAACCTAGACTAATGGCAGATGGGGAGCTGCCATGATGAAGCTTCAAGGCCTCCAGATGTCTGAGGATTAGACCTTTTCATTTAGGATTCCAAATGTTATCTTTCATGTTAGCTTTTTTTCTTTTTTTTTAAAGAGGATTCACCTCAATAACAACAGCTCTCTGAGGATCTGCGATAGTTTGCCCTGCTGCACCGATAAACATCAATCATAATTCCTCTTCTAGGCTCTGCAGCCAGACAGCAATACACATGTAAGAGGAGCTTCTGCTGCTGGCTGGATAGCTCCCAAAACACTCTTTTGGGAGGCTTTGGTGCTCCAAATGGCTTCTAAGCTTTGCACCAGTGCTAACAATCTGTTTTGGGGAAAAAAAAGAAAAAAAGAGTTATTGTGCATTTGGAGGCGCAAACCAAAACAACTCTTCACTCAGCACTCACCAGCTCCAATATCTCCATCTCCTATTCTCCACACGTTCACTGTTCTGTCCATGGAGCCGGTTGCAATCCACGGCATGGTGGGGGACAGGGCAACGGCAGTCACATACCTGCAGGTTAGGAAGAAGAGGAGCAGGAATGAAATGTGATGGGGTGTGTATGACAGACTGAAATGGGCACAGGAAGAGATCAGCTTTAAAAGTCAGGTTCTCTCTACCCTTCAAAAAAAAAAAAGAAAAAAAAGTCCAGTCTTAGATGGTACAGTATCTTAAATCCTTTCAAGCACTTCAAAGCACTCTGCTGGTCCCCACCTGCGGAGCCACTTCAATGACTGTCTGGAGAGAGAGTGCTAGAGAGTATACTATTGCATCACTGCACCCAGCGCTTCTGAGAAAAACTAATCAAGCAAAAACCACACATTTGGATCTGAAACACGGGGACTCCTATTCTGCGCCTTGTCTGATAGCTGTAGAGATTGCATACATACAGGTGGGAGGTCTGCTCATTTACCTGTCGTGCTGTGTCAAAGTATGGAGCAGGGTTCCTCGGCTCTGTAAACAAAGTACAAACACACGTGGACAAAACAGGAATGTGTGGCATCTCAATGTTTACAGAGGCTGTGGTTTACTGTTCAGAAATCTCCTCGGCCATGTTTAACTAAAGCAGCAAAGTTAACAGTGTTTTGCAGGCTTCACTTACCGCGTCATATACTGCAACGCAAATTTCATTTGCAGAATCCATATGCATGCATTTGCGTTATAGAAAAATAATGAAAGGAAAAAGGATTCAAATGTTTCCATCTGATTGCAAGAAACAAAACACAGTTCAGCCTTAAGTTTGTTTGAATTAAAGCCAGGAACAGCAGAGGGGTACTGAGAAGGGCCCAACCAAAAGCTAAAACACTACAAAATACACTCCTCCTGTGGCTGACTGAGGGAACAGCATGATCAGTGCTCAGCAGTGGCATCTGCTGTTTACAACTTAGTAAAAAAAAAAGGAGCAGTTTAAACATGTAGGAGAGATTCATTTAGAATTAATTTCTCCCAAATGAGCAAATGATTTCACAGCAAAAAAAAAAAAACTCATGACATTGAGATACATTAGCCTGGTAGGCATAAAGGTCAATATTTAGTTGGCAACAGAGGAGGTGTTTATTAGTGCTGCTCACTGATGTGAAGAAATCAAACAGTGATTTATGTGTGTGAGTGAGATGAGACTGTCTTACCCTGAAACAACTAGCTCTCCATCAAAGGAGAAGGCACAAGACAGAACTGGAGCCGACTGGCTGGTAAGAGCGTGAAGCAGCTTCACGACACATGCTGTGGTCATTAACACACACACACACACATGCACACGCCCGCACGCACACACACACACACATACACGCACACACAAACACAGAGAGGTTAGAGTTCACATTAAAATTGTGCTGCAACCTATCTCCTGCAATTTGTCCGTCCACCCCTCTAAAAAAGACTACAATTCAGACACACACACACACACACACACACACACACACACACACACACACACACACACACACACACACACACACACACACACACACACACACACACACACACACACACACACACTTTTGGGCATCATTGTCTCTATCCACTTTTTTCCCCCCTACAGTGTGATAACAGCAAACTTTCTGTCAATAATTCTTTTTCTGTCTTTTTTTTTCTCTCTTGCTGGCTTGCAGCTGTGCCACCTGCTGACAGCGGCTTGGAAACAAAAGATTTTCTTTTTGGCAATAACGCTGTGTCGCTCGATACTGTACAGAGATGCTTGTGAGGGTAGACTCATAATTTATTGTTCAATCATGCTATGTGCCAAAACGAATTGGTCTATAGTGGCAATTAAATCATCACCCTGTAAGCACACATGTATTATATCAAACCCTCCCCATTCCCTATTAAAGTTAAAACATGTTTTCTGCCTCTGTGGGAGGCTAATTTGCTATTTATATAAATATGTATGATATGATGGAAAACAGCAGTATGACGAAAAAAAAAGAATTGCACAATTAACATTAACATTTAAGATTTGAGGTCATTTCCTTTGGATATGGAGTCATCAAATTACGAAAGTAGGCAGGGACATAAGAACGAACACATGAATGTCAGCTTTACAATGGGCCCCTTGCCTCCCTGAACTACACTTGAGTCTCCTTCTCATAAAGAGTGGAGGAAAGGTTCAAGCATCCACTGCACTCACCGAGATCATAAACGCACATTTCACAAACGAAAGCTCTGCAGCACAGAACCTGAGCAGCTACATTTTCAAAGAAATAAACACTGACAGACATTGTTCTGTGTCCTTCTACAAGCTGCTCAGAGATGACAAATCCCCAGTGGACCGCAGCGGGTCACAAGCATGTGGGACACACTGCATCTTCCCCAGAAACAGCCGTTACCATGGCAACACATCTTAAATACTAACAACACAGCGTTTTCATGCACTAACATAAATACAGCCATTGTGAACGTACTAGAAATGTTCTTGTTCTGTTATCAGTTGGACAAGATATAAACGTCTCTGTGGATATATGCACCTGATTTCCCTCCAGCTCTTACACACACACACACACACACACACACACACACACACACACACACACACACACACACACACACACACACACACACACACACACACACACACACACACACACACACACACACACACACACACACACACACACAGTCCTCTGCTGCTGCTATATTTCAGCAGAATGTCTTAAAAATGATCCATTATTAATGAGTCAGTCTGCAGCTGATTTATTCCACACACTAATAAAATCCTTCTTTTCTGCAGTGCGATTTCAAGGTTAAAGCATTCAGCTCCCTCAGCTTCTCCTTCTTTCTCTCTCATCCTCTCATGGGCGATGGGGTGAGAGAGTTTTCAGTTGAGGCAGCGGGCAGAGGGGATCAGCGTACCTGCTCCTTCACGCTGGGAAACAATCCATATTTTCAGTTGGCTGTCCTGTCCGCAGGAGGCCAGTCGAAACTCCACGCAACAGCCATCTGCTGAGCAAAAAAACAGACACTTTCTGACTGTTTATGCTTGAATGAATCTAAATCCTGCAAGACAAATATCATCTGACGGCTTGTTTGTGAAGTGTAGAAAGCTTCTTCTACACTGTGTGTGGCATAAAAAAAGTGTTTAAATTATATTCAGTAGTAGCAAAGAACAAACACTGTGAATGTCAGTTTGTTCAAGGATAATATGCAACTCATATCTGTGAAAATGGGAATAAATCGTGTAAAAGTGGAACTACTCTCTCCTTAAGGAATAAAACTGTCCACAGTTTGGACTGTCAAAGTTCTTTTTCCCTTCTTCTTTCTAACCTTTACTGTGATAACAAACAACAACTGAGGAATACAGGCAATTATCACATTAGATGATGACACCAGCAAATGTTTGATATGTTTGTTAGATCAATGACTTAAATAATGAATTGATTATCAGAAAAGTTGTCAATTTCTATCAAGCGGCTAATGAATTGATAAGTCATGGTTTCAGCATTAGTCATAGTGTGTAAAATGTAATTATTTTTAATACATCCAGCATCTTGAATGAACTTCCATTCATCAATCCAGTCTTTGTGGTAACAGAATTTGCAGGAGGTGGGTATCTCAAAACCTCAAAAACCAAACTATCTGCATGTTAAGACATCACAAGTGATCACATAATAGGAAGAAAATATGTTGATTTGGGTGAACTGACCCTTTTAAACACTCACCAACTTTGAACTGAGGTGCGAATTTGCAGCAGGTGACGCCCAGGTCGTGGGCGTCCTTCTCAGCATGCAGGAGACTAATGTCCGCGTCCCAAAGTTTGAGGTCTCCATAGGTGCAGCCGGTCACAAACATCTGGCCACAGGGAGAGAAACAGCAAGCCACTATACTGGCCTCGCTCACTGCACTGCATCTGTGAGGCGAAATGTTCAGATTTAAAACGACATAATTTACAATATGAAGACAGTGCAGTCAACTTGTTTCATTAAAGTGTCAAAACACTTTTCAAGCTGTTGGAGCTCACTGAACTGTCATTAGTGTCTCTACTGACAGACAGCTGTAACCTGATGTCAAACTGTCCTTCTTAAAGAATGATTATTTTATTTAGGCCTAACATTTCTCTTTTGAGGCCCTGTTTAGAGCTATATTTTTACAGTCTTACAAGCGCATAGCCCAAGGAGGCACCAACATTTTGTGCAATGAAGAAGAAAAAAAGATGAAGACTGAATTTATAATGAAATAAACACAGAAAAGCAGCAAATCCTCACTTTAGAGACGTTTGAAGCAGGAAATACAATATTTGGATTTTTTTCCTTTTCATTAAAATTGCTCAAAGTGGCTGTTCAAAATAGAGCGTTTTAACACTACTTGTTGGGTTGTTTGCTTGTGTTGCCAAACAACAACTGACGATTATTTTCATGATTGATTATTTTCTCCATTACTCTAAGGAAGACCAAAGTTATATCCTCAAATGTCTGTTATGTCTGCAACTAATTGATTAATCGTTGTAGCTCTACACTGAACTGAAGCTTTTTAGTGTTAAGCCAGTAACTAAGCCTATATTTTCCTAACTTTAACTTTGTTGTAAGTTGATGAATATTTATAGAGAAATAGTTGATTTGAACAGTTCCATGTGCTTTAATTGTCACTCAAAGCCTTGAATTTGGCTAGAAACTAGGTCTAGATTGCCATTATTGATACTGTTTATCTCAGTTTCAGATTTGATTAGCACTGTGTTACACTGTACCTGCGTATTGTCTTAGAGGGGAGGTCCCAGAGGGCCACGGTGCCATCACAGGCCCCGGCCAGCAGCAGGGAGGAGTCAGGCGACAGTGCGCACACTCGAAGCGGACTGCGGCCCGGATGCTGCAGCACCGCGGACTTCTCACCTGTCTCCGAGCTCCACACGATGGTGGATCCGTCTGTGGAGCAGCTGAGCAGGTAGCTGCCACAGGAACTGAAGCAGCAGCTGTGAACCCCGTAGCCATGGCCCAATAGAGGAGAGAAGGGAAGCTCCGAAAAGTCTGCGGTGTTATAAACGCGCAGGGTTTTATCGATTGAGCCGGTGGCGAGTAGAGACGGAGAGAAGGCGCAGCAGCTCACCTCGTCTGTGTGGTGTCGTAGACTGTAAATCAGTGACACCATTTTGTGACAAAGATGTATGTTGGCTCAGCAGAGGGAGCAGCTCACACACAAGGTGGCGCAAAATGCTCAAATATCCGCGTGTGAGACAAAATCCGTGAAGAAACTGAGTCAGGTGACAAACAGCTGTTAGGAAGCAGCTGACGACAAACCTGCTCACCGTGAATCATGGAGGGTTTCTCTCCAAGTTCTTCCTGCCCAGGCTTTATAAAGTCTGTTTATCACAACTTATCAGTCATGTGACGCTGAGTAATTGTGAGTTACACAAAGGTCAAAATCGAGTTCTCCTTTTTGCGGCTTTAAATTCTCCCTTCTTCCAATTATATTTACAGAAAGTAGATGTTACTGTTGCTGCCTCTGAAAGACACTGGACAGTGGAATAAGCAGTTTACTGATGTAAAACTGATACCACAATGTAAACAATAGCATTACTTTAGTACAAGTACAAAGTATTTCAAGTTCAACCAACAAAATGTACGTGGAAGTATCACAGCCTACTAGATTATAGTTATGTGTTAATGTCCAGGCAGCACTTTAATGTTGTTTCTGGTGATGGTGCGAATTTTAACAGCCTTATATGTTGGTGGGTAGTTTTATCTCTAACAATGTGTCATATTAGTTGATCACATGTTTTGTATGTAAAATATATCTGTAAATTAGCTTTCAAATACATGCAGGGGAGTAAAAGATACAATACCACAATACCCCCCCCCCCCCCCCCCCCCCCAAAGTGCAGTAGAAACTGAAGTATACTCAAGGTAAACACTTAAAAACTGGCACTAAATAAAAAAGAATGTTACAAATGAAATCCATGATTAAAATGTTCAGTAATTATTTAAATATTGTATAAATGAAAAACAATACATTTAAAGAGGGCAGATAGTGAGGGCTAAATGGTGCCATTTTGAAAAACAGATTTATTTTATCCGTGCCACACACCCACTATTTAAAAATAAAGTGTCCTACAAAAGTCACTACTCATTTCACAATATTCAGTATAAAAAACAGTTACTTCAAGCTGTCTTGAGATGTCTCAAGTGGACCATAACTCGGACTCACAGCTGGATTTAGGTTTCATGTCTGTCCACAGGATGTCTGACGAGGCTCTGGCTGAAGGAAACACTTGGATATGAAACACACTGTGCACCACATCAACTCTGTCCAGAGGAAAAGTTCAACCTCTTATGTAATGGTTTCCTACAGTAACATTGTGCAGGACACACATACAGTACACACACACTGAAAAAAAAATAAAAATAAAAAATAAAAAAAACACCCATCATCCACTGTTTAGAGGTCAGAGGTCAGGCACTGTAATACTGAGGATACAATTGTGTGAGAGGATATTCAGCACAGGCAACATATGAAGTGCTACAATCATCCTTATGCATTAACAATATTTTCACCAAGTCTGTACTGTATGTACACACTTTACATGTTAGAAATAAGACGAATGACATAAATGAACACTGTACATGTGTCAGCGATACCACTTTGTATTTTACACAATTTAATCACAAATGCAGATGAACATCTACTGGCACCCCAGAGTCACAAAGCTGTAAACATTTATTTTTTTGATTGGCTTGTTTAATAGTCGACAAAACAATCTTTAGATATTTTTAAAGCTGTGGTGCAATCTTTCTTACTTTTCCTTAGAAAAGGCTGAATCATAACATAAATACCTGACAAAATAAATACATCAAGTTATAGTACTGATGATAAAAAAAAAAGTAATTGACCAATACAATATCAAGTTCAAGAGTCAGTGCGTTTTGATGAAGAAAACAGTATTGCACTTTGATATAATAATCCATGAAGTGATTTCTCCCAGGTTGAGTAGGAGGATCACTCTCACATTGCACAATAGTGTTATTATAACCATGTATTGATTTAGTGTCACAGGTGAAGAGTTTGATATGTAGACAGCATGGAAAGTCCACACTTGAAATGTTTACTTCAGCAGCTCAGTCCAGCGTTTGTCCAAGAATCTCCTCATGTTGTGGCCAGCTCGTCCGATGGTGGAATCGTCTTCATTAAATTTTTCACAGTTATCAAAAACCAGGTTCACGTCGATGATGAAAGTCTCTGAATTTAAGTACCTGTAACCAAAAGAAATTGTTTTAATTTCGGTTTGTGTGAGTCTTGTAAATTAAAACAATTAAAATGCACATTTAAAGAGAATGTCTTTACATGCCAACACTAAACTGAAAAAAACCCACACATACTGGTTGTTGGTGAGCTTTTCCCTGATGGTGGAGAAGTCCATGGGCCTCTTGATGATCTTCCTGTATCCGGGGACAGCTTTGAGGTTGACCGGTGTGAGGAAAGGCCAGGCGTCCTGATGAGCCTCCAGCTCAGCCAGCAGCACTCTGCAGAGAATAAGCAGCAAATAAAGGTCAGCACTCTGCACTGCAAAAAATATGTTTTCACTTCATTTCAAGGTAGTTTCACCTGTCAGAGAAAAAAACCTGACACAAAACTGCCAAAAATATTTTTTTCAGTATTTAGAATTCAGTATGATATGAAATGAAAAATAACTTAAAAGAAATTGTCAGAAAGCTGAGTGTAGATGGAGGAAAAGTAAACTCCAGCTCCACTATAATATTCTACGTGATCACCTTTCAGATTATAATGAGATGCTGAGAAATGCCAGACAGGCTCACTTCTCTGAACTCATTAATAAGAACCAAAACAATCCTAGGGTCCATATTACAACCACTGACAGCCTGATGAATCCCACTTCCACATGCCTCACTGATTTTATTCACAAATACTGAGTAAGTGCAGTGAATTTTCAGCCTTATTCAGAGATAACAACAACTAGAATGAATATTAATCAGACATGGTTGGATAATGTTTTAGAAAGCATTAAGTACTCTGTGTACTTTGCAGATGTGATTAGAAAGGTGGTCTCTGAGTTATGTAAACCACTTTGTTCCCAGGCACCTTCCCTGATGCATTAAAGACTGCTAAACAAAATTATAGTATAGATTCCTCAGTTCTCAGTAACTTCCGACTCAACAAACCTCCCTTTCTTTCACAAGATTTCAGAAAAAGTTATTCTTATACACATAAATACTTTCTGTAGGTCCCGTCCAAGCAGCAACCTCAAAACTGTAGTTCCTTAACTAGCCACTTGAGGCTGGCTCCAAAAGTGAGTCAATCCCCAAAGACCCCCCTGTTACAGCAGAAATAAACATGTTTACAGCCTGAGTCAAAAACGGTCTGTATAGACAATTTCCCCTTTCAGATAACTGTATGAGGTGGTGAATTATTATATAACTCATCCAATTAAATTTTATTGAGGCTTAGAGTTATGAATTATTAACAGTGAGATAAACTAAGGTAAATGCTGCTAGGTCCTACACATGTTGTTTCTAGCATGTGTTCATACCTACCGGCACATCGGCAGCTCATTTGCGCTGTTGTCTTTGGCTGTTTTGGCTTTTTTTGGACAGGACACGGGGCTGTCATGCTTGGTCTGGGTGCTGGGTGAGCTCTCGTCTCCTCTCCTCTTTTTGAACTCCTTGGTACCTTTCTTTGGCACACTGCTGCTGCTGCTGCTGCTGCTGCTGGCAGCCTCCTCTTTGATGAGCTCTCCTGCCACAGATGGCTTACTATTTTGTTTTACCTCACTGCCTTTCTTCCCTCCTCCAGCTGTTCGGCTCTGTTGCTTCCTACTCCGGGGGGATTGACCACTTTCCTGAATGACAGAGCACAGAGAAGAATGGTGTAAAGACACACATAAATCTGCCATATTAATGAGGGCATACAATACAGCTATCTTATCATTTGATAATTACAGGAGATGGGGCCCCTCAGATCTACTGAGTCTCAGCTCTGTCATTAATCACTCAAGACACGCTGGCGTACCTTTGCTACACAAGTGGGACAAAACCAGTCGCCATCAGGTACTGTGGTGATCTTGGGTTTGTGGCAGTAAGTGTGGCAGCCTTTGTCACAGCCATCACAAAGTAAGAGCAGTCCTTCATTATCTCCCTTTTGACACAGCTGGCATTGCTGGAAACACACCAACATATATGTAATTACAAATTCAAAGATATAGATATAGTATATAGTCACCACTATAAAATGTTGTGATTTGTGCAATATTATGCAACCAATGAATGAACACAGATTTATTGCTGATTGTGCTATGTCTGATATTGTTGTTACCTGGTAACGGTGCATTGTAAATTTAATGCTGAAAATGCTGTATTTTTTAATTATTAAAAGGAAAAACATCAATTCATATAGTATTTTGGATAAGATGAAATGATAAGCTATGCAGCCAGAAAGCATAGCTTGATCTTCCTCGTATTTTAGTGTGAACTTTAAATTGTAATCTATGTTTATTTATGATTAAACTGTTTTATAAGCATATTTGTGATCATGACAGAAAGAGAGAAACCAGATGACACTAACCGCTTTCATGATGGATCTTTCCCAGGTGATGGATTTTTGCAGCTGCTGAATGCAAAGCGACAGCTGAGCAGAGCTGCGGACTTCACTGAGAGCTTTATGCCACAACCTCATCCCAGGAGCCACGTCGTCCTCACTGCTTTGAGATCACAGAAAGTGAGACTGTAGCGTAACCATCCAGTAATCACAAATACAATTTGTAACAATATTACTAACTAACATCAACCAGTGAAGAAAAGTATTTAATATTCTGTTTAACTGAATGGAAGAAGCAGTATACAGTATATAGTGAGATTAAGGGTCTAGTGTGGGAGGAACCTTCTTTGACCATCCTCACCAAACACTGGTTAAGCTGGACACAGGGACATTATCAAATGTGATCTGAAAGGTTGTATTTTAGGGGCTCTTTAGGTACCTTCGCTCGATGTTCCTCTCCAGCTCTGCCAGCCTGGTGACAGCTATGTCAAGGGGATTGTTGGGGTGTCGCACCACAGAGCCGCTGAGTTCTTCCTGGCTGGTTTCTCCCTGGCTCCTTTTCTCCAAAGCCAAGGAAGAGAAAGGCTTGTGCTCATGATAGACCAGATCCTCCTTCTCTGACTGCGGCTCAGGATGCATCCAGCCCTGATGGAGACAGCAGTAAAATGTGGCCATCTTAATAAAGTACCATACAAATCAAGCTTAAGACTTGTAAACCTGCATTTCCACACAGACAAAAGCCATGACTAAAATACAAACTAGGAACTTTTTTTGGGAGGTGACTAAACAAATCACTGAGTCATTATGTTTTGTTTATTCATTAGTGGTTTATTTTTTGGATGATCTAAGTAGATGAAAGAACAGGGTGCTTATACCTTGACCTGCAGGCTGGCAGAGATGACTTTCCTCTCCAGATCCTCGACCTGCTGCAGCAAACTGATGTCCACCTCCATGGCCTGCTCCTCAACACACCAGCTGTCAACTGTCTCTGCACTCATCCCCTGCTTTTCCAGCTCCGGCACGTCAATCGCTGTCACCACAGATGCATACAAAAATTACACAGCATAGTAATGTTAGAAAGCAATCTTACTGTTATCCATGCACAGTGACTATGTATCATGCCACAAATAATCTTTTTAGTTATTCATATCACTGCATCCTGACTTTAAGACATTAAAGGAAATGTGGACCCACCATCTTTGCTGCTGTCACAGAGGTGGGTCATGAACTCCATGTGTTTTTGGATCTGTTTCTGCAAGACTTTCTCTCTGACGCCTCGGCTATGGAGTGCCTTCACCAGACTGTGTAGTTCCTCCATGTCTGACAACCTCCACCAGCCACGCAGCATCTCTGCAGACACAATAATTCCCAAACTTACACTTAATGCTCATTTCAAATGTCACATGTTAATTGTTTAATTTTAGCTATGGAGCATGAGTGAGTGACAGTCATCACAGCATGTCTCCCAGGGCTGTTAGGTCAATGAATGTTTTTAGTCCGGCATATTTCACTTGTGCATACTGGCAGTGTGCCGGTCTTACCCTCGGGGATAGGCTGAGGACAAGGGTAGTCCTGGGTCTTGGCCACCTCCACAGCAGGGGATGAGGCACAAGGGGGCTTGTCACTTGGAGCCTCTGGGGGCTCACTCGTGCTGACAGAGTTGTTATTCTCCAGGGAGAAGACCCTGCTCTCATTACCCTCTGCATGCTGCAAGGCCAAATCCAGCATGGGGGGTAGAGATGTGCCAGGGAAGGGCAGGCTGGGACTCATCGCTGTGCTGGACATGTCACACAGTGTCAGTCTGCTTTGATGAATGCCAGACTTTACTTGCTGAGAGGAAGAATACACAACACTTTGAATTTTGAGCAGACAACAATTTCATTCTACTACTGCTTAGTTTGCAAAATGGAAAAAAGATCAAGTAATGCAGATCAACATTTACAACATGTCCTGTCCTGAAAAAAAGCAAAGTGTGATCCAGAGTAATTGTGACTGCAATGGAGAAAGCATCATTGTTATCCACCAACCTGAAGGACAGACAATTGCATGTTATTGATTGCTGCAGGGGTGCTGGAGGTGGCTGTAGATAAGGGATTAGGAGAGAGGGAGGAGGGAGATTTGGTGCCTACAGTCTGTGAGGGAGAGGAAGAGGCTGGAGGGCTGGAGCCAGAGGTGACTGAGGACTCATCGCACGGAGAGCGAGGCAGGAGGCTAAACCACTGGTTGCTTTTGTCTGTCAGCATCTTGGAGAACTGGTCGTCATGAAGAATAGACTGAGGGCTGCCAATCATCCAGGGAGTGCTTTTGAGCAGAGATGGTCCGGAAGCATCCATTTTATCCACCAGTCCCTGCTGAGTAGTGGCTGGTTTAGAGGTGGGATATGATGGATAACAAGTAGTGGTAGTGGTAGGGGCAGACGAACTGTTCTGAGAATTGATGCCTGAGTCTTGGGACATTTTGGTAATTTCAAGGAGTTTGCTGAGCTTAGAGAAGGATCCAGGTTTCTGGAGGAAGAGGTTGAGGCTATCTTTGTCCTGCTGGTTCTCTGGTGTGGCTGTGTCCCTGTCTTTGCCCTGTGTTTGGCTGGAGACCACTTGCTCTTTCATCTCCTCCTGTTGCTCCTCTTTGACCCTGATAACCTGAGCAGTCATCTGTATGTTCTTGTCTTTCTCCTCCTCTTCATAACCTGAGCACAGCAACCGTGTAAAAGAAAAAACATTACACAATTGTTTTAACCTGTAAATGGTAAACAAAGAAAAAAAGTGAATAAAACAGTGTCAGTTTGAGTTTGCACCTTCGCCACTCTCCACGCCTTCAACAAATATGCCGCCACACTGCGGAAGGACCCAGTAACGTCTTTTATAGCGGTCCTGTCCAATCATCATGGAGCGCAGTGAGTGAGAGGAGTTAAACAGCTTCTGTCTGATCTGACTCTGTTGCTAAAGAGTATAAAAAGTACATTGCATTAATATTATTGTATTAATTTACACTCCATTTTATTATTATATATCATATTACTATACAGTTGAACTATGATGCAAATCCTGTCGCGGTGACTTTAAATTGGCTTAACTCTCATGAAAAATGCAACATCCCACTCCCAATATGTAAAACCCATAAATACTTTTTATTGAAAATAACAAAATGATAAAAAATACAGCCAGATTCTAACTTGTATACACAGTGCTGTTAAATAAGCAGTTTAATGATCACACAGTCCCTCACCTTGTATGTTTTCTCAATCTGTTTTTCCAGCTCCTCAACGCTGGCTGAGTGCACACTGTTGTCCTAGATGAAAAGATCTCATTAGTGTGAGGCTCAGCTGACATTTACTTCAACAAACACTGATTTAGCCACTGGCTTCATTATTAGGATCTTTTTGTCACTGACCTCCTCGTCACATATTTCTGCTTTCCTCCCTTTCTTTCCACCAGATTCTTCCTCCTCCTCATCGTCATCATCTCCTTGGTCCTCACTCTCGTCATCCTCATCCTCCTCTTCATCACTGTCCCCTTCTTTCCTCTTGCATTTGTTTCTGGCAGTGGGGATGACTGAAGCGTGGCTGTCCTCTCCCCCCACACTACTGTCTCTCTTCCCTGTCTTCTTGGCGTGAATGCTTCTTAACCTTTAAAAGACAAGTGGACAGAAGAGAAATTGAAGTGAGATTATAGAGTAGACGTTGATGGGAACTTTGAAGTATTTCAAGTGGATGCAGAGAGTCTTTTATTAATAATTTAGGGGACTCATACTCACTTGCGAAGCTTCCCCTCGACAACCCACTTATCCTTCCTTAGGTTGGTCATGTGATCGATGTGTTTGTCGATTTCACTGCAAAGTATCAGACAACATTAGAGCTGACGTTTTGGTGCCCTTTTTGTTTTATAAAAAGAACATGAAACATTTGCACCACACTGCAATGTGCACCAGATGTCTTTCAAAGTGTTACCAGTACAAATAAAAAATTGATGATACATAGTTTGATGCAACCTTGTGAAACTGTCCACGAGACCACAATTTGCCATATTCCTTTTGACACTTTCGTTATTTCGTTAAAATTTAAGCCCCCATGAATAAAACAAGTCAATACTTTTCACTCTCAACTACAGAGCTTAATTCATTTGCTTCATGCACATAAAGGAACAAATATTTATTCTATGAACTGTATCGTGCCTCGAGCCTTAAAATTACCATGATTCATTTTAGTGACAGTCAAGTTTGATATGATATATGAAAACCATTAACATGACTGCCTTATAAAACTGAGAACTGGTTTTATTTGTCAAACAGCAAAATCAAACACGCATGAGCGTCAGAGGAAGGCAAGATCCTCACCTGATCACTGCCTTACTGCAGCAGAGCTCATTAACCAGGAATGCTAGCATGGAGGCCTTCTGAGACGGGTTGTGGGCCTGAAAAGCCTTGGTCCTGAGGCTGAGGGTTAAATCAGCCATTTCTGTCTGCTCACAATGACTCTCCATGTAGATCTGCAGGATCTCAGACACGTTGTCCCGGTTCTTCCCCACATTAGACAGGTGGTCCCCCAAGGCAATCTTGCTCTAATAGAAAGAATGTTTCAGCACTGGAGTTTACTCACTGTTTTAACAAACAAACGCTTTATATTTTTAACCATATTTTTTGTATGTATATAGGTGAATGATTAAGCAGATAAGAGTGAGTCTGGTTTTAAGACAGTCCTTTCACAACCATAATATCCTAATGGTAAGTGCTTAAGTGCTCTCTGGGCTATCTCTAGAAAGCTGTGAGATATAATGATGATATAATCTTACAGTCCTCTATCCCATGTCATTGTGCAAACATCTCCCTCAATGTTAGAGCCTGAGACAGCATCTTATTATGAGCAAAATTATGTAAAATCACGTAAGGGCATGATTACGCCCTACAGAACAGCATGGGGAAAAGGCTTTGAGCCATGGAATAAAATTACGACAAACTTTCCGACAGTGATATCCTCAAACAGATAAGCCTAGTCATTTAGCTGCACAGAGCCAGAGTACTGATAAAGCCTAGTGTTTTCCAACTGTTCAGCAGGAAACAGCTACAGTCCACAGAGTGAACTTAAGTGGGGAAAAAAATGTGATCATGCTGTTACAAGGGCAGCCACTATTGACATTCCCTTAAATGTATTATCCAATATTGTCAATGCTCTAAGTTTTTTTCTAAAATGTCTTTAATAATACAAAAATCAACTTTCAAGAAATGTGCAACTTCTGAAGCCAAATGTTCCCTCTGTTGACAAAAGCAGTAAATAACAGTTCTGCAGCAGAAGCAGTGAAAAGCAGTAACTGAAGTTAATTAACTTTTTCTAGTGATAGTACAGAGGTGACCAGAAATAAGGGAAGAGTGATATACAATGAAGGTCTTCCGTCAGATTTGAAATGGGGATGATGCCTTTTTCTGGCACAGTAGCAGCTGTGTACTTGTTTTTCTTCATGTATGCACATGTGTACAGCAACCATCTGCAATTCAACTGGACATATAGTGCAGTTTCAATGACAGACTCTTACCTTGTGACCTGCAGGTATACCAGGATCGCACACAGCTGCAGAGACCATGCTCACCAGCAGGTCCTGCACCTTGCCAGCACTGTCCCCAATGTTGAGCAATCCCTCTTGAAGGTCACTTAGGTTGAGCATGTTTGAATTTATGTCCAAGCCCAGCACCTTTCCAAAGCTGCGCAGAAACTGCAACACCATCAGGCAGTCAGAGAAGGTGCTTCCTGGTAAGACCAGGCCAGGGATACAGGACAACTCTGGAAGTGGCTGGAAGGAAAAACAAACAAGATTTAAACAACAAAATATATTTATCATCTCTCAACAGTTTGTATCTAGGGGCTGTACACCAATAATCTCACTAATCTCACTGGTTGTAATACAAAACGCAAACATTTGAATGCAATATTTTTTTAATATTTTGTCAAGCTTCAGAGAACTGTGTTAAAATATTTCTTGTTTCCAAAAATTATTTGATTATAAGTATTAGATCAGTAATACATTGGTTGGTGTAATGTCATCTGTAGCCACTTGGTGGCAGTATTGTGACCTGCTTTCTGTTTAATCAATTCCAGATGCTTTCAGTGATATTAAGCATCTATTTTGGTAGATCTGATACTGAAACAATGAGACCATAAATTTGTCAAAAGCAATTCTAATATTAACGCCTATAGTTCCTACAGTGATTATACTGATTGATTTCCATGTCCAAAAATCCCTGGGCTAGTGGAAAATCTAATCTTTCCACAGACATCTACTCCACAGATGGAGACTGTCCATGGTGACATACATGAACTCTCATGCTCATCTGCCAACAGCTCCACTGCCTGTGAATACCTTATGATCTGCTAAACACATGTCTTCATTTGGTTTCTTCAGCTCTTTCGCCTTTTCCAGTTCCTGCCTTCTGAGCTCCAGTTTCCTTTCCTTGTTTAACCGTTTCTCATCTTTCTTCTCTTTCTTCAGACGCTCCTTCTCCTACAGCCAAGATAAAGACTTATCATAAATGTGTCTTTTCAATACTGCAGCGGAACATTGTGCTCAATATTGCTTGGTCACATATATTACACTCTTTCAATAAGGGACGGATATAATACAAAGCAACAAACTATGGCGTCAGTTACCACTGTGTCTAATTAACAAAAAGAGCTGCATAAACAAGCACTTTACAGTACATTATTTGACAGGACGATGCATGTAGTGTATTGTATTACACTACATGCACACTTTATGCTATGTCCCATCACTGCAGAGTGCTATACTTTTACATGAAATTGCAAAGGAATAGAAAAATACTAAACAAATGAAAGGACAGGAGCAGATGTCAAGTCAGCAGTTACCCACCTCTGCTTTCTTACGAGCCTCCACAGCCTTCATGAGCATCATGTGCTGCCTGCGTCTTTCCCTCTCCTGGCAGAGCACACACACAGTTTTTTTTAATTCTATTCACAGTTTCCTTTTTTTTTTCTTTTAAAAGGAAATTGGCCATAGATGTAACACAACATTGACACCATGGCATGCACAGAGGAAGAAGAAACATACAGTAGATCACCATTTGTCACAATAGTCACACCGATGTCTCTGCATTTTAACTGCAGTTAAAGTGCAAAGACATACATGATCAGTGAAACCAAAAGGAAGACAATGATGAACACAAAGCAAAATGAGGGTAGTGATACGTACACGCAGCATAAGCTTAAGATTAGAAACAGACGTAACTAATTTGAGCACATTGACAAGCAGCAGACAGAAAGCTGGTGCAGGCCAAGAGTTTTAGAACTTATAAACAGCAGCAACAAGCAAACCACTGACTGAAATTAAAATAAATACTCAGTATCATAAGAAACTAGCAATACTTGCTGGAAATTGCATTAACTCTGTTTCAATTGATGTGAAAATAAAACTAAAGAGTTCAGCTATATTACACTCCCTTACAGTTTAGATAGAAAGAACAATGACATGATAATACGAGAGTGGTTTTAAATCTATAATGACAAACATTAATTAATTATGAAACATACATTTTGATTTCTTTAACTCGTGGTAAATCAGAAGCAAGAATGCAAACTGTACATTGACTTTCAGATATAATGGATTAGAAATGTTGGCTCACATGCTGCAGAGTAAAACGATTTTGAGGTCCTAAATTTAATCAATCTAAAACAGAAACAGTGTAATTGATAGTGTTCTTTCAGGCTATCAGAGTGCTTTGCATCCTGATATAATTTCTGCAGAGTCAAGGCATTTTTGATCGCACTGGGCAGATAATGGATGTGGTTTCACTGAGAGACAAATAGCGCAGACATATGCAGTGCACTGTTCTGGAAAAGCCATGCAGAGGGATGTAGTATGACTGCAGCCAATGATACACTTTATGCATTGCTGTGATGGCAACCATTTATCACAACACGTTCACAATATCTTGTTAGATGTACAGAAACAAACATATCCATACCATATCTAGTCTATGCCTCTCCAACTCCTGGTAGAAAGAGTTGGCAAAGTATTAAGAAAAAGAAAACCACACATTAAACTCAATGCAAGCAACGTCCAACCTCCAATGTGTATAGTAAGCCAAAATAAAACCCAAGAACCCCAAAGCATAATTTGACAGGAAAAATATATATTAATTTGAGTTGCTGCAAATGATGACTGGTTAGAGCACCACGTGGACTAAAATACCTACCTGGTGCTTCAGTATAACGGCTTGCAGTCTTCGCATCTCTTTCTCCTTTTAAAATAATGATGAACTCAATAAGAAATCACATTATATATACATACAAATTAACATAATTTACACAAGGTGGACACAAATGGCTGGCCTTCTCATCATATTCAACAACAGCCTGTTTAAGGGCTCTAAACTTGGCTGGTTGAGGTATTGTGACATAGTCAATGCCATCATTTGACAGGTATATGTAGGATGCTTTTATCACAGTCACTCATCAAAACTAAGAAAATCTTCTTGTTTGCACTGAGAAGCAGTACACCGCAGCGAGGACATTACACTGCAAACAGGCTGGGGCAAAAAGAAGGTTCAGAGTCAGGTGCGAACAGTACGGGACACTTATTGCAGCTGAACAATGCAACAGACTGTCTTTACAGTAAGAATAACTTAGGGAAGTTTGAGAATGAAAGCAACAGTGGACAACACGATCAGAGGTTGTTCTTAAATATCATCTTACTTTGTTTCGTTTCTCAGCCTCCAATATTTTAGCATTAGCTGCTTCTTCTTTTCTCCTTCTTTTCACCTGTGCATGTAAAACAGATTTTAAGGTCATGAAACAGCGGTAAATGATACTCATTCAAAACAAACAGCAACGCTTTGGCTGAATAAACATCTAATAGCAGACATTTTTGATTAATGAAAAATCATCTGAGATCATTTTATTAATCAAAATCATTACTGTACCTGAAATTAATAAAGAACTAGAAAATGATCTCCAATGCATAAAAAAACACATGAATCTGGTTTATAAAAGAAATATCACTTAAGTGTTTTACTTATTATTGCATACAAGTTTTGTACGCGTTTTCCAGTGCTGTCAATAGAAAACCTTCCACCCAAAGCTGAATACAGCCAGCGGCTTACTGATAACGTCAAATCTACCATACTGACATCTTGAGCAATGAGATAATTATTTCCTACCATTAGCACTGAAAGACAAAATGGCTGTAGTTATTATAAAACACCAGCAGGCAATGTGAATAAATTAAGCAACATTTCTATCAGTAATTATAGCCGCAATGAAATCCTGTTAAGAGCCGCTTGCCAAGCGTGTCAACTGAAATTTGATTTATAAAAGCTAAAATACTTCACAGCCTCTATTATTGGGTGAATGCAAAATAGGTATTTCACCTAGCCATGGTATACTCGGAGCCACCTCTTACTTAATGAAATACTGTATTTTGTATTAAGCTCCATCATGGTCTGAGGAGATTTTCATATTCAATGGCACTTTTGCAAAAAACCAATTAAGCATTAGTCACATGTACTCGGCAGATGTAACTAAAAGTGGGACCACATAATTTAGGTATAGCCTTTGGTCGTTTTTTTTTTTCAAAAATCCTATCAACAGCAGAAAGGAAGTGTTTTAGAATGTTTCTGCAATAACTTTCAGGACGAACCTCGAGAATTTGCTGTGCACGGAGTTCTTTCTCCATACGATTTTGCTGAATGCGCTTGATCTTCTCCTGGTAAAAGGATGAGGGCAAGATCAAATGAATTAACTGTTAAGTCATGCATGTTATAGAGTGGTGGGGGTGTGCGGGGTGTGGGGTGAAGAAGTACATTAGGTCTATGCCGATGTGGAGGGAGCAGGATTTTGAAGAACAGCAACTTACTTGTAGAATCTTAAAGCAATTCAACTGTGCTTAAAACCTTTTCACCTTGGACTGCATAAACCCTTGAGTATGAACAGAACAGCTGCAGATTATGAAGCTTTTTATGGAAATATTAAACAATGAATGCATAGAAAAGTCCTTACTTGCTGTTTAAGAATCTTCATCTGCTCCCGCTTTTTCCTCCTCTCCTCAGCAGCCATTATTGCTGGAAGACACAAACAAATGAGGCCTGCACACAACATGTAATCTTGGGTAAGAGAGGAGAGCATGTCTAACTAGACAGCAGCTGTTTACCTTGTTGCTTCTTTGCCTCCTTGGCTGCTTGCGCCATGGCCTGCTTCTCAAGTTTTCTCATCATTTTGATCTGTGCTGCCTGTCGAGCAATTTCTGCAACATGATGAAATATGTTACAGAAATCAAAGGCCCTATTGAGCTAAAAGCTCAAATTAAAAATCTACTCACAGAGACTCTTAAACTACCCAAAATATCTCACAACAATCTTCAGAGAAAAAAAATCGATCTTTTAGCAGCAACACACTGTTTTATGTCTAAGTGCAATAATGATGCAGCATTTAATGTGAGAGTAAAAACAAAAGAGCACGTTAAGAAATAAAGCTACATGTCTCAAGCCCCTTGCTCAATATCATGTCTTAGTGCTGCATCGTGTTTTGGACTATTGAGAAATGTGTATTTCTGCCTCTTCTGAGATGGATTTCACCATGCATGATTCTACAAATAAACTCTTACAGCTTAATTTTAGGGACTGGCACCAAAACATTCCCCCTTGATATTTTAGATGAATTCTGCTGTTAACCTCTACAAAGCTATTAAACTTCATTAATGGAAATCTTGAAGTGACATCAATTATCCTCAGGAAAAACATAGACGCAGCGAACCATGAAGTGGAAATGAAGCTAATAGCTGTTGTTTTTTTAAGCTGGACTTTCTCTTGAACATATTTGGTGACACATTTCTAAGATGTGAACTGACCTTGAGCCTCCAGTTTACGTAGCAGCTTAGCATCGCTGACATCTTGGAGGTTTGGTTCATTAACATTAGGAAGATGACCCTTCCATGCTCTGACCCCAGTGCCATCACCTGTCGGCTGGTGCTCAGACTTTGGTTGACGGCTGCGCCTCCCATCCATTGCTATGATACTGGAAGCAATCTCCTCCTCAGGCAGCAGGAACCACTGTAAACCCTTGATCATTTGAAGTAGAAGGAGGAGGGATTGAAACACACCCGCACAATATTTGTTGTACATTTTCCTGCATTTAGGAAATAGCATTTAGGAAATTCATTTTAAAGTTATTTCATTTCATTTAGGATCAAATTTTGGTCCTTAATATAGGGTGGGTTTAACAGTTTTTCATTAGTCTCACCACCCCTTAAACCTAATGTTTTCTACAACAACTGTGAAATTCATAATTTACAAATGATGGTTTTATTTTGGCAGTAGATCACATGACAATAATAACAGATTGGAAAGGGAATGTATTTTCTTACATCAACAATTAAATTGCTTTATTTTCGCAGAATAAATATCAACATCTGTCATTGAAGAAACTTAACATGAATTCTAGATAATGACTACCCCATTATGAAGGGGTTTATGACAAGAGATCTATCCAGGTAATGGGAAGTCCTAACAATAATAAACCGAAAACAAAAAGAAGTAGAAACATTTACCTCTGGTCCTTCTCTGGCTTCATAGAAGTCACCAACTTTAATTTTTGTACTGAAGCTAAAGTTATCCCGTGAGAGTTCAGTTATTCCATTCCTGAGTAAGTACTGCAGACAAAATGTATATTAATTAAACATCGGTAGGAACGTTCAACCATGAAAACTGGGCATTTCCCACATGCAGGCAATTATACAATGCTGCAGGAACACAGTGAGTAAGATTGTACTTTCAATGAAATGAAGAAACATATTATAGATTCACCTTCATTACATCAGGATACTGACGCAGCTTCTTCCCGCATGGGGCAAAGTAAGCCACCTCTCCTTGCAGACGACCTGCCACACTCCTGATCTGCGTCTCTCTCTGCCACCTGTAGAACAAAGACATTGCAAAGACAGTACAAATATGGTTATCATGCAAAGAAATAAAAACTGAAAAACAAACAAACAAAAAAAACTGTATTCTGTCATCATTCATATATATTTTCTCAGTGAAATGTTTCTATTATGAAAAACTTCCTTTTTATGATAAAACATTCAGTTACTATTTCCTTCTGTCAAAATTGGACCGGATACACATCCCCTTCTCAAACAAGCAGATAAACTATGTAAATGATGTCTGTACAGCTGTGCACTGTGTAGTCTGTGGCCTTGCCGTCCTCTGACCCTTTCAGTAGTCAGACTGTTAAATGGCCGTGGGCCAAGTGGGGCAACCCCTCAATTCCCATGAGCTCCGCTGGAGAGCAGCCATGGCTTATACAAGTGACAGCCAGGTAGGCTGTTATTCTAAACAGAGCTGGGGTTGAAATACAGTCGTGTAGCCTCCGTTTCCTGTGAACCTGCTGATGAAAAACATCCCTGGAAGATGAAAGGCGCTCTGATCCAAGGCTGCAAAATTTGTGGGGAGGGAGCTGCTAATGTTGCATGTCTGTGAGGCTGGATGCAATTAACCCCTTGTGTCTGAACTGTTGGGCCTCACTTCATTTCCTGCCCACTATGACCTGTTGCTCAGGACTGGGCTTTTTGAAGCCCCTAAAAAGGGGCCACATATTTACTGTGGTACATCCCTATTCAGCTCTATGTTACTGTGCTGAAAACAATTCCAGCAGTGCTTTTTTTTTAACCTTTACAATAATTAACCTGGGAAAACAAAATCTTAGCAGGATTACAGCTTAATATTCACATTTACCCACATTTACATTAGGAGCTTCAACTACAGAGGACAGACAAATATGTAATTCAAGGTTGTAATAATACTAGTTGTAGAGAGATGGAGTTTTAGGGTCATTTACTAAAATTCATTCATTCTCTTGTTGTATGTAGCAAACACAGAGATATGGTAATGTTTGCCTTGAGCTACAAATGACCTTTAAGGAAAGGTCAACTGTCAGATAGTATAACTGCAACTGCATTAACAACAAAAATAAAGTAAACATGACAGCTACGACAAATAAAACACAGTCAGACTTTGTGTGGCTCTTTCAGTACGAAGTACATGAACACTGTCTTACCCAAACTCAAGAGGTAATCGCAGCACTCTCTCATCAGTTATTCTCCTTCTCTTCCCTGATCCTAGAAAACAGGAGAAATGACTCAGCGTATTTCACACCTCCAGTGGGACCTGAGCGAATGCAAAAACCTGCCATTTTTACAGAGTATCCACAACACAGGCGTATTGTTGCAAATATAATGTATTCTACAAAAAGAGACCCTGCTATGAATATCAATCTGCTGTGAAGGTTTGTTTTATTCATTAAACAGTAAACAACCTAGGTCACTGCAGTTTTTGGTACAGCACAGTGGGTTTAGCTCAATTCAGGGTCAGCAATTCATACACGCACATCAATATCAAATATTAGACAAACATCATTTAGACCTTTTGAAACAAACTGTAAGACAAGTGCCAAACACAGGAGCAGAGCTTGTACAGAAACGAGCCTCTCTGACACCAGTTAGTGCAAGATCACTAGACCAGTTGCTGCAGTATTGGTGGTGATAAAATGCAGTGAGATTCCTCACTTTATTAAAGTTCATCAAGAGTCATAATTCTTCCATTACTCCATAGCAGGAAATAATGGAACAAGAAATGAATACTTTCCAATTAATGGTGAGTCAGACTCCAGTTCTATTAGTAATAAAATACGGCCCATGACTAAGCCAATATCAGATTTATAAAGCATCTGCCTGAGTTATTAAAACAAAGGCTGCTGGAGATAGAAAAACAATGATGCAACCACCGTCTTCAAGGAGGTCATTTGGAGAAATGTACATCCATGTTTTCTTACTGAAAAAATATGCATGATAGTTTAAAAAGCATGAATGAAGAGGGGCATAAAAGGCTGGGCAACCAAAAATATACACCTGCTGACTTTGGGTGTGATCCTGCTTTATTGTCTAAACTTTCCTTAAGCCTGAACCTCACATTACAGTGTGTCCACACAGGAGGCGTTTTTCAGTGGTCCGTCTCTTACAAAGCGTTTCTATTCAAATCAATAGAGCTGTGTACACAGGCCACGTAACAGCTCGTTTCACACACACTGTACAAGCGTAAACTTAACCCAAAGTGTATTTTTTCCACTTCTGATTCAGGCACATAACTACAGTGATTGTGTTCAATGGCTCCGCACACAGCCTCAATGCAGGTGACCTACACATAATACTGTAATTTGTTCCTGAACTCATCCTGTGTAGATACAGAACTGAAGCTGCTCCTGCTCTGCTAACGTGCTGCTCACACTATGCCTCATGTGTAGACACAATGTTACATCAAGTATCTTAAAATTGTTCAGCAATTGTTATAGCTGTACAGTGAGTTATCTGAGCATTTGGTATATTAGAAAGCAGAAAAGAAATACATGTTTGTTACCTGGCAGGGAGGCAATTGTGAAGGATGGGGATGGGGTGCTGTGGTTACTCGATGTCCCTGAGGTGGTCACTGTGGTGGGTGTGAGTAAACTACCAGGCCGACTAGGGGGCGTGATAACCTGTAGGTTAAGCAGGGAGTAGTTGGCTGAGAGGCTCAAGGAGGACTTGTAAGTAGACAAGGATGCTTTGCCCAGATTCAGAGGAGTCATCTCTGCATCGCTATCTGCCTCTGTCTCCGCGCACTCCTTCATATCGTCCTCAGAGCCATCAGAATCACTTTCCAGATTGCTCTCTGACTCTGCAGGGGATTCCAGCGGGACAGAGAGAGAGACAGAGTGGAAGAGTATCCAAAATTAACATTCCTCACAAATCCAACTTATTTCAAGAAGATACCTAATATAACAGCTTTGGTTAATTTTTTATCAAATTAAAGAAAAGTCTATTTAATCTAACCTGACAGGCTACTGCCAGAATCTTCATCTTCAACATCATCATCATCATCATCTTCATCATCATCATCATCGTAGTCATCTCCTAAAGAGTCATCCGAGCCCTTGCTGCTATGGATATCGGACTCACTGCTTCTTACCAAGTTAACAGGTAGACAGGATGAGTCGATTTTAGATTTTAGAATTTTCCTCTTTCGTGGTCTGTTAGCAAAGCCTAATGGGGCTGAAGATTTACGTGGGGCAGCAGAGCTGCCTGATGGCTCCTTGGTGCTAGTGCTCAAGTTGGTGGGCATAGGGAAGTGAGGGCTGGAGGCTGCCAGGAGCGGCTTGCTGCTGGGGGCACTGCCCTGGCTACGAGGCTTAATGACCAGGGCCAAGGGGGCATCCTGAACAGAGCTATGGATCGCTCCATTAGGGTGATGGTTCATGAACAGATTGGTCTCATTGCTGTGTGGGAGAGACAGTAAATGACTGCTGAATGTATCTAAGGAGGAAGCTGAAGTTTTGTGACTATTATACCAGTCCTGTTCCTTATGTCGCATAGAGAAAGCCTGCTTGGAGGGGTCCTTGGAATGGAGGGCCTAAACAAAAATGAGAAAGAAAGGGAAACAAAGAAAAAAAGAAGTAATTACACAAACTGTCACTCACATTACATTACAGTGGGCTGTGAATGAAGGAATTTAAGGTGTAATAAGAGAGAAGAACAATGAAGTGCAGGCTCAAGCATGTCAACAACAATGAGGAAAAAAAGGCTACTGTGGAAAATATTTTCTAATTATTTGGCTTAGTTCCATCTTATGACTTCAGCTGTCATCTTGTATTTGTTGCTATTGTCATACTGTGGCAATCAAAAGCCTGCATTTAATGTACCACCAACATATGAATTAAAACCCTCTTGTTACAGATTTCTACATTTTCCCTCCTTCTCAGAATAGTGATAATAACAGAGTCCTGTTAAAGAGTTTCTCTCTCTTGATAACAAACAACCCAAAACATAACAGAGCTAATTGCTTGTCAATTTTTGAAGCCTTCCCAATAGAGCTACATGCATTGTCACTTCTAGTCATGTCGCAGTCAGACTCACAGTAGCAGTATAATAAAAGCCCCAATAACAGTGCTTAGACATTAATTTTCTGTTGTGAGGGAACGGACTGATTTTTATTTATTTTATGACAAACAATGATAGACAATACATGAAAACAGGGCTCCTTATTTAGCAAAAGAAGATGAAAACGAATTTCCTGCTTTATTAAAGTAATTTATTTGATGTACCTTTGGTAAAGTTCAGGAAACAAAGAAAGAAGAAAGTGATGTGAGTAAAAAACATAACTCACCTGTTTCAATTTAAAACTGTTCATGTGTAATGAGCTTTCATCTGGTAGCGTTCCACTGCTCTTCATGCCATCAACAAGCTGTGTGTGCTTGGAAGAGGGTATCGAAGATTTGGATTTATGTGAGGATTTTTGAGAGGCTAACAGGGTTGGTGCTTTGGGTAAAGAAGAGAGGGAGGGAGGCTTAGGTGAGGAAACAGTTGAGGGTTTAGGTGAGGAACACAGAGACAGGGTCCTAGAAGAGGAACAGAGAGCAAGAGGTTTGGGAGAGAAGGAGACAGAGCTATGCTTTGGTGAGGCCGAATGAGAGAAGTGCTTTGGTGACGTGGAAAGAGGTTTAGGTGAGGAGGAGGAAAAGGAGATCAGGCTGGGTGATGATCTGGATGTCAAAGGAGAAGCCTCCCTGTGAGAATGTGCTAAGGGACTGTTGCCTGCTGCCAGTCTTGTGGTCTGGATGACACTGATGTGCTGCTTGCCTTCCTCCTCGGCAGTCCTGGGGCTCCGAAGGAACAGCGCTGTGGACTGAGGCAGGCCAGAAGGATGAGAAGAGGACTGGAAGCGGTATGAGGAAGTCAAGAGAACACTGTCACTATGCTGCTGAGCCAGAATATTCTGACTGTCTTGAGTTGTGGTTTCATCAGCAGTGCAAGGTCTCTTCTTTTTACTCTCACAAGTGTTCTGTGTCAGCCGCTGAGTAGGAGGACGAGGGAAACAAGGAGAAGACAGCATGTCATGTCAGCTTCTACTGTGAGAGCATCACAGTGGCAGCTCTGTCAACCAGCACATTCATCTAGTTCGCCACCCACCAATATGACGCTTTTGACAATCCAACTAACATGCATTTAACCGAGAGCAGTTTTACAAAGGCACTGTACTTGCACTTTGCACTTTCAACATTATTATACTAAGAGTTACTACACCAGAAGTCATCTTAAGTTTAATTACAACCTCACAATATTCCCTTGTGTATCATTCATAATTTAAAAAAATGATATTATATCTTTGTCAAGTTTCTTACAACTGTATCCAATGAACAAATGGTCAATGGATTTTCAAAAATCTGAATATTCTGCTGAATACAAAACACCAACAATTACCTTGACTTTCCTTTTCACTTGACTCTCTTTTTCTGAATCAGAATCCTCACTATCGTTGCTCTGATCATCCTCATCGTCATCATTGTCCTCCTCGTCTTCCTCCATGTCATCGGGATCACTGCTGCTCTCCTCATCATCACTGGAGCTATCTGTCAAGGATCCCGAACGGCTGCCGCTCATGCTTGAGGTCTCAAATGTTTTTTTGTTGAGTTTCTGAGAAATAATTCAAAACAAAAAGTCCAGAAATTCTTATAACAGATAAATGGCCCCAGTAATATATAACAAATCAGTACAGTAGGTTTTCATGCAGTGTATTGCAAAACACAAGACAAAGAAAAACATGAACCTTTTCTTTTGTTTTCTGAATGGTCTTCTGATGTAGTTGGCCCTTGTCTTGGCTGCTCTTTTGACTCCGACTACAGTTGGCTTTAGTTTTCTCCTTGTTTCCCTTTGCTGGAAGTGAACTATTGCTCACAGCAGAGTTCCCAGTGGGAGAAGACGCACTCCTGCCGTTCACTGTTCCATTCACGCCTACAGAAACTGACAGTGTACATTTCTTCAGATGAATATTTACAAGAACAATATGAGTCATACACATTAGGATGACATTTAAAACAAAGTAACAGAGGAAAAAAATCTCTCTGTATTTCACTGTATACCAGAATTTTTTATCTGGTGTCAACTTTGACATTCTCGTATTGGTCAGATGAATGCATACTGCACATGCTCTATGGGCAGAATATGCACACTAGAGATGTCCACTGGCCGACTGGCTAACTTCCGGTTAGCTCTCTGCTAACTTGAATGTGGATAAAATCATTTAAATGTGCAGCTTTTGTAGAGTTTCCAAATGTTATTGGACCAAATTGTGTTTGTGACAAGCAAAACAATTCATCCACCATTTTACAGCCACAGTAGCCACACTAGCGACAGAGTGCACTACAGCGGAGACTATGGTGTAAGCGAGGCTACAGTGTTTTTGTAATTACTCCCATTGCCAGAAGGGGGATATAAAAGTCCCACACTCCAGCTTTGAACTACTACAAGATGTATGACATTTAGGAAGAACTAGCTCTTCCCTTTTTTAAAATGTATTTTCTATTTTTTTTTACCTGAGGTACGGGACTGCAAGTGAATGGGATCATGGCTCTTGAAGGTTGGTGCAAACACAGGATGCAGACCCAGAAGAGGAGGGAAGAAGGCTGCTGCTCCTCTGGTTTGTGCCTCAGATGGCCGCCACCAGTCTGGAGTAGTGACATTATGCAGTCAAATAGCCATTCTACAGATGCAGATAATCCAGGTAATATGCTATAATATGCTACATATTATAATAGTAGCACTTTACCCAACTGTTTACACTAATCAGTTCAAAATAATAGTTTCACATTTGAGCTGAAATGATAACAAGTACATTCCACTGATAGCGATTTTATTCCTTTATGTTGAGAGCTGAACAGTTAAAGCAGAGGTCACTGTAAAATAGCTCTTCTGTTGGACATTTCACAGCTGTTTCCTGAGAGCAGCATTCCTCTCAAACAGCATCTGCTTTTTGAGATATCCACTTACTTTCTGCTGATATTGTCTATTATGTATATTTGCTATCACAGAAATTCTCTAATTATTTTAATACCATGTCAAAATCTTTAATATCACGTTGATCTCCATTCATAAAATAAAATTTAAAAAAATTGAATCATGAGCTTCCTTACCTGGAAATGTACCAAATTGGGGGTGAGCAGCCAAGGCAGACAAACCCAGACTCCCTAGACCTCCAAACTCAGAGCGCCCTGAACTTGATGTGTAGAGTCCAAAAGCTGGACGGCTGATAAAAGGAAATGCATTGGAGCTGCCAGACATATTTAAACGTTCATCGCCCGTCATCCGCAGAAAATGGCCTGGAGAACAAAGGACACTGTTTTAAAAATACAAAAAATGAACTTATGTATTAATCAATCTTGTTATCTAGACAGGGTGTCTGACTATCTAGATATAATATTTAGATAAACATGTACAGTACAATGCACAACCTTGAATTTAACATACTGTATCATAGTTTCTAAACTCAAGCTGATCCGTGATACCATTTAGGAACAGACATTTTTTATGATTTATAAAATAATTAATTCACTGTGATAATCATGAAAAATTCAGTATCTAAGACAAACACTCACAATGTGATAGATAGAAAGAAATACAGAAAGAAAGAAACAAAGAAGCCTAATAAAAGTATCATACAATAAAAAAAATGTGCAACTGATGTTAACTGGTACTTTTTTCATTTAGAACAGCTGAGTGACCAGTGTCCAGTGTTTCTCATCACAACTTTGTTCTATTAGAGAAACCAGTCTAGCCCCATCAACTAGATCAAATACCTAATTTTCATAACAATGCAGAGCTGTGCAGGTCTGAACCTAGTTTATTTCATCTGTTCTTTGTTTTCATTAAATGAAGAGCTGACCAGGCTAACATTGTGTCTGATTATATGCTGTCGAACTGTGTTGACAGGACATTATCAGCTGGTCATCTGGTGACGCACTTTGGCTATGACTTGACCAATTTACATAGACAGTAAGTTCTACATTTATTTGTCTATACTTGTTTATAGAGCAAATCCTAACCATTATCTGCAATCTCTAATAAATAATTCAGTGAAAATTAACTGTTCCAAATGTTGTGTCTTACAGAAGTCAGTAATACTGCAATTTAGTTGACGTCATAGTGGAAACTCTAAAACTGCTCCAGTTTTATTCTTCAAGAGAGATGTCAATATGAAATTACGAGCTAGTTCTTGTATTAAATACAACAGGAGGGGCTGCATACAATGTTTCTTGGATAAACCTACCTAGTTGGAACAGTTTGAAAGCTAATAAAAAGTATGAAGGATTGAGTGTGTTTCTATTCAAATGGGTGTTACCATAACCAGGTATGTTATATCTTTCTTCTACTTTCAACAGGGGATGAGAAATATCTTGAAGGAACTCAATTTACTTAATGCTCTAAACACTGTTTTGTTATAGAGGTGCTCATGTATTTTCACAATTTAGTGCTCAGTCCTTAAATAAATTATCCGGGAAATTTCTGTGCACGTTTGTCACGGGGGTCTGAGAATGAATTATTTATGAGAATGTCTCTAATGTGTTCTTCATTGTGATAGCATGACAAAAAAAAAAAAAAAAAAACCTCCCTGCTTTTTGGGGCATCTTATCATGAAGGGGAAAAAATAATCACAAACCACAGTATGTAAATTTTCACATTATTCTGCGGTCAGGGGCAATCTGACATCTTATGCATCACCGCTGCTCAATGCATAATGGCTTTGACCACAATTAGTATTCAGAGAAAACAAGAAGATGTTGGCGGCTGCATGCACAGTGTGAGGCTGACAGACATGTCAAATCACACCGGATAAACTGGAGCTAAAGGTTGTCAAAAGACATCCGCAAGGGTGTACACAGATTTTTAATTGTTGGCATTCATTAATTCAACCGCTTTTCCATACCTACACAAATTGTCTGTTGTGTGTAAGAAAGGCAGAAGTTATTTTAAGAGCTTTATTGTTGCTCAAAACAAAAAAGAAGGACCCTGAAAACGCATTTGCTTTCTATTATTATTATTATTATTATTATTATTATTATTATTATATGTGAGTGTTAGTGTGTGGTGTGTGGTGAATTAATTTACATTTATTAAAAGCTGGTAAATTTAACTGTTTTTTGTAGGTGACTCAATGTTGTTTGTAGCAACACAAACTAAAACCTACTGCAACTAAATAAATGCTCTACCTGTGGGACACCCTGCCAATTATATTTGTGTAAATGTTCTTTCAACATGTGGACAGAATAATTAAATATGTTGGCTTGAGACTAAAAAAACACATCAAAACAATTCGTTACATTTGTCATTTAGTCACATTTGATCTAGCGTGGGTGTATGGATACTGCAGGTGGCGAAAGGGGAGCTACCTGCAGGGTTTGGGGTTGGGCTGCACTTGGTGGAGGGTGTCTGGGGAAGAACAGGGGAGGAGCTGGCTGAAGAGGAGGCCACATGAAGGGAGGACAGGGCTGCCGATGGGGAGGCCAACCGCTCTCCAGGCTCCATATCTGTCAAACACAATTCAGTCAACGCTAAGAGATGTGAGGAGGGGAAAAAAGGGGAGGAAAAAAAACAGACACACACACCGCTGAGACTTAGTTTCTCTCTGACACATAACTGAATTATCCTCACAATAGCCCTGGATTTCTACAGCAGCATGTTGCTAACAATCATTACAAACAACACTGATAATCCAATATAACCATTTACTGGCTTTCTATGATAATGTAATTTCAGCACTAATTGCATTAATTGATTAATCAGTTACTGAGTTGATAGAAATTAATTGCCAGCTATTTTTTACAATGCATTAATTCTGTTTTTTTCTTAAAATGACTGAACATACAGTACCAGTCAAAAGTTTGGACACACTTTCTCATTGAAGTAAATGGGAAGGTGTGTCCAAACTTTTGACTGGTTATATATATAATATATATATAAAAACAAAAAAACAAACAAGATGGGGGACAACCCTTCCACCGCCCCCACCTTTTAACATGATAACTAATTAACTGTTTAAGTCAATTATGAAGCAAAAATCCCTCATAATTGATTCACTGTTTCCAACCAATTTTTCTCTGATTTACATTGTTGTAAATTGAAAATTTTAACATATTGGACTGTTGTCAAGCAATGTGGGCTCTAAGAAATGTTATGGGTCTTTTTCATTAGATTCTGACATTTTCTAGTGTAAATCCCCAATCAGTAAAGCAATTAGTAATAATTATATTAGTAATAATACCATGTAATTATTTCTTATAAAACTGTTGTCATTACAAGTACATTGAAATAAAAAGCAAACAAACTGAACTGTGACAGCTATGTTGGACACATTTGAATACTACTGGTAATGCATGACAGTATAAAATACATATTAAATACATTCATATAAAAAGGTCTTCAAAGCTCTTTAATGAACAACTGCTGCCATAGAGTTTGTGATCATCTAATGAAGCAGAGAGGCTCAATAGAAAATGCCACCTTCAGCCTCTTAGTAACACAGTTTAATTCTTCAATCCACAACCTTCATATTAAGTCCACACAGATGAATTAACAGACGGTGTCATCATAATCAACATTTACAGACCACAGTTGTTCTACCCATCATCTAAAATCACGCCAGAGAGATTCTTCAGTACTACTCTTTCATCAGCACTGCATTGCCTGGATTTTTACATTATTTATGCCACTTCACATCCCAGCGACCACAAAAGCCCACATTTGACACACACACACACACACACACACACACACACACACACACACACACACACACACACACACACACACACACACACACACACACACACACACACACACACACACACACACACACACACACACACACACACACACACACACACACACACACACACACACAGTTTTGTTATTGTATTGTACTTTACAATTTCTCCATCTCCCCGGTGATTCTCCTCAGCGCAGGAACACAGAAGCAGCTGATTAATTTGAGGAGACAAAGCTAACCTCTGAATATCAAGTATCATCCCTCACCAGGAAGAGAACTGATGAGACGAAAATGACATGAAAGCTGTAGCCATGCTTCACTGGAAAGGCCACTGCTTCCTGTGGCTGCATGAGTTTGTGCAGAACAAAGAACAAAAAGGTATTTTCATATTTATAATACAACAGTTAAAAAAAACCCCACTGGGTATCATTTTGACTTTGTTCACTCTTCATCCATCAACCTAAGATGTCCAATATACTACTACTACTAAAAAAAACCCAGCATATCTGTATCAATTATGAATCTGCCTTACAATAGATTTTGTCAAGGATTAAAAGTAAAATGTGTCAAACTCTCAGGCTAATTTACTTCATTTTACAGTGATATGCTGCAGACACAATCTCTAACTCAGTAATTTTTTCTGTGCTGCATAATTGAACTGACATATTTTATCAATATCAAACCAGTGAAATGGTCTAAGGTAGCATTTCCTTTATGAATCTACTAAACTGATTTATTGACTTGAGCTGCAAAACTAGAACTCCAAAAATGTCAAATATATAAATAAAAAGCCAAACTGCCCACTTAAAAATGGGTTTAACAGAGGAATTAGCTTGAATTTTTAAATAATAAACATGAAGGCACAAAGGCAGGAATTATTCTCTGTGCTTTAAAACCTGCATAAACATTTCAAATGAATTTGTTGGGTGTATGCAAACCACATTCTGCTAATACAAGCATGTGAAGCACAAGACACACAGTGCAGCAGGAAGTAGGTCCTTTGAAAGCACATACATGCTTTACGTGACATATACCTCTGATTGAATCAAAGTCACATTCACAGATATGACTCCACAAACACAATGCAGCTTCTCATCTCTGGGTTTTAATGTCCCTCATCAGGAAAACAATGACTCCATCAACAGAGCCGAGCTTCTAATGGGACAAAACACAAAACCACCATCAATCATTTAAATATACACTGCATTAACTATCTGTTTCTAATAAAGAATGTAACCAATAACACAAACACTATGCGAGTGATGGTGTGATGATGACACACTATCTTTAACATCATACAACATCTTTTTGCAACAGCAGCCCTACTGTGTGCAACTTCTTTGAGCTTCTGTTGGGGCAAATTATTTTTATCTGAAGAGGAAATGTTTGTGTTTTAGTGTTTAGTTAGTTTATGCATTTCAGGGTCACAGGTAGCTGGAGACTATCCCAGCATGCAAAGGCAGAGAAAATACTTCATCAGATTGGCAGTTCAGTTCAGGTGTGCAGGAGCTCTCTCAGACTTTTTCAGTTTCCAATCTGCTCGACAAGTTTGCAACGTGGTGAGTGACTGAAACATTCACAGGAGACAGAAAGATCAAACAGAATAAGTCCAAGATCAAGCATGAGAATTTACTGCTGTGAAGAGGCAAAGTTAACCAACTAAGCCACCATGTTGCCGTGGATACAAAACAGCAAAACAGAAATGATAGAGCTCAAAGCTGAGCTTAGCAAACCACTTGTGTGTGCACTCAGTTTTCTTTTTGTCTGCTATCTGTGTGGATCTTTAAAAATAGGCCAACGCAAACACGTTTTTGTTGATGTTATGTGGTTAACTGTCTCTCTTTCTCTCTTCTATCTGTGTATTTACTCTTTCCATCTTTGTGTCGGATGGAGGTAGCTGTGCACATTTCACAAAGTATTGTTTTGTTTTGGGTACATGTAAGCCTTTGTTTTCCATTCTGTGTTCCTCTGTGTCTTTTTTATCTTCTTGCATAGTAACAGATGGCTGATGCTAACAAAGTTAATCCC
The DNA here is from genome assembly GCF_963691925.1 of Scomber scombrus. Taxonomy (NCBI): domain Eukaryota; kingdom Metazoa; phylum Chordata; class Actinopteri; order Scombriformes; family Scombridae; genus Scomber; species Scomber scombrus. Next base: position 14,878,531 of record NC_084982.1, read on the forward strand.
ATAACAAAGTCATCATCATAGATCAGCAGTATTTAGACTGCAAAGACAGTGCTGTTTTAGCTAATAGAAACTACAAGGAGTAGACAGAGAGAGGTAGCATATCAAAGTGCCTTGACATGTTTCTAAGATAGGAGTTGCATCACTCAGAGGTTTACTTTCTGTTCTTCAACAATCTGTGATGAAAATGTCAATGAAAAAAAAAAAGAGACAAATATGTCAAGTTCTGACTATAATTGCCACGCATTCCTCATGGCCTACTAATTAGCTATGCTAAATCCACCTCCTCAGACATTAACATCTCCTTGATTGATTCTATACATGGTTGCTTTGACATCAGCTGCAGTCTTGCCAACCTCACAAATCACTGTTGATGTCCATCATTCCACTAAACACAATTAATTCCTTCTGCAACGGTGGAAAATAGCACTGCCACTCACTGTTTGGTCTCAGTGACTTTCTGGATGGGAGGAAAGAAAGGGATGTAAGAAGCAGAGAGAGGAGTGCTGTGGAGTGATGAAGGAGGAGGTCACTTTTCCTGTGGTCTTATTAGCTTACATATTGTGACAAACACCCTGGAATTAAACTTTCTTTATGTCATGTTTTGTTAAAAGTTTTATGAGCAGGTTGCTGTTTAGAGAGGAGAATTGACAAATGTCCAGAATGCCAAACACACTGCTGAAACTAAACAGCGTACCAAGCTGAGGCAGCCTCACTGCAGGCAACACACTTCAACAAGGAAATTAAATGTCTCTCAACACTGGTTAAATCTCTTGCAGATAAATGTGACTCATTAGAAAGACACTGCAAAGTAACAACTTACATATAACAGGACTGCCAAAGGGACAGGAACTTCTTAATGGGTCTCAATAGTAAGTCACTACAGGACGGAGTGCACCGTTCTGACCGACGAGCCAAGTGCTGCCAACAGTGGACGATTTCTTAATAGATTTATGGTATATAATCATTTTGATAATCTCATCAGGTTTTGAATATTTTGATGAGGTTCTTTTTCCATTTTTTCCTGTCTCTTTCTGTACTGTATTTCTTCAGTTTTTTTTATCTGTCTTTGAGTTTGCGTATGCACTTGTAATACAGACAAATCAGATGTATGTCTGTGTGGTTTAATGTAAAAGCTTGATTATGCGGTGTTATTTAAGAGACAGTGTTTGCACTAACCCACCACTTAAGTGTCATCTGTAAAGTTTTTGTTTTAGACCATCACCCAATTGCTGCATTGCTATAAAAATATTTGTTTCAATTACAGCTTAGACTATGTCCTGTTGTAAGAAAATATCCCATTATTCCTGTGTGCTTTTCTATTTCATTATTAATGACTGGAATCATTATCTTGTCCTTTGTTGTTTCTGTTACCCTTTCTTACAAAAACAGTGATGTGTGAATCTTATTTTTAATTGTCAGCAGCTGTCCCAAACACCTTAATAAAAAGATAAATTAACAGCAGTAAAGCAAATTTGAAAAAGCCTACTTGTCATTCTCTCAGTAAGTTCACCCTGCAGTCTAGCTGAAATGAAGTCAGTTGTTTTTAAAAATGTAATTTTCCCCCCGTTTGTGTGTGCATGTACAAGACACGCATGATGAGAGCTCAGTGTAGGGCCAGCTTTTGTGATCCGAAGAGGATGGAAAACAAAGTGAGTGGGGTCACTGTGTGGCTAAAAGCACAAGTTCAGCAGTGCACCCACACTTCAGGTGAAATATCATGCTCCTCTGAGTTTCAATCAGCTCTTCATTCTGCCCGTGTCGTCTGATGGCAAGTTATGGTTCCTGACGCTGACGCCCACTCCACCTGGACTCTGATAAAGTGACTCGTTCCACCAGCTCAGGAAGAAAACTTCAGACTGACTTGCATCAGGGGCAAGGTAAGGTAAAGCCCCATTCACATGGGATTATCATTTTATCTTTAGCATTACTGTAAGAGGCAAGTAGGAAATAAAATAATAAAAATTCCCAATCCATTGTTCTAGACAGCAATTTAACCATCACAAAATTACGATACAAAAAAATGCAGTCTATGATGATGCAGTGGGGGACATTTCATGTACCATCTAAAAGCATTTTAAAAATAGAAACTAACACACTTTGTGCAATTAGGTCAATGGAAGTGATTAGTTAAGGCCACATAACAAATGTGGTCGAATTCTGAGGGTTTTTCAGGATGCAAACAGTGCAAATAAAGGATGCAAATAATTGTTAATAAAGTTACATTTGAGCTCAGTTCTGCATATAAACCAATGCTTCAATAATAATACAATATTTGGTTCTTGTTCAGTTCATGTCTGTGTAGAAAAGGTCTATGGTCTTTATCAAAATTAGCTGACGATTATAACTGAGTAAAGTAACCCCCTGCAATGTCAATGACCTCAAAGCAGGAAAGCAACTGCCAACCCTAAACTAAAGCTAAAATGCAGAAAATCCAACACCTATTTTGATAATCGATTAAACAAACATGAGGATTTGATGTTTTCACTGTCCTGTAAACTGATGGTGTTAAAGTACACTAAACATGCTGTCATGAGAGAGGAGGAGTGCAGAGTGATTAAAACGGAAAATGTTGCATTGCTACTCAATCAATACTGTGCATTAAGGGCTGGTTTGCCATTCATCTCAGGTTTGCTCTTTGCAGCGAGGGCCCCCTTTTTTATGACTGCGCTGAGAGACAAAAGAAACCATGTGCTCTCCAGAAGTCGTGTTCTTGAGTGCAGGCAAAGCTGGTTGTCATCAAGGGATGGAAAGCTCTTTTGTTAGTCTGTGTAGTGGATCAGGAAACTACTGAGCCACTGATACAACAGACCTGACAGTTAGTTTTGGGTGGCAGATGGTAGAGCAGTGTTGGTTACACTGGAGAGCCTCTAGGATGCTTTGTGACACTGATACAGTGGGAGTCCCACTGTTGCACTAAATGTGATCTATAGCAAAGCATGCTCTAGTGTTACTAAAGCCCTTCACCACCGGCTCTTCACTGATTTGCCTAAATATGCATCAGTGTAGTCACATCTTTGATCTCCTATGCAAGAGCACACATGCTGCGAGCCCAGCTAAGAGATCCACCTGGGCTCATAATACCGGGATAATCATTCATTTTTGTTCTTGAAAAAACACAGAGAGCAGGGCTTCATATGTTTTCATCATTCTTCAGGACACATACACATTTCAGGGGGACCTTCATGCTTAAAAAAGGGAATTTCGCTTTGTACCGACTACTTGAAATAAGTACTGAATGCTAGCATGAATACAGTGAAAAGGCTGGTGGTTAAGGAGGCAAGCGGACTCTGATGAATTATGTGAGGGCTCAGTATGACGAATGTTTCATGAAACACATTTGTTCTTCACAGCAGTGTTAACACAGTTTACAGGTTGCATGTGGATCATTTTCATGAGGAGTGATCTGGGGGCGGGACGTGGCTCCTTGAAACCGGAGCCCCACATGTTCAGCACAGACTGACATCCATCATGAATGCGTTCCTAGAGCTCCTGCCTACCGCTGCCCCATCAACAGCGAGCATTAGCCATAAATTGTGTAGCTCAGCCTTCCATTTTTAATTAGACACATACAGAGAAGATGGAGTAGAGCGAGTAGAGAGGGAGAGCAGGACGAGTCATTTCATGTATCTTCAGATCTGCTGCTGGTAATCTGTGGTCTTTGGCTTACCAGAATGCAGCTGATAAAGAGAAAGTGGCATCCTCGGCTAACGTTTCTGTTGTTTGTGCATTTGTAGAGCAGTGTATTTCCCAACAGAATGCTAGTATTAATGTAAATTAACCCATAGCTGTAAAAACGAGAGCTACAGTAAAGCTCTTCATATCTTAATATGCAGCCAGTGAAGGCAAACCAACACTTGTTAAAAATAATAACACATACAGCATATTTTTATCATTACACAAATTCCCACTACACCTGCCTTGTTTATACTGACTCAAAATGAGCATCTAGTTCTGAAAATTTAGGAAGTAATATTTTTCACTCTGAGGTGAAACTGTGAACCAAAATGATCGCATCCATGAGGTTCTATTGTTGTGTTACGTGGTTTCAAAAACTGTGGGGTATTTATATTTTTCTATACACACTATGCAGAGCAGTGATGTAACTTTATGTATTTGAGAGGCAAAACAAAAAGAAATGTCTCTGTTTTTAGGGTGGAGCGGGTACAGGAAGTGATTTAAAAATCAACAGGAGTAGGCAAAATGTTGACAGACGACATTCGCTGCCACTCATTCTTCATTTAATTGCTGTTAATGGGAGCCTATTCTATCAAATGATTGAAAACTTTCCTATTTCAAAAATACTTACATGCTGTTGTTAAAAAAAATAGTATTGTTTATTTATTTGGTCCAGTCTTCACTTCTGGCTCAAACAAAGTGTTTGTGTGTGGTAAAAATGTTGCTCTTAAAAAAACATAATTTGCATCACTTTACCTCTCACTTCAGTTATTATTCAGAAAGCAGTCTGGTAATGCAGCTGGACTGTGACTCAAAGTGTTATAGAAATTCTGCAGCTGAATACCTCAGTTTAATATTTTGGGTTATGAAAGGTGTGCATTTGCATGTAAACAGCAAAAAAAAACAAAAAACAACAACAACAAAAAAAACAGCTTGAATATAAATCAGCTGTAATCATCTGACATGAAACATAGCTACAAATTAAAGATGAGGAGGATTCTGGTGCAAAGGTTATATGTCATTCTGCACTGCTAAATAAAACGTAGCAATGTACTATTTTAGATTCAAGTGTAAAGAAGACAAAGACATCTTCATCACATTTTGATTATTGGTTATTTGCCAGTTAGATAAACAACTCTGAGGATGCCATTTGGTGGGTTACACTACAGAACTACATTATAGTAAAAATCTGTCAGATGAAACCTAATAAATCAATAAACATGGTGCGATTCTGGCTGCGTATCATATCAGACACGGTGAAAGCAAAACGTCCATGGTTCCGTCCGTCTTTAAGACTCGACTCTGCAATGTCAATAACCTCCTTACGCTTTAGGTGATCAAACAAACAGCGTTCATGTATGGAGAAAACAAGGAGCCTAATTAGGCTTTTAAACCCCTCCTCCCCCAATGCCAATGTCCAAGATGATGATGAAATTAAAGGCAGCCAGGATCAAGGTAAACCTGGCTATCACATCCTCTCTCTCTCTCTCTCTCTTACTCTCTGAAGAGCCCAACATAAATCACATAGCAACCGTAATGGGAAGTGGGACTGCAGTGTGCCAAATGAAGCAATAAAACAGATCCCGAGTGTCCCTTTCAAGGCATTTGTCACACAGCGTCCATATGTCCACTGCTTTATTGAAGCAGACGATGCCGGTTACTTTCAAACAAACATCTGTGCACAAACTGAATGTCACAAATGAAGGTCACTAATAGGTATAAAAAAAAAAGAAGGGAGAAATCAGAGAAAAATTAGAATACATTTTACCCTCATAATTTCACACACACACACACATCATTTTAGGCTACCTGAAGAGAAAGACAGTTTTCAATCACTGAATTCTTGCATTAGCCATCTAATGGAAATGCATGAGGACTGATACACATATCAGTACACTCTGATGTGGGGAACCATGGGGATTTTTTCCAATAATACATTCTTGGAACACAAAGAAACAAAAATGGCCCTCAACACTGCAGACAAGCCAGATAACATTGGAGTAGCATGGAGGCACAGGAGCTTCCAGCTTTGACACGTTCCTCTGACTCTGCAGTGACAGAAACACAACAACACAATTATAATTATGACCCGACAGTTTCTACTATAGCTCACAATCACTGACATGTGCAACTTGTGAATCATTATATAAATTTGAAAAATGGGAAATGAACTGAACAAATGTAAAACACCTTACTGACAAGCTGTCAACAGATGACAGCTTTTCAAGGCAGCCATTTGGAAATCACTCAATGTGAAAATAACCCAATTAACCCTTTATGGTACACAGTGCAACAAAAATGTGATTATTGGCGACGATAGTGATTGCTTTTTTCAATTCTCAATTTGTTAAGATTGGATTATAAATATAGTGCTTTACATAGAAGTAGCAAATATGAAACGGTTTAAAACACAAAGAAGAATTCAATACACTAGACAAAGTACACACTGGTGTATGAAGCTCTTGATTTAAATCACATTTTGATACACATTGGTGTGTAGATTTTGTTAATAGTTGTTTTCTAGAGATCATAACAGTTGATTTTCAAGTGGGATTAAAAGACAAATTTCTTCATAAACATCAATAACGAGCAGGGAATTTTTAGGATTTGGTGGCTCCATTTGGCGCTTTAACAAAACAAGAGATTTATATTATCTTGTAGCACATAAGCCAGATAAATATTAAACTTTACAGATTTACTTGATGTGAAAATGTGATGTGAATTTGCATTTATAATCAAGAGGGGAGATGTTCTTGTGAAGTGTCTCTATCACCAGGACCAGAGGCTAAACAACATACAGCAGCACAGGATTAATCATTCCTGAAGGAAAGCATTTTTCATCTTGTCAAAAAAAACAACACTTTTGCTTCATTTGTACTGTCAACTGTTTCATATTGTATGTGTATGTGTACATATGTAGATATGAATGTTACAAACAGGCTTTTATTTTTAGGGAGCCAAGGGGGTCAACTCCCTCAAAAAGACCTCAACTCCAGGAGGCCCCTGGCTGAGACGCATATTATATAACTGCAACGGCCACAGTTTGATTCCAACTGTGTTGCATGTAACACCTCCCTCTCTACCCCTGCTATATCTCTCTGCACTTTCAACTATCAAAACTGAACCTTACTAAAAAAAATCTCAGCTCAAGATTAAGGGGTGGTTGCAAAAACTCAAATAAAGAAAAAAAGCAGCAACATACTTGTACTCATATGTAAGTTTTATTCTGTTTGATTGCTTACACTTAGAAAGACAAATGAGCCTGTAGCTTGTATCATTCATTCTGGAGATTTTAGGCGTGCATCTAACAAATGTTTTCACCTCCCCGTAATCTAACAATGACTTTCTCAATTAAATCGATTAAAATCTGTTAATTGTTGAGCCACTGACCAAACAGGAAGTGGCTTTAATTCAGTTATGGGGACTGTAGCATATGAAGAAATGTTGACATTTTAATTGAGCTCATTCAAAAAAAACTGACAGTTTTGTTTACCCGTACCTTGTACAGTTAAATAAAAACCACCATGGCTAAAAATGTGCTTGTTTCCCTTTTATAAAGCCTCCTGCTACATTTCCTGTTCATGTGTACATGACAGACCACAAACAGAAATGGAGAACACTTAAAAGAAAACACAGCATCATGTGCTCTATTTACTGAGCTAACAGTTAACTTCAACTGTCAACGTGAGCCCAATGACACATTTGTGTTGCTGCATATTGTGATTTAGATTCAAAAATATATACGCACTTTATTTCATAATGGCAATGGCATCTGGCAATGTTGCATGTTGCCATTAAAATAAAACACTTATCTGTGCAGAGGCTGCTGAAGAGCCACAGACTGAATAATTTGGCACACAGACGGTCCCTGTTGACATTCTCCTTCTATTAGTCATTAAATCAAAGGTTATCAGATCCTCAGTTCTTTGTTCTTGGCAACGGGACGTAACCGTATATCACTCTGTAATTTTAGGAAAGTAATAGGTGAAGGTTATAAAACTAAATAGGGCACTTCCTTATTTTAAATATGCTAATTATTAAGGGATGAAACGTAGGACAATGGCTTTGAGATGAGGAAGGAGGAAAAAAACCGGCTTAGTTTAATAGTGCTCAAAAACACCTGATATTCATTGGAGAGTTAATACTAAGCTCACGGTACATGCAGCTGTGGCTTCAATAGATGTGGGAGAGTCACTTGGGACCCTCATCAGACTATTTTTATTTTGATGAATGTGCCGGTAAAATAAGTAATTTCCTGTCTGCCTCTGAGCCATCTTGCAAAAAGAGCTTCTTCTCTGCTGCTTAATGAATATTTCCATCACTTGCTTGGACTACCTCAGACACTCGACTCCATCACAGAGTGCTAACAATAACTATGTAGTACTGGACACCACTGTCCACTTGAAGTGACCGTGATAATAGGTGGACATTTAAAGCTGCCAAATATTTCTTTACTAGAGGACAATGAGGCTGTAGCCATGGCCACAAAGACTGAGCTACCAGCTAACTGAGCTGCATTTCTAACTCAGCACTTGGGATTCATTTGGAGTATGAAAGACGTTCTTTCGTTCAGATTGACACTGATTGTGCTTAATTATATTCAGTATAGCTCATTTTTGTCATGAAACCCATCCAAACTCTTGAGAGAATTGGTGGCAGTGAAAACGTAAAACACGAAAGCAGCACTTATCCCAAACAACATCCTAAAGACAGTCGGAGCTGTCATTTGTGTGTTCTTTATTTTCTTCCTCAGGACTTTCTGTCGTTCTTTAGACCCCTCACCATTAAACAGTGGACTTTACTCAGACTGCCAAATAAAACATACATACATACATACAGGGGCTGGTTGTTGATGGGATTTTTGAGGCCAATATAACAAACATTTTGAGTGGATGGACCATTTTGGTCAATGCACCTCAATCCTCACTGGACCCTCATCTGGGCCAATAAAAATAAACTTTGTTCTGTCAAAATGAGTTAAAGATAAATCATTATTTTTCCAGTTTGGGTTTGCGGGATTGTGAGTTTTTCTTTTGTCTCCAACAAAAGCCCCTGCTCTGGAAGTAGTACTTTCTTATGGGACAGGAACTATAAGGATGGGGTTTACAGTACTGAACTGAACCAAATCACAAAGCTGAGTACAACAACTGCAGCCGTCACCAGTATGACTAACAGGACTATGGAAACTTGCTTTTATAGCTATGTAACCAAATCTTGATAAGTCTAAAAAGAGTGTGTGAGAGAAATTTAACTGAAACTTGTTTTGCGAGAAGTGGTTAACTTAAGTTCAATGTGGTTAACCAGAAAAAAAAACACTCAACAACTCATGACTACCGGTGTCGGCAGGTTTTAGTCTCACTTTCTACCTTTGCTCCTTTCCAACAATGATGCAAAATTTACAGTCGCATGCAAAAATCAGTCTACTGCAAACTACTGCATTTTAATCTGTTTCAGTTTAATTACCTTAATCTTAACGATTATTCAGATGTATTGGAAAAACTAACATGAACGTACTGAGGGGACCCTTTAGTTCCTGGAGCTATTTGGTCAACAAAAAAAAAGGGGGGGGAAAAGCCAAGAGTCTTAGGGATTGAATAAGAGATCGAGATGTGTGTTGTTTTTAGCACACAGATGATAAAAGAGTGGTTCATAATAAACACGCGAGGATGAAGATTTAAGAATTGCCCCCTGCGGCACTCAATACACTCAAAGAGCTGATGAAGACACAGAACAGAGGACCCAGACATTCCTCACAGATATCAGTAAAACCAAGATTACCCCCCTACCTCCTAAATCTAACAACAGGATGTCATGACCACCAGAGTCAAATCCAGCACAGATTAATCACCAGAAACCACCTGCATTAAAATGTCATTGTGGCTTAAAGTAGGTTAGAGCGTAGTAGCCAGACTGCACATTTTTACAAAAAAAGCATAATAAAGGAGCTTTATTTCCACAACGTTCTCTTTTTATTTTGTATAAGAACGGGACCTTGGAGACTTGGTCTGAACTTGGAGATAATTCAGTTTTTCTGGGGGCGGACAGGTACTGGGGAAGGAGGATATTTGAATTCCTGGGAACGAACAAGCACCACCATGACATCCTCTCTTTCAGGAAATTACTAAAAAAGAAAGCTGCACAAATTTATTTATTTATTCAAATTTCTTCAAGATTTCACACCCTCAAGTTTGGTTGAATTCACAACCAATGGTTGCACACCAGACTTGTGGACCTCGGTCTCGGTCTGGTCCCAGATGAACTTGAGCAGTTTGTTTATGGTGGACACGAAATCTGACCTCCACAAAACCCACTAATAGGCATTTTCTGTGAGTTTTGATAAAATGGCCCCCGTGTGCTTTGCATACTAAGATGCAGATGAGTAAATTTAACAGTTGCTAACAACTAGCCAGAGAATTAAACAAGGTCCAGTCTGGACTAGGACGATTAAGTATGTTGTATCTGGCCAGTGGACCTTCTTCAGGACCTTCTTTGGGTATTTATGTTCTTGTTTCTGCCCCACACATTTGTCCAATACATGGAGTGAATGTTCTCACTTAACTTGTAGTGATACAACATATTTGGATGTTTCTCTGTGTGAAAAGAAACTGAACCAAGGGAAAAAGCTCCATGTTTACAAACTCATCCACTGATTTACAGCAGAGCAAATGAACTATAAGTTTTAAAAAGGCCCTTACTGAACTGCATCTTGGTCACAATATGTCAGCACTGACACTTTAACTATTGGCATAAAATGCAGCAAGATATATACATCCAAAAATTAAAATTAAAATTAGGAAATTCTCATCAGTTTATCATCAGTTTGCGGCCAACTTTCTAAAACATTTCACATTTCACCAAATAACTAGAACTTCAGGATAATTAAAAGGCATCTGATGTATCTGCTTGTTTCAAAATGTGTACAGCTGCACCTCCAGGAAAGAACAATATCAGTTAAAGTTTATATTGATATACGTGTATATACGTGTATCCTCCAAGCAGGTTACCACATGTAAGCCCAATAAAGAGCAGCATCTGTTCCTGCTAATATTGTCATAACAGGGCAGGTGTATGAGGATAGTGTGAAAATGAACACCTTACACACATACAAAGCCTTACTAATGGAGGATATTTCACACAGTACCTGTTAGTGAAACTCAACAAACACGACTCTGTGAATGCGGTGCGCAGGCAGGCCTGAAGGAGGGGAGGAAAGGTGCATCATGGCAGCTTCATATCATCCTCCTCACAAACAGAAACACGACCTGTAAGTATGGGTGGTCATGGACCTTTAGAAAGCACTGTGACATTCAAAATCACATTTCTGCCCCACGCATAAACATGAATGGCTTAACTAGGTTAAAATGAGTGAATTTAACAAGTTTACTTGTCATCATCTCTCCACCGTGCTGCACACACGGAGATCTCCGCCCTGCCCCCGCTGAGAAAGAGGAGGAGAGGAGGAGAGTAGCAGCAAGACAGCGACTATAAATTAAGCATTAAGATGTGCTATATTAGGACAGGTATCATTATCAAAATATAATGATCTACATTGGGACATAAGATTTTGGTCATATCACCCAGCCCTCGTTACTAGTTTTTAGAGAGTGATTATCAACTCACAGTATTTAAAATATAAGTTCAGTTAAAGGCAAAAACTGGACTTGACATAAATACTGAAAACTGACATATGCATAGATATATTATTTGACCTACTGCTGCAAGTTATTGTGCCTTATGTAACGGGATGGGAATCGAGAACCAGTTCCAAATTGTCCAAACCATCAGAATCAAATGCCTCAGAGCTTGACTGATTAATGATTTCAGAAAACGGCTTTCGTTTGTGTATTGAGAAGGGCCATTACCAGATTAATACTATCTGCATAAATGTTTTCATCTTAGCCGATAATTCAAAATGCTGCTAAAACCCACCAGCTAAACTGATGCCACGTAATACACTGCTGAGAAATCTCTTCTATTAACAACGTTGTTTAAAGTAAATCAATTTGAATAATTAGAAATTAATCAAGCACTGTTTCCATTTGTTGGTTTTGTGTTGATCCTCTGCTGTGCTTACAACATGCTTGGTCACTAACTACAAATTGCTTCCTGATTCTGCACTAACAACAAACAGCCGCTTCATGATTACAAATGCAATCTCCCACTAAAAAAATGACATTTAAATCCTTTTCCACTGGCTTAGTAAACAATGGAGAGTGAGATAATTGATCATGTGTTAGGGGATCTCTGTGAGCGGCAGAAGGTCACCGCCCGCCAGCAGAGCTGATAGGGAAAATGGCGTTGATGCTCCCGAGCTGCCATTTTTCATTCCTGACAAAGACTCCATCTGCCACCGAGCCATTTGCAGCCACCGAGTCAGAATATCAATGATTTTCAACCATTTCACAACTCAGCGTTCACCTTGGTGTCACCTCTGCACCACAGACTCTCTCTGTAAAGGTCCTGTACACTGACAACAAACCTCTATGCAGGGTTCAGGCTTTAGGTTAGCCGGTATATGTCGTCTTTTTGCCAGTATCATGTGTAGTTGTCCAGCAGATGGGAAATATTTTCCGATTGCCAAATAAACACATAAATGTATAAATAATATTGTGTGAGCTATAAGATATGTTGGCAAGACAGCTTAAATATAAACTTCTATTATACAAAAGTTTGGTATTTGCCTCCGCTGTTAATACACTGAGATTCACTGAGTGTTTGCTCATGTGACTAAGTGTGGTACTGTACAAGATTCAAAAGCCGCACACTCCAACAACAACCCTGTGATTTGGCTCGACATCAGTTAACACGACTCCAAAAAGTCTTACGATTTTCTTTTAAATGACATTACATCAAGCATTGGTAGGGATCAGCTCGGAGCTCCACCGTTAAATAACATGTAATTGATCAGTAGGAGGTTTATCTTTCCCCCAGGCCTGGTGAGGATGGTGCAAACATTTAGGAATGACGATGGTGACTGAGGAAATGCAGGGAAACATTTAACTTATAGCAGGGTGCACGACTCCAATAGTAACTTACAGGCTTTGAACCTTTTTCACCACCTTCTCAAAACTGCCCCAAAGCATATTTTTGTATGTTTGGTTCCTGTGTGGATGAATCTGCAGATGTGGAGTGTGGCCACATGATGCAGCCTGTTTAACTTTTTCTGGCCTCGGTGAGAGGTGGGGTCGGGGAGACCATGGCAGGTGGAGGTGGTGGCGTAGTTGCTCGCATGGATGCATTAAATTACCAACAGCAAGGCTATTTGTTTTATTTTACTGTTGTAACCTAAATGCTCAGTTTGAAAAGTTTGTTCTGCTGACTAAGATGAATTTGTCAGATCAAAGCATTCTGGTTTTTGTGTTTTACATGCAGGCTATTATATGGCTATTTAAACAAATGTCCGGTAGTTGTTCAACATAGCCGGCAGTCTGAAATATAAATATTAATTGGCCGTCAAAAAACTAAATCTACTGTAATCTCTGGCAGGGTTTCACAATTTCTGATGCACTCTTTAACAGAATAGGTCCATGAAGTAAGTAGCCAAAGCAGGCCAGGACTACTACTCAGAGAAGCCTTTACATGACTGTAGGCTTTCCTCCACTTCCCCAGTAGACCATGCCAGTGCTGTCCCAAAACCCACACCTGCCTGACCTTTCATCTTAGAGGAGAAGAATATATAATTCCACAACTCCACAAACTAGACTGTCAAAGCATTTACACTCAGTGACTTCATCTTCGGATGGCGTCCACGAAGTGTTCAAGATAGACTGAAATCTGAGACTCATTGTAGCAAGATGTAAAAAAAAAAAAAAAAAAAGGAGGGGAAAAAAGTGTAAATCATTACTCCTCCTAACTCTAACTCCATCCATTCTTAAATAATACATTACTCCCTTCAAACTAGCGGCAGAGTCTATGCATCAGCCAGACAAACATATCACTGTGTACCAGGTAGTGGGGTGGAGTTTGATGTTTCTCTAACTGGAAAGGATACATCAGTGCATACGTTTATTTTGTTAAGCAGTAACACCGCTGTGAAACCACAGTCAACAACACCTACCAACCAATCACTTCTGCTACAAAACCAACAGCATGAAAACTGACACAACATGACGACAGAAAGATGGTCTTATCGTAACAGCAGTACAAAAAATATCAAAACAAAAACAAAAAAATTAAGGATTAAACCATGACGCATCCTACACATGACACACCGCTTGCTGCTGCTGAATTTTAGGATTGCTGCTCCCTCTACATCTATCCTCTGACTAAATCAGACACAAGTGCCTCCACTTAGGATAAACTGACACAACAAATAACCTATCACCTGTCTCATTTCTGTGAGGTAGCATAATACCAAAAATGTAAAAAAGTGTTATTTTTTTTATAAAATAGCCTGTGATCTGACTATTACTCTGAGATGAGGCAGGGTTTGTGTGTATTTAACGTAAATATCATCTCATATGGCAACAAAACGTAGTGATTCTGAATTAGTACAATTCAAATCAACAATATTCATATGACTGCTATTCTTAGCAGCTAAATATGTCCCTGTATTCAATGACATCTGACAACAGCCAGCATCAATGTATCCACGTAACTAACATATCTCGCAGTTGCATCACTCACATGAGTCTTTGATTTACTACTGACAGATCTTTCATCACTTCATTTCCTTCCTGCAGCCCCCTTCTGGGCAGAAAATAGTGAAGAGCAGAAATAAAGAGTGAGCTCTGATATATACTACCACATCATATTACACAGCCACGGCAGTCTGTTTGGTCTTCAGGAAAAGTCACAAAATACGGTCTACTCTTTGAAGCTACACTATTAACTGAAGCCCATAAATATTAAAAAAAGAAGGGAGAAAAAACCTGTCATCACACACACACACACACACACACACACACACACACACACACACACACACACACACACACACACACACACACACACACACACACACACACACACACACACACACACACACACACACACACACACACACACACACACACACACACACACACACACACACACACACACACACACACACACACACACACACACACACACACACACATAAAAAAATGCCAGTCACCACTCCATCTGTAGAAAAATGTATTTACAAGTTTATTTGCAGCTAATGAGGGTTCACCTGTCCAAATCAAGCCAATATTGTTCCAAGTTATAATTTTACTGCCAAATTCCCTCTTATTTTTTTCCTCTGCAGCTGAACAGGACAACGCTGTCCGTCGAGACACAGGGAGGGAGATTTTAACTAAAAAGACTAACAATTCATTTGACCAACTCAGACAGCAGAAGCTTCACATTATCTTCAGATAAACTTTTATAATCTAGTTTTGCTCAAACAGAGGACTGTGGATTTTGTCCCCCATCAAGTAAGCACATTATGAACAACATTAAGAACAACATGTTACCATGTTCTTATGGACACCTGACTTTTGTTTGACAAAACTTGAAAAATGTGAACCTATCCTTTAAAATAACAAATCTGAAATATATAAATAAAATGTGTTATTATTATTATTTATTTCAATTTTTTTTTTAATTGAGCATCAATTTTCTTAAAATAACATTGACTACATTGAAAAATCCAAAGTTTACGAATATGCAACAATGCAATATGTAACAACGGTCAAAGATGTCTCCTACTTCACTGTGTGTGTGTGTGTATATGTGTTAGGTTTTGAGTTTCCACATCACACTTGTGTAAGTGGCACACTGGACCATAATTTGCTTCTAAACTACTACATAAAAATTTTCCCCTTCAGCAGATGATTATGAAAACAGCCTTTTGGTATCAAATTGCACATACATCATTCTGTCTACATATACTGTACTACAGCTACTGTATGTGTGTGTATGTGACACGCACAAAGAGATAAAGAGAGGGGAAAAGTGCTTTGTAGAATATGTTTACTCATCATTCATTAGTGAAGCATGAATGTAATTACTCAGGGCCTTATCAGGACTGTGAAATTATTGCAGAGCAGCCACCATTGTGTCCAACTCTGGCAACCAAGAACAATAACGGGCTGCTATTTGCAACTATTTGTTAAACTTACTGTTGGGCCCTGTAGGTAAACTGAAGGTTACTGATATCAGCTTTAATAAATCCTTGAGTGTTTCTACTCCATACAGATGAAAGTGAGGGTGCTCAGCTTGAGAGATGCTGAAGTTCATCTGGCCGGGCTCATTTTGCCATTGCCATTTCAATTCAGCCCGTCCACAGTGCTGCAGATGACCTGCCACTTTCCAGGGTCAGTCACATAAAAAGTAGAAGATTTTGAGATGGCCGTGCACAAGACATGAATTTTCGTGGCATCAATTCAGCATTCTTTGCTTCATAAATGTTAAGTGAGCAGTTGTGCTCACCTTTAGGTTTTGACTGAATGTTGAAAGAGCGAGGAAGTGCAGACGGAATCAGAAAGACATGAGATTCACTGAGGATCCAAAATAAATGCTCTTGAAACAATGGACTTAACTGAACTATGCCCCATATGTCAGAAAAGAACAAAACTATTTCTCGTCTGAGATATTTCACATAATATTTGTTTCATTTCAATTATGTCTGCTTTAAAACTGTGTTGATTTAGTGTCAGGACCAAGTGCTATTATCCTCATATATTTACTGCTTGGGGAAAAAAATGTTTCATGATAAATATCCCTCATCAATTCACACCTACTCCACAATAAAGCATGCATAACATAGAACCTGGAAAATGAACAACTTGCAAGACTGCAAATTAGTAAGCGAGTGCAGCCGTCAGATGAAAAGCACACGTCACACTTTCTGATCAAGTAGCACAGGCTGGAGGAAACTGAACCACCGCCACCATCTGGGGGCCACAATTTAATTTTTAAGGGCAACAAAGATACATCTGTATAAAGCCACTGTATGTGGAGTAGCCCAAATTATAATTTAAAACAAACCGAACAATAGCTCCAACCCCACCAATTACCCCTGTTTGGCTCACAGTAATTTTTCTTACAATGCCCCACAGTCAAAAAAAGTTTCCCCCCCCCCAAGAGATTAAAATGTGTTCTGAAGCCGTGGCACTTTAATGCTAAGAAAGACAGGAATTAATTAGATATACACAAAATGAGAGCAAAGTGTAATGCAGCACAAACTAATTTCATAAAAGGAGGACTTTGTTCAATCTCAACCTAATTGGAAAATCCTAATCCTATACCTAAATAACACTTTAAAATTAGGTGTTCTGCTTAGCCCAGGCTTTCCACTCACAAGTTACTTCCTTACTAATTTAAGAAAGCAAACAGGATTTTTTTTCTTCTTGACTAAATCAAAAGAAGAATTTCAAAGAGCATAATGGCACTGACGGACAACGGGTAGCAGATGAAACCAAACACTTACTGTATGAGGCTGTCCTCAGTTCTGTGTCATCACTGCTCTGCACCTGAAACACGAGACAAAAGCTGTCAGATTTATTGCCTGATTTCATCAATTTACTCATTCAGCCTTCGCTCTTATCTCAAAGATCCATGGTAATAAAATAAAAATGGTAATATGGATCTAGGCAAGATGAGTTATCCATAAACATCAGCAGAAAATCAACTGAAATGAACCAACCGGAGCTTCACCCGCTCTGCCTTTTGGTGACTGTAAAGACAACATATCATTTCTCAAAGATGCCTGTTGATTATTATTAAACATATTATCTTATGTTTATGTTACTTGTTATTTGTTACTAAATACAATTCCTTTACTTCTAGCAGTAGATTGCAGCTGGCTTCAGTGTTTTTTTCCCACCTTAGCAGCTATTTTAGGCCTAGATGACAATTGCGAAAGCAAAACAAGCACAAGCATTTTGGTCGCATTTTTAGAAGTTATTCAATCTACACATCACAGGTAACACATTACTGACCCAGACACATGTCTTCAAAACAAATTTGGCTTACAATCAAAATGTCAGGGAAGACCGGTGCACTGGCTTTCACATGGAGCTCACTTCATGTCACAGTGACCCACTGAAACTAAATTGATCCTTTTAAAATGTCTAGCCATAAGAGCTTCTCAATGAAATTAACAGACCTTCCACTTTCATCTGCTACATTTAGGTGTTGTTCCCCAGAGAGAAAAATTGACTAATGAGTGAGTGACAAGACGATGTGTTTTCTCATATAAAGATTCCATTACTTTTCCACTCTCTAGCTTCTGAATCAGCCATATAAATCCTATGTCTGCGCCCTCGACCAACAGTACGGCCTTTTTTCGCTGTGGCGGGCTCAGTTTTTAAGCTAGTGAAGATGCTGGTATCACATGAAACTCAATGACCTGAAGCATCCATTGATACCAACCATATCACATTAGCTTGTTGGGAAGGGGGGCTAAATAATGCTGCAAAGAGGAGACTACATTTTTGGCAAGGGAAAAACTGGCATGGCTATTTTCAAAAGGGTCAGCTCTAGATATCTGAATAAAAAATAGGTTCTATGGGTATCCACGAAGGTCCCCCTTTACAGACCGTTTTATGCTAATGCCATGCAGTTTTCGGCAAAGCACTACAAAAGTTGTATTTGCGTATTCTAAACATGGTCTATATGAATATTTCTGCATACTGGGGTTTCTGAACGGTCTTGGAATTGCATAAATTGTATTCATGTGTGGTGATGTTAGTCTACATTCATTGTAGTGAGACCATTTCTTGGGAAAAAAATTGACCTCACTGTATACAACTGCCTATTGTGACCTCTAGGATAATCACAGCCTCAAAAAAACTTTACACCAACAAACTAGATACCTGGGACATTCAGAGGACATGTGACTTTCCAGGTATGTTGGCAATAGGGAGTTTCTGAGTAATTTCCAGAACAGAGGTGTCTCACAATCCAATCACCAAAAAATGCAATTCTCACAGAAAAGTTTTTGATACCAAATTATTACCAATGTCTTGGTGTCTTCATATAATACTTTGGAGGGATTTTTGACAATTTTTTTCAATTCTCAAGTGGACAAAAATGGTTCAACTTTGCACCAAATCTGTATAACAAATGGTAGCAGCAACAACTTTTAAGACATAATTGAGAGTGAGAACGGCCATCATATACTTCCATGATAATGTTGTAAGCCCATATACTCTAAACTTCTAAAATTTGAATGAGTGTTGAACCAAAACTAAATAAATCTTCAGGTTCCTGCTTTCAGGTGAACAGTTTCGAGAGAAACCTCTGTGCTCTCACATCACTCGAATTAAACACTTCTCATGTACCATGTACATTACCATGGTACCATGTACAATATTATCTGTCATTTTTCAGTGTGAATACCAGTAAAAAAGAGACACTTGAATGTTTCATCCAATATCACGAGTAAAAAAGGTAGTTTTTCAGTGTCTAATGATGGGAGGGATAAAGTAGTCCGAGTACTCCTTTGACTACTACAAGGCAGAGCCTCTTCAAGTTACTCAGCTGTCCATCTGTCTGGCCTCATGTTGTCATTTTAAGAACAGAAAATGACTCTGGCCTCCCAACACAGAAAGCTGTTTTATAAATCAGGAGTAATAACAGACGATACCAATAACAGGGTTACTTCTTTACGCCCTCCTGGTGCACATGATTACAGGGTTGCAGCCTGTTGGTGACGTTAGCCATACGGACAATTTTTATGACTGACTGCCTGAAATTTAATTAATATAAAGATTTCTTTGCACTGGTAAACATTCAATGGCAACATCCAGTGTCTAAATAGCTGAGTGACATTCATGTAGTGCAACAAAAAGAAAAAGGCGTGTTGGTTGGCATTGTGGATGGGTGCAGTAAGTGTTTCCCATTAACAGTGTCGTGCTGATTGAAGTTTATGTCCTTAACTTCTAATAGTTGTCAGTGTTGACATTTTTTTTGTTAAACATGACAATCATTTTCCCCTCCTTTTATATGCTTTGCCACACTGTTCCTTAATGCCATGCACAGATATTTGTGGGAAAACATGGACAGAACATTTTTTTGATATAGGTACAATATACACATTCCTCCAAAGATGTTGATGGAAACCATAAAACACTAAGAGGTACCTCTCTTATTACATATTTTGCTGATGCAAAATTTAACGATACAAGCATAATGTGTGCGATAAATAGATACTATCAAAATATTGCTGCGGTATCAGGCCTGAACAATGTGGAGAGCACTATGCAACATTAAAATTTATCAAAACCAGTTGAATCAAACTTGAGGGTGAAATCAAAGTGTGATCTATCCCCTTCATTGTCTCCGAAACTATCGACATGTTTGTTTGTTTCAGCTTCTTCTCAAATGTAAGGGTTTGCTACTTCTTTTCTGTAGTATATAATTATAAATTGAACATCTTTGGGTTTTAACTGTTGGACGGACAAAGATGTCACATGAGGCATTTTCCCACTATTTTTCTGATGTTTCATAGACTAAACTATAATCAATTTTTTTTTCAACAATCGCCACATTAATCCATAATGCAAATGATCATTAGTTGCAGCTTTAAAAAGAGTCAGCTATAATCCAGCAGTAGATGTGTCTACATATTGTTGTTACCTTGTTGAGATTTTTTCTTATAAAGATTATTTCCAGATAATCCACTCCAGCCAAATTGAGGATCAGATTTAACCACTCAGCTAAAACACTTTTTCCAAGCAATGCAATAAAAAGAACTGCAGTTTACGACTGTTGTTTCTAGTGTGCAAAAGTTTTTAAAGTACAAGTAAGAGATGGAGTTGCAATGCACGCACATTGCATATGGTGGTGGAAGAATTTAGTCAATTAGGTTCACTAAGCCTTACATTTTCGGCCTGTGCTGATCCAGACATTTTTAGGGATGAATTTATTTTCTCTAGTCTCTTATCAGGCCAGACAATATTGAGTAAAAATTAAATATTTAAAAATGTGGCTGCAGCAGCATGCCTAGCACAGCTAAAGTAGAAGTGTTTGTGGCAGCAGTGTCCAGATTTTAAATGCAGCAGGATCAATAAAAACGGAGGCTGCAGAGGCGCAGACTTTGTGTGAGAGCGGTATGGTTTACAACAGTAACTGGACTAAAGGTCAGTCTTTCTTGTGCAACTATCTGACTCAGAATTATGATTTTGGAGTCAATTCATCCCCTCTCAGCCGGCCTGCATGTCCTGCAGCAAAGGATGCAAATAAATAGTGAACAGCCAAACAAACAAACAATACCACTCGCATTTTAAACATCAGCCCCATTAACAGTAACGGAAACATCATTGATTCAAATAAAGCACTATGACAAGCATCTCCGGGCGGAGAGAAAAATAGACCAGAAAGATGAGTGAAAAAGAGTAATCTCCCTGACATATTCCTAATAATCCCACCTCCCTCGTGCCGCTCCCCCCCAAGCTCACCCAATCATGAAGTGTCAACACTGACCTACAAAAAGGGACTCCCGTCAAGCCTTACATGTTTAAAAACATCAATCACAGCAGACAAAGAGGGTACATTGAATTATACAGTATTAACCTTCAGGGCTTGCATATAAAGACCACAGTTTTATTTATGCTTGTATGTAAAGAGCCTCTGCACTGTTCCTTACAGCAAGCTGGCTGCCAAATTGATGAACCCACTCAGCCCTCAGCAGGAGTCCAGCATTTTTGATTAATGAGTGCAAACTTGTGGAAGGGGTAAGAATAGGAGAGACAGGATGAAAATGGATGAAAAACACAATTATTAACAGTCTTACTCTGGCCTTTTGAAAGGGCCCAAGAAACATAAAAAAGGGGGACCATCTCACATTCTGTAAGACCATACCAAGAGGGGCCAAGAGAGTCTGACAAACCAGACGTGTTCATGTGATCCCACTTGAGCACTGTGACCAATTCAGCAAAAGAAATACACAAATCTGGTTAACACAGTTTGGCAGCCAAGGCAATGTGAGATACAGTAGTTGTAGATCACTGAATCTACTGGTATGTGGTACGCTGCCGATAGCATTTAAGGTCTACGTATATGTTTATAGTATTGTCAAGTAAATGAGATACGAACACAAAGATACGGTTTCATAAAGTTTTACAATGTGCTCAGAAGGAGTAATTGAAAAAGCTATCAAGCTGTGAAAAACACAGTTTAGCTGAAAATGATCAGTTATAAATTGACTGCTAATATTTATAAAGTGCCGCTTTGAGTAAATTTAGCAACCATGAGCCACATTCGAGTCTTTGGAGCACTGAAAAATAATGCCTGCAATGGATCAGTGACAAATAAGGGTTGGCAAGATGAGCAATGCAAAAATATCTTTAAAATAGTTTTAAAAGCAGCATTAGGTTTGTTAAAATGTACATTTTGTATTTTTGTTGGTTTTATGTCATTTGAAATGACATTTGCACCAAATTCTTTTTTAACAAAAAGTAAGACTGAATGCTCCTGGAAATGTCAAATGGTGTAACCACAAAAGAATGATTTATCCACCTACAGTGTATTTATCTATACTTAGTTACTTCATTTTAAAACATCAAATGAAAAGAAACATTCTAGGAGTATTCCTTCATTTAAATATTAAAGCATTTTGTCAATAATGAGCAGGACATATCCTAAAAACAACCATTAAAAACAAAGCGAAAAACATTTGACAAATTATGTAAAATTTGTTACAAACCATAGTGTTGAGTTGCTAAAAGTGGATTATATTTATTCCACATTTTAGTTCACTTTTCCCCCCCTGTGTATAATCAAATTTTTATGAAAAAAAACTGATTACACCAATTGACACTGGGTTACATCACATCATTGACCCATATATTTTTTTTTAATTTAAATGCCAAATTGCTGAATCTTTTGATTTCACAACGTTAAAACCTCATATCTATAATGTAGGATTTCAACATTGTTTTCGCTGCAGAGGTTGTCAAGGACATGTGCTCTGAATAAATATGAGGCAAATTTAGTGACCTTCTACCTGTGTTTTGATTCATTGGCAGTTACTGGATGCATGCATAACACATCAAGGCTGTGATCTGATTTATCTTGCCGCCTTGGCTACTGAAGCCATTTAAAATGATGGACTTTATCAGGAATAATGTTTGCTGCCATCTCACTTGGACTGTATGTGCCCTTTGCACATGCTAGTTCATTAGCAACATTCATATCAGTAAGTGTAAAGTAGTTATTCTGTTCGGCAAACAAAAGATGCCCCCTAATCTGTAAATAAATAAAAAATGGTGGCTGAATTCCATTTAGCTGCTTCAGTTTCAGGAGCCTCATATTGTCATGCTGGTTCACTGTCACACTGTCATGGCTTTACTGGGGCACATGAATAAAATGACACCTTATTAGGAATACCTGTGCTTTTCCTACAATCAATAAAAGTGTCTGCTATTAAAAATCCTACAATATATCAAGGACGGTCTTTATCATTTATTCATGAGTTTTCTGTTGAATTTCCCTCATTGTTGCCGTTTTAAATGTTGTTTTTCTAATTTGTGTTTCTTTGGCCTCTGTACCAGTCACAGTGTGTGTGGCTGTGTGTGTGTGTGTGTGTGTGTGTACCCTCACAGACAGATATACTGTTGGTCATTCATTTTGCTTTCTATTAAGTTTCTTCAAATTTAGAGGAAGCTGACCCTGCATAAAACAGGGGGGAAATCAGGGCAATGTTAAAATGTCCTGATTTCTACATTGGAAGTTAGACCTATGGCACCCAGATTTGGCAGCAACTACAAGGTTTAAAAACTGATTTTCTAAGACTAAGCACCACGTGTGACATTTTATGCCAAGAAGATAACATACATCTAACATACCAAATATAACCTGTTTTAAAATCCCATAATTCAAACTTCTCAGACCTCTCAAACATGTTCTACTTCTGTGATGAAATTGGGTTCAATTTTAATTGAACATAAATCAAGGTCGTTTCTTTCTATGTTTTCTCCTCCAAAGTTTCTTAACTTTGTTCCAGATAAACGCCGTTTCGATTGCGTTAATTGAAATGCCTCAAGATGGCGAATGCCTTGTTGTTAATACGAAAGCAGAAAAAATGGAGGGTATTGTCATAATCTCAAAGGGTAAATTTCAGCCCAGACCGCAGCTGCAGCATTAGCTGCGCTCTCCTTTAAGAGGAAGCCACAAAAAGAGAGGATAGAGAGGGGGGAGAGACACCGGCAGGCTGCCCGGCTTTAACACGGATAAAGACAAAAACATTTAATAGGCAAGATGAAGGAGATAAAACATTAAGAAAGCACAGTTGTATTATGCACAGTTACTGGATAAATTCACGACATGTTCTCACACGAAGCTTCAAACCACAACAAGCATTTCACAAGCAGCCAGACATTACTTTTTCTCTTTAAATGATTCACTCCCACATGAAGCGTACTGTGAGCTGAAAACCTGATAATATTCTGACAAGCTAACTTACGTTCATGTTTTCACTGGCGGTTTATCAACGTTTCTGGATAAACGGTGAATCCGCAGAGTGGAGCAGCTGGCAACAAAGACATGATGCATACTGCAAGGTAAACACAAGACTGGACAGCACTGCCTGAGTCTCTGTGTGAGTATGACCGGTGTCACGTTAACGTTAGTTGCTCAACTGGGTCTAAACACTCTTTTCCCAACCAAGTTACCGTTTCAACACGAGAACAGTTATTTTCTTGGCAAAGTTGAGCTCAGCAGCACCCACAAACGCTCCATCTACTTTTGACATCAACTTTTTTTTCTTTTTAAATCGCCGTGTTGAACTCACGGAGCGGACAACTGGCAAGTGTAGGAAAAGGATGCTACCGCTGTGTGTTTAACGTTAGCAGATGAACGTTAGCTTAGCGGTTAGCTCCGAGCGACAGAATATTTGTAAAATAACAAACTGCTGAATATAACGTTAGTGAGTTTTATCACCTAGCAAAACCTAAGGTTACAAACACGGAATATACAACTCACCTTGTCGCCGAAAAGCCGTGTATTCCTTTAAAAACTGAGGGGAAAAAGGCTAAATTGAAATTAAAACTGTAATAGTTCACTTCCCAGTTTAGCGCAGTTTTGAGTAATGTTTTAAAAAAATTTGAATGATGAATCGGTGAGTAGTGTTTGAAGCCCGGCCGGGTGGGAGGGAGGCAGTGTGACTGAACGTGTTGCTCTCTAATCGCAGATTGAAGAGACTGACTGTCCTCCCGTTTCACTCAACTCAACACAAGTGACGTCAGCTGGAGGCTTCTCCACAATGCAAACTTTTGTGCTAAAAAAAAACTGCATCCAGCAAGTGCACAAACTGACTGTGTCAACATCAGCATGCACTGCACAGGGTACTTAAACATAAATATAAAAATAGATACCATGACATAATTGATGCTGCATATGTCTAATGGTATTTATGCATGAATATTACAACAATCCCATAGGCTACTGCTCACATGTATCCATGAACTCCTTTGCAAACAGGTGCACACAGTTTCATTCAGCTTACAGTTTCCACTAGATCCCTTGCATGGCAGTGAAAGCAAATTTGTCAGATGCAAAAAGTTTGTTTGTAAATATATATAACCCCTAAAAATACTGGGCTATATAAACCACCAATAAGATAGTGTAAGCATTTATTCTTTTAATCAAAATGAGAAAAAATAAGGTTTAAGGACAGACTCCCTGTTTAAAGCAACCCGACTAACAGATTTTTTTGGGCTGATGCCGATATTAGGGAGTAACAAAAATCAATATATCAGCTGATAATCTTATACAGAATATAGACATTAACACTTTTTTCTTTCTTTTTTTTTTTTACAGTGATCCCTCAAACGTATCATACTTGATAAAGACATGTAATGGAAGCATGATATTTTAAAGTTTAACAAACTTTATTGTATGAAATGACATCAGTGCACTGAAACAGTAAACTTTAATAATTATACATAACTATAGAAAAATGCAACAAAAAAACCCCACATGTGCTTATATTAAACTTGAATTAAGAAAAAGATTCAAATGTAGACAGACAACAGAGGCAAACCAGTATATCTGTGATAAGCCAATATGGGCTGACTGATATATCAGTCGAGCTCTACTGTTCGATCTGATGTGAAATTATACTGCATACATGGTCATAGTTTGTTTAGCAATTTATAACCAATGGAGGCAGGCACATTTAGAGGTCTTAATGGCAGTAACAGTTTGCAAATTGTGATGCGCATTCAGTGCTGTTTGTATGTCTAAATTCTCAAAGTAAGACTGAATGACAAAATCAATAAATAATGTATTTTTTAAAAAGTTTGATTGCACTTAAGTATAACCCTAACCCTAACAGCTCAGTTTAATCTTGATTTAATTGTCTTGCTTGGGTAATTTGGCTTGTACATTAAAACAGACTCATCATCAACAGTTAACACAACAAGAGATCATGAGTTAGAAAAATAGCGATAACACCAGTCAAGTGATAACAATAAGTAAAAACAACGTAAACCAATAAATAAGAAAAGGGTTTAAACAAGAGACAGGTGTGCCTTTTAATAAAGGGTGTACATTAATTTATGGAGCGCAAATTAAGGGAATTCATTGCTAATATTAAAAAGGAGAGTTTGAATCTATTACACCTGGCCCCAATGAGTCTGTACATCTATTCTAAAGAAGGCAGCTTTATTGGTAGTAGGTATCAATGTTTTCCTATGTTTTCTTTTTGCAAGACTATTATTAGAATAACCTAAACGTTCAGTCCAGACCATGACAACATGTTGCTTAAAATGTGTTAAAGAAACTATTAACAAGGCATATGTGTGTAAGTGATGATTGCAATTAAATAAATAAGTCATCTACCCGATATAGCAACTACTGTACCATCTGCCATCTTTGTTAACATTAAGCAAGCACACAATTGGCAACAGGCAACATATTTTTTCGTGGTTCTTGTTTATATATATATATATATATATATATGTATGTATGTTTAATGTATAATTTATGTATGCACTGACGCACCTCATGCCCAAGATAAATTTCCCAGACGGGACATTAAAGTATATCTTATCTTATCTTAACAGAAAAGGGGTTGCATTTACAACACAGTGTTATGGACACATTGTAACACTGTGAAAATGCTCTGTGGTGCCGTATATCCATTGTGTACATATCACAAATTACACAGTATATGATTTTGTAATGAATCAAGTCGAGTAAGCTGCTTCTAGGAGGTTGGTTTTAATATAAATTAAACAAACAGCAACTTGTCAGAGCAACAGTACAGTGTATTGAGTTGTCCTTTTCTGTAAAAAGATGCTGTGTGTCTGTGCTCAGAGGACACAGTTGGTTTCAATCCAAGGCACTGCACCTTTTCACCAACGCACACTGTACATGAAGTTGAGCTAATTGGATACAGTAATTAAGGCACAAAGGCAAATTTGAATTAAAGATGTGGGGAAAGAAAACCCTTGATCAGCATTTGTAATTTAAAACGGGTTTATTTGCTTGTTCACCATCCCTTGTGCTCATTGATTTTTCTCCCCCTCTAATTCTGTGTCATTTTAGATACTGCAGTCACAGAAGCTACTGGCCTGGCTGATTAAACACACATGGTGAGAGATGGAAAAATGATTTGATGAATTTGTCAGCTGCACAACAGGATACCTGGGGTTTTTTTCTATTTGTACTGGACAACCTCCATTAGAGAGAATGAGCAATTGGAGAGATCAGAGCAGCGTCACCACAAAAACCTTTCCTGGCCGTGTTTTTTTTCACGTTGTGCAATCAAAATGTCAGCTCACCTTGGTCATTTGTAACACAATAAATCACAGTCGATGGCTGCGATGCAAGCAGCATGCTGGGGGAAGGGCAGTCTGTCCCCTTTAAAGGGATTTTTTAAAGTCTTGATTAGAAAGTATAATGAGATACCAAAGACACAGCAAAGATGATCTCTCTAGAGACTGATGGAAAACAAATTAACACCAAAGCCTTCCAGCACTGCACATGCGTTTGATTTAGGAAATGGTACAGTCTCTGGGATAAAAAATGGGCTACATTAATCTTATAAAATCTTTGCAACAATTCTTTGGAGTTAAATGATCTGCCGTGCCATGTGAGTCGTCAGATAGGAAAATGTAGACTTGCACCTCTATCCACATACAAAAACTGCATTATCTTACCTTGTAAAGTGTGATTGTTTTAGTGAGAACTTACAGTTGAATTACTTTTTTTGCCATGAATTGAAAGGAAATTATAGATTAATAACATAACAAGATGATAAAACATAATTTTGCAATTTGTGTGTATTTTGCATACAAACACAAAGATGTGGCACCCTATAATAAAACTATCACTTTACAAAGGACAGGTTTATGCATTCATTTTATAGATCCAAATAGTAATGTAATGAAATGAAGAGTTGTATGGCATGTTTTGATGTATAAAATAGAGCATTCTTTATCTATTCTATCTACATTTATTTTCCTCTGCTAATTGGAGCATGTTCCAGTGCAGTGAATAGGGAAGAAACATGAGATTGCAGGAGATGAGATACAGATGCTTTCCACTTCTGTTTACAGACACCTTTCCCAGGAAAGACAAGAACATGAATAGAAGATGAGCTAGAACAGTGTTTAAAAAAACAACAGACCAGCAGGAAAGAGTTCTCACTCTTGATTTTGTAGTTACACTAAAGAAAGAGTCACTACTGCATCCTATATTTAAGACAAGTCTGCTTTTTTTTGGTCTGTATTGTATTTTGTTGTCACAACTCAGGCTTGATGAACCTATGTCTTATGATGCAGCATGGCTCTCATTTTCATTCCATCTGTCACGCTACTGTATGTCATTTTAATTAGTCATTCTGGGTCAGTGCAGACCTCTTCCTCCTCCAAGCAGTGGTGTGACAGATGCATGAATGAAATTAATTTGCTATTATTTAAGCAAAAATAGGACATTACTGCTGTTGTGATGAGACAACAGTACTGCTGTGGTAATAAAATCCACACATCCCAGTATAACTGAACAGAATCTTTGGAATATGTGGTTACTCATAAATTAAATACAACCCTGTTATGTCCCCCCAAAAAACAGCTAATGAAGCTTTCACTATGTAATGTTAAAATTAATTATCAAAATTAAAATGATCATAATTGCCTGTGCAGGAAAACACATTTAGAAAACCATCTTTTTTTTCACTGTTGTAAAATGATGACATACAGGAGCTCAACACTCCTCTGTAGCAATAAATAAAAACCTTTGTAGATTCAGGAGACCTAATACAGCTTGGTAATCAGACTGAATTTCCATTTGGCTTTCACTTCATTATTCATACTTTCATTATTTTATTTGAATCGCTGTAAAAGTTCAGAGATGATGGGCAGCAGTTGAAGGTTTTACAACCAGGCCAGACTATATACACGGTCACCCATAAAGTTGGAATAATTTTGTTTTCAGACACATTCCTCTTTTTATTTTCTATTTATACACATCAGTAATCACCTTTGACCAGGTGCAATGAGAGTGATCAATACAATTTTGAGAATATATACACTTTATCTATCAAGAATAAATCACATTTTCACAATCATTTCATGGAAAGAGGTAACAAATATTTTATTCCAACTTTATGGGCGACCGTGTATGCTGTGCGAAGAAAGGAACATTTACAATTACTCTTCGAGCTTTATCAATTATCAAATTGCATTATTCAAAGTTCCATTCAAAGGCTTTTTCAACACATGCAGCTGTAATGAATTATACTTTGTTGAATAATCATTAGGGTAAATTATTGTTTGTTATTGGGAAAACATGGTCAACTTGAATTTGAACATTAAACATCTGCTTAAATCTAACAAGAAGCCAGTCTGTACTTTGATACATATACATATACATTTGAGGTTTTCTACATAATTGAACAGTTTGAATAATGTATGAAAAATTCCTTTTGTGTGAGTTGAAAATACAGGAATCTTCTTTATGTGTTTAAATTACCGAAGCCAGGAGACCACTAAGAGCATTATAGTGAGATATTGCTTGGTCATTATTATAATAAAATCAACAACCTGTCAGCAGATGGCAATTTTTTGTTTTCATTTTTAGCTTCTGGGCTAAACTCTATTATTTGTGCATGGAAAAGTAGCCTTTAAGCTTTAAGCAAGCATGCCAACTGCCAAAATTGTTATTTACTTATTCCTTAAGATTTTAGCCAATGTAAGAGGAAAATTGTACAAAAAACCCCCAAAAAACTCAAAAGAAGAAATCTGACATATCCAAACCCACATACCCACACACATAGCCAATATGGCACCATACTGCAGCCAATGGTCCTGCAGGCCTTCTGCTGTTTGAACCTTCATCTTACATCACGTTAATAATTGGCAGCAAGACTGCATGACTTTCTTAACCTTAAAAAGGACTTTCACCTTGGGCACAATATAAGCTTTCCTTAATGAATCATTGGATTTTGTTTTTCATCTGCAATGTTTAAGTTAAGGCTTTATTTCTCAGAAATGTTAAATGATGTGTACTTTTTACACAATAGCTTTTTATTACAAGTTATTCCCCAACAGCAAATAATCACACAAGAGTATCTAATTCAATATCTTTCATGTTTCCATGGGGGGGGTGTCATTTTTCCTGCAATGTCAGGGAGAAAGACACAATGCAGAAATTTGATTCACTGTCCCACCTGGTGGCCAAATCTAGAAATTACAGGGAAGGGTGGATTTTTATGGTGCAATATTAGTGACTGAACAATGTAATTATCCTATAGGATGCCTTGTATGATTTTTGAAAATTTATAAAAAGTGGTTTTCAAGTTTGTGTGCGGTCCTCCTGTGCCATGTAAACAAATGTTGGCACACAAATGCCCATGATAAATCATTACCGTCTTTAGATGTTGCAAACATTTAAATAAGCATCTGCAGCCAAGACCATGAGGATCTGTTACACCACAGGCTTCTAAGAAGTCTAAAATTAGATGTGCGTGAATGGAAACTTTCAGTTGTTACAGCTTGCAAAACGCTGAGACGTCAACAGAGCCACTCAACATTTGGGGGAAACTACACTTTCAGATGTTTTACAGTAGATAACCTTTCAGAACTAATTAGACTAGGAATTTTTGTTTCCTAATTCTTATTTTTCTACTTATACATTGACATGTAATGTATAGAGTACTGTATACAGTTTTAATAAAAGAAAAAACAAACCCTTCCAATGGTAAACATTCTTTATTATGAAAACACACAAGGGCTCAGATTCTGCCAAATTATTGTCAGATATTGCACAAAAGCACTTATACAATTGAAAATGCAAAACATTGTATTATATATTAAGAGGGCTATTTTACAGAATGTAATAAAGTCTCTATTAACTTCTGCATTATACCCATGAGATCAGATCTCAGACCAAATCTTGATTGTCTTTAATGCCAACGGATGGTTTATTTCCATCACAATCACAAGAGACACCTTAAAAATTTTGCAATTATAATGCCAAGATTGTATTGCATAAGAAACGATTTAAGAAAATACATATATCTTTTGATCAGTTAAACAGAACAAAGATGACAGATGAACTGCATTTGTAGGTTGGTTGTCATTGTGGCAAAAACCGAAAAAAAAAAAAAAAAAAAACCTTGAAATGACGAGAGGGTGTTTTAACAGCCAAAAAGTTGTTTAAAAAAAAAAAAACAGGACAAAGTGTCAGACCAGGAGTGCAGGGAAACTGGTCATGGTGTCTGCCTGTTTTAGGACGGTTCCCATGTCAATTGGATTTTTTTTTTTTAACATGGAAAAGAATCTGCTTAATGGACTATGTGACATCACCTCAATGGCAACATTCACATACATGAAGTAATTAAGCGACTGCTCACACAACATTTGCTGATTAAGCTAACGTGGTATTTTGATAGTGTGTGATTGAGAATTCCTGTTTCTGTGAATACTATTAAGGGGGACACTCCACTACTATTTTACGCATGTCTGTTTACACAAGATGAGAAGCAGAGAGAGACATGAGCATTTAACAGGCGGGGAGGGTGTTAACAAAAAAGAAATTCAACCAATCCACCAGTTTTGGAGCTTAAACCATACTAGGGGCAAAAAGTCATCAATCTCAGCTACAGTGATTTGTGCCGTTGGTTGTATAATCTCCCTCTATTCCCCAATTTTATGGGAATAAAATACTGAACAGAACATTTCTGCCTGCTCAAAGTAAGATTTTTTCTTCAGTTAATATCTTCTTCTTTATAAGCAGTAGTGAGTTACTTTCAATATGAGAGAAAACTAAAGATCCCAAAAGTTATCCAAACAATGTGTAGTGCCTCATAAATAGTCTGATGTTAGTGTACATCCAATCACAGATGACATGATCCGTTATGATTTCGTTAGTGCAGATGACAAAAAAAAAAAAAGCAGAAGTGATGAGATGTTTTAGGATGTGCCACAGTGGGAGGTTAGTAATGGCATCAGTTTTCTCAATCACACTACATTAGTCTGAGTCATAGACATTGTGCTAACCCAAAACCGCTTCAGTAACTGTTTTAAGAGCGGAATTCACCTAGCGAAGAAAGCATGTACTATAGTTTCCTATGGCACGCTGTCCGTCTCTTCAGCCTCCACCAGGCAGGACCGGTCTGTGTCCAGGACTCGGAATGGAGGGTGGTACTCAAACGCTGTGAGGATAGTAGAGCCAAGATTATGCTTCTGGTGCAGGAACCAAATAACTGCAGAGACTCCCATGATGGCTACAACACTGAGAATGACCAGGGCCGACAGCAGCGCACTCGGTTCTGAGGGGGACAATAAACAATGCAAGGAAATTCACCTCTATAAAGAAAAGCTCATAGAAGAATACGTTGTAAACAGAAGCTCAAAGAGGATTAAGTAGTAAACACAAGCTCATAGAGGAATAAGTAAAACAGCGATAAATAGCTCAAAAAGGTTGACTTACTGTTCCTGGCTTCCTCTGCCTCTGAAAAGCAAAAAATACATTGTGAAGCAAGAGAGGGAAAAACCACACATGAACTAAAATCTTGTGACAGTCAATACTCATGCATCTGTCATTTCAATGACTTCTCGGAGCTTAATTTAGCCAATCAGCAGTTATTTGACTTAAAATTTTTATTTTTTATTAAAAATAAGTCTTACCCTGAGCTGCCTCACAGACCACACCGTTCTCCACATCATCCAAGCAGCTGACAGCTTCCCACTTTCCTGTGTTGCTATGCAGAGTCACACATGAATCTACGGGCACAAGGTCTGATGGAGAATAGCTGTCTTCCCAGTTAGTGAATTTCACAGGGTCCTCACCGAACCACTTCATGTCATCACCTAACAAGATAAACCAATCAGTGCTCCAGCATGAGACACCACAAGCAGCGAGAATTACAGCCCTCTAGCACAGGTTATGTAAGTCAGCTACATGATGATGGAAATATGGTATCCCATTCTCAAAAACTGCACTGAGCTGTGCTATAAAACAACATAATATTGTTGAAAGAAATCACTGATGTGAATTTCCCCTAATTGAAATGTGATTTAATGTGTCTGTTATGGCTATTAGTTTACTGCAGCTTCCCTCACTGGAAGCATGACTGCTTTAAAAACAGGATTTCCTGACATTGTGCTGGGATTTATAGAGAAAAGGAGGAGTCAGTGTTGTCATACTGTACAAGCATTTAAAGGTATCTGGCTATGGCAGAAACTGTTAAAAGGCAGCTCTTAAGATTTTTTTGGTCAAACATGTTGTTCAGAAAAATACAGGAATAACAAAAAACGGATAGAGTAAACCCATTTTTAAAAACTAGGAAAAGAAAATCTTAACTTTGGCTCAACTTTTGCTTTAACATGCACAATAAGTCCTAAAGCTACTCAGAAAAGAAGATGGGTGTAATTTGAGTTTAGATGTTAATAATCAAACTGTTGCACAAAACAATTAATGGACTTTTAATATCTAACCCAAAACCCTGAAAGGTTCAATGTGCATTTTCCTTCTAGTTACCTCCAAAACTAATACGCTTTTAACACTTATTGAGGAATCATATTTGAAATAATGGAAGTCAGCCACCGTTCACATGGTACTTACTGTTTGTGTCATAGTACATTCCCAGCCACACGTTGACAATGCCTTTCCACACCTCTGGGCTATATTTAATGACAAAGTCATTCTCCTCAACACTCTGGACGGTCAAAAGCTCTAGAAAAAGGATAACAGAACCACACACACATTGAAAATACAGCCCATTTTGCATTTTTTGTATTGACAAAATATGTGATAATGAATTCTCATGTACCAAAGCCTTGGCAGAGAGATTTTGCTCTCTCAAACGAGTAGCTTTTGATTTTGTCTTCTTCTCCATGGACAAAGTGGTAACATCTGTCTCCAAAAGGCACCCAGGTGCGTCCGTCTGCAGGACAGTCTGAGGAGAGTCATGGAACAAAACATGGGCATCAATAGAAAGATTTGACACCTGAACTTTAAATTTATTCTAGCTTTGTGCATTTATGTAAGCTGGTTTAGAAGCTACAGGAGAAATTGACAAAACGCTTCATAGACAAACTTGCATAACTAATCACCACTTTCAAATGTTGCAACAACATTGAACTGTGTTTGGGTGGATGTCAGTTAACACGGATGTGACATATCTGTACAGTTGAACAGGGTTTTGTTGGTTGGTTTCATCTTGTGACCACAGTTCCTCTTTACTGATTTCTGTATTTTGCAAATGCTGTCATGGTATTGTAGGCTGTACATGCCACTTGGGATTAAATAGTTTTCCCTCATTTGTGTCTCTAAACATACTTGTCAGACTTCTTTTACAGCTGACAAATGCTGCTATAGCTATCTGAAAGGTTTCACTTTTTAAGCAGTTTGTATTAACATATATCTTTTGTAAACTTTTCAGTTTTAATCTGTAGCTACTTTATGGTTTTACATGTTAGCCTAGACTTTCACCAAAATAGGCAGACTAATTAATTAAGTACAACAGCATTGTACTCCATTACAAGTAAAAGACCCACATGAAAAATATATAAGTCCTGCATGAAAAATCCAACTTAAGTAAAAACATAAAAGTATTAGCAGCAACAGTAGTGGTTTGGTCCCTCTGACTGACTGATATTATTGTATTTGACATCATTCAAATATTAACAATAAAGCATCAGTGTGTAAGCAGCATGGTACTGTTGTAGCTGCTGGAGGTAGTGTTCTTCTGAACTGCTTTATATAAAATTAGGTAGTTTAGTGCAGTGGTCCCAACCTGGGGGTCAGGCCCCTCAAAAGGGTCACAGATAAATCTGAAGGGGTCATGTGATAATGAATAGGAGAGGAAAGAAGGGGGGGGGATTTACTATTTGGTGGAGCTGTTAATAACTCATAGACACTTGAAATGTGACCCTGACCACACAAGTCTGTTTGTAAGGCGTCATAAGCCAAAAGGTTGGAAACCACTGGTTTCATCTTTAGCAATGTGTTCTAATTTAAAATCTTATTATATTATTATCCCTAAATCCTTATCTGACAAGTAACTAAAGCTGTCAAATAAATGTAGTGGATTGTAAAGTACAATATTTCCCGGTGAAATATATGGTGGGAGTAGCCCAAAATAAAGAGAAACTACTCAAGTAAAGTTCATGTACCTCTGAACTGTATTTAAGTACTTGAGTAAATACTTTCCACCAGTGAATTAGTTAAGTTGTACCATGTGTTTCGACATTCAGGGAAGTCCAGTGTTACATTTGACGATCCACCTGTAGTCAAAACTTGCTGACCGCATATCTAATAAAGCCTTGAACTAAACAAACAACAAATGAACGCAGATAACACTCACAGGCCTACACAACGTTACAACCTGCAACAGTGCAGTAAAACTATGGCTACAAAACACCACGTTGTTCAGCTTACAGCGAAGACCCAGCTTTTAAAAACACTTACCTCCTGTCAAACCCAGCTGCGGCTGCGTACACAACACTAACAGGCAGCAAAACAATGTTGGGAAACTGCGCTTTTTCTCCTGCGACTCCATGACAGCGAACACAAACTGTGCTGTAGCCCCAAACTACTTTTACGACTCGCAGACGAGTGTCAGCAGCAACGTGAGTGAAACCCCACCCACAGGACGGACATAGCCTCAGCACTATAACTACATTTTGATTAGGTTTCCTGGACGTCACTTTAATACAATACACAATGCATTGTTTAAGATATAATAATAAATGAAATAGCCTACATTTCCTGATCATTATATGGGAGAATATGCCCCACCCTCCCTCTTGAAAAGATTGTTAATTTACTGATAAAGACACAAGATGTGTTTTCAGTGTACAGTATCATTATGCATAAGCCAACATTGTTTGTGGGGTAATATTTTGGTAGAGTATTAAATGTTGTTCTTATAGCTAATACAAACAATGAAACTAAATGGGCATCTTACCCCACTACTGTGGCAAGACGCCCTACTGTAAAGGATAAGAGTAGACTAATTTTGATTTAAGCATCTACAGACTTTGTAATTAATACAATGCATACTATCTAATCAAGGGCATTGCTGTTATTGATTTCTCTTTTACAATAAGTCAAATAATATCTTTTTTATGAAGGCCTTATAAAAAATGTAGGAAACTTTTTTATCTGTTATTTATATATGTATGTGATGGGAAAATATGTATGGGAACAGAAAATGCAGACCTCAGGAACAGGATTTGCACACACGGAGCCTCTAGATGGCGCTGTTTGCAATATGTTCCCCAGACTAAAACTTTCTGGAATCGAATTGTCTCATGAGGTGTTTCCTCAGATGAGAAGATGCATTTTTTTGAACAAATACTGTGAAATGTTCTCTGAGGGCTCATTACACTGCCATCGATAGATGACAACATGACAACATTGCTTGTTTCATGCTGCTGCTGGTAAATATCGTCATGCATATTCATTATGAAACATTTCACTTCAAATTGGACTCTGGGAAACTGTGGTGGACAATTTTCACTATGCTTTATTGATTAATAATGCAATCAATAATTGTTTGTTGCACTCCTAAACATCTGACTATAACATTACACTGTATTGGATTACTTTGTTTATTAAGTGTTTCTATTATTCAGTCCACTGTTTCAAGAGTTTCTATTATTGTTTTATGATGAAAACAACAGAAATACCTTACAGCATAGTGCAATCCAGTGCAATGGCACCAGAAGCTAAAACATCAAAAAAGAGTTTTATCTGCAGCTATAACATAGTCTCAACAAAAAATTAAATTGTAAGATTTCTCAAAGTTGTATTTATTGCAGGGCTAGTGCAAACAACTGCACTGTACATATTTGTGTGTTTGTATTCACTCCTGGTCATTCATAATATAGTGAAGCATCATTTAAGTCTAATAAATAGTGCTTTAATAAGGCAATGCTGCCTGACTAATCACTATCAATATGTTCCAAAGTTCCTTTATAAGCCATCAGTCTTTAAGAAAAAGTAATTCCCCCTTGCTAAGTTGCACTCAAGTTATATGCTTTGGCGAGACAGGGGAGAACGGAGAGCCTTGGGGGCAGAATGGTTGTTGTTTGGGGGGAAAGAGGGGGTTTCAACTCCATTGCTTGTAGGCGCAGGTGGCACAAACACAGACAGCTGGAGCTTGAGTTTTGCTCCTCGTCTGGAGCTGGTGGCTTCCCGTAGGGTGGCACAACACCCTGCAGGATACCGTGGGGACCCATCTGCCATGGCAAGGCCTGCTCACAGACTGCCATAATCCAAGCTTCTAGAGTAGCCCCCATCCACCCGCCCTAGGCCTCGCCTCCTGATTCCTGTAACTCACCCTGTCCAGGCCATGCATGTTGTCCTCAATACCATGTGACAATGTTGATAGTCCTTACCAGGTCTTCACCCTCTGGGTTGAACACATAGTAATTCATGAATATTGTTTGTCCATCTTAACAGAGGGATGGTACAGCTAGCCCAAGATTTTGCCTGGAGGAATATGTCTGCAGAAAATATCCTTAAACAGTACTGACACAAGGCTGAGCTGAAGTTTAGTTATTATAACTGATGGAATAAAAGACTATAATGGTCTGATAGCAGTGTAATATGGGATATGTTAAGTGTATGCAGAATAGCTTGTCATATGTTTGATTGTTTTGTAATGTACAGTAAAGAGATGCCACATTTTGGAGCATCACAACTGGTAACTTTTAAGCACATGGCAAAACATTTCTATTCCATCTGCGAGGGATAATAATGTCTCATTAATTCACCTGAGTGGATATCTGAAGGTCTTGTAAATGTACAGTTGGTGCAAGGCAAGGGATAGTCACTGTCACATTAATGGGGTATGCTATCTGAAAGAAAAATGACAGCAAAGTGACCTTTGTCAGCTGCTGTGCTGATGGGAGAACTAAACAGATGTTCCTTTTCTTCTTCCATTATTTGAACCTCAGTTTATAGAGAACTCTATTCATGTTTCAACATAATAAAGATAAAAAGTATAGCTAAAAGATTAGATCCTCCTAAAATATAATGTGTTGTGACATTTAGTAAATGTATTCATACCTCTCTTATTGCATCTATTTTGCTTTTGGCAATCATCATCATACATTGAGGAAGACATCATTTTCAAAGAGTTTCAAGAAAGGTACTTAATTAACACATACATATTTCCAAAATCTGATATGGCCAAATTACTTATTAAAGAGCAATTGAAAGTGAGAGACAAACTGAGAGATGGTGCTTGGATTCCAGCCCTCTAAAGCTGCAGCCAGGCTGCAGTGACAACCACATATCATCTTAAAATGTATTCTTCCACTATGAGACAAAACATATTTTGCTAGGGCTACAAAATAATGTATTATGTGGTCTTAATTATACTAAGTTATAAGGGAGATCAGGTTTTTTAAAGAGGTCCTTTTGAAGAGCTTCTCGCCACCAAACACTAGACATACAACACATAGAAAGTTGCAAAATTTAAAATTTTTTATTCAAAAAATGTTGAAGAAATGAACAGAATAAAACTTAGGCAACAATCTACTGAAAAAGAAAAATTCTTTGGCTTTAACAAACACTACAAAACAAAAAATACAGAGGAGAGATTAAACTGTACATACAAGTTACCACTGGCAATTGTGTGGCACAAGTTAAAAAACAAAACAATAAAGTTTCATATAGC
This sequence comes from Scomber scombrus, assembly GCF_963691925.1. Taxonomy (NCBI): domain Eukaryota; kingdom Metazoa; phylum Chordata; class Actinopteri; order Scombriformes; family Scombridae; genus Scomber; species Scomber scombrus. Next base: position 14,917,256 of record NC_084982.1, read on the forward strand.
TCTATGAAAATCTCTTATTTCCTCAAGCTGTCTGTACAAAAAACTTCATAAATTAGAACTTTTCATATAACTTAATGACTGTTCAACATGATGGTTACTTATATGAGCAGTTTTTTTCTTTGATGCACCTCTGCAACTCTTGACGCAGATACTATGGCACTTGGTTCAGACACAACTAGCAGCATAAACCTCACAAGACAGTATTACTTCTCAGTCTCAGGCATTACACAGAAATCTCAAGTAGAATCCCAACGGCCCTTTACATTTGTTGCACACACTAGCTAACTACAGAGGAAATGCTGCTGTAAGTTTGTCTAGACCCAAGACAAAGCAACAAACATGTTTGTTTTAGGGAGCACAGATCCAGTGAACACTACAACTCTTTATTGTCATTGTTGGTCTTATATCAGCCTCTGGAATCTATGGACATAAAAGCAGCAGCTCTTTGAAACTATGAAACTGAATGTGTGAGTAAAAACATGTTGCTGCCCACCTAATGATTACAATAATACAATATAAAAAAAATAGGTTTGAAGAAAATCAAAAAAGTATTTAAAACAACCTGAAAGGAAACAGCTGTATGTGGCCAGCTCCTGAGCATGGCATTTGGTCTGGAAGGGCGGGCTGGACCTGCTAACCCGACCTAATACAGAGGAGAACGAAAACTCTGAGGTAGATATCTGGTCTGAATGACCACCAGGTCGAATCACAGGAGGACACCTAATCAAAAAGCCTGCTTCAATCCACTATGATAAAAAAACAAGAAAAAGAAATCTGACATTTTTTATTAAAACCACAATTTTTAGCGCTATGTCATATCAGATTAGATTAATATTGTAGCACTGTCCTTTCATAGTTTTAAAAGTATCTTTGTTTTTAACTATTTAACTAAATCATAACTGTAATGTTGCAAACATCTAAGTTTTCTGTAAGTATGAAGTTCATCTGTGGCACATGCTGGATCCAGGCCTTTCTTCATGCTTGTGTGTATCTGTATTGTACTGATACCTATGACAACTGAATGTAAATGTACAAAAAAGGCACACTATCCAAACTGCAATCTAGTTTGCAGAGTCACTTATGTCCAGGTTAAAGAGACAAATGATGCTATTTCCTCAGTGTACTAGCTCACAATCTTTGGTGAGGTGAACTACAATTGAAAGTGCCAACTTTGTTTCCTATCAAAGAGCGAGGTACAATAAAATACACATATTCCCCCCCCCCCCCCCCCCCCCCCCCCCCCCCCAGCTCACTGAACGTTTGCCTAAGTTCTATCACAAGGCTTTGATGACTTTTTTTGCACAATCATAAGTCCATGTGTTCCTGTTTGCTGTTCAAAAAAAGTGGAAAAGACACACCCCATCAAAATAACAATTAACTTCACCCAAAGAAACAACAGCACAACCAACAAAGTACATTTGCCCCACCTCATTCCCCCACCAAGTTCAATTTCAGCTACTCTACAACACCAAGTAATCAAAAAGGCAAGATTCAAAAGGTGATCTTTCAGCGGAACACATTTCAACATCCAGAAACATGAAGGGACTTCTTTCTAAATTAAAATTACATCCAATAAAATCCTAAAATGGGGAGTCAGTACATTCAAATCATTTTTTTCTAAAACTTCTTTTCTTTTCTACTAGTTTTGGGTGGGGAAAAAGCAAAAAACACAGATTTCAGTAAAAGTCCTATGTAGCTCATTTCCATGGCAACAGCTCTAAACACTTTATTGCCGGTTTCTGTGGTGACCTGTGCAGCTACTATATAGAAACTATTAAGGCAAATCTGAATCAGATAGCAAGATCAATCTAAAGCACTAAGAGAAATCACTTTACAAGAAAACAACACTTAACACTTCACCATAGCAACACTCACACAGCAAGCACAAAACATCATTTTCAAAATGTCTGGATAAAAAAAAAAGTCTTCAGACAAAAAAATAAAATAAAATAAAATCTGGAAATATTAACAAAAGACATTTATTATCATGCACTTTGAACAACTAGTCAAATGATTCTTCCTTGTATCCTGTGGCAATCTTTGGTAAAAAATAAACGTTTTCTAGTATGAAAATAAAACTTTTTCAAAACGTTTTCTTTATATAATTCAGATCATTTGATAAACTCAGATCATTTTTTGTAGTTCTTCAAAATTATACCAAAAATAGTCTCACTTAAACGATTGCAGAACCTGTGCAAAACAGTGAAAGATCCTTAGCGTCCATTGCATTTGTAGACATGATTGTTTTAGCTGTTGTCCAAATGTTACATCAGCACTACTTGGTTTGTTGGTAGGAATATGGGGAATGGTTGCTGGATGTGTCCACTTGTGACTGTGCACCATTTTCCTGGAAGTGAGTAAAATAATCAGAAATTAGGTCAAAAATAATGAAAATGAGGGATTTTTACACACATTAGGCTGGATTTCTGTTAATACTCTTACCTCCACAGGAACAGATGTTGTCTGCATGTGTGCATACTGGGGTATATATGCTCCTTGCATAGCTGTGTTGGCGGCCATAAACTGCACAACAAAGAAAAGAGAGTCATGCAGAGAGAACATTCATAATCTACACATTTTACAGTTCAATTAAGCACTTTTAAAGATATTCTTCTCAAATAAGTGTAATGTGTGAACTCGTTTCTCATCCCATGCAGCGTTCTCTCACCGTTCCTGCACCACTCAGGGAGAGGTGACTCATCTGCTGTGCGAGGGGGGCCATCATGGAAGAAGGCTGCAGTGACAAAGATGGGTCCATAGAGGGCGATATCACTGTACCCTGGAAGAAAAGTGTGAGCAGGTGAGAGGGATGAATGCAGACAGTGCCTACACATAGAGAGTAAAGGCTTATTGTTGTGTAAAACAGAGATATTTCTTAAAAATTAGGGAGAATAACGACAATAGAATGAAACGACAGTTACACACACTCACAGAAAATGATTAATCTCACATATCATGGCCACAACAGAAGGTGGAATAGTCACAAGTTGTCTATAAGCATCTTGGCTGGCCTGATGCATCTAGCAGTGTTTTCTCATCTATGCTGGCTCTTTTTCAGAGCAAGAGAGAGGACACTTCTCTCTCAATTCAAACCCATCTGTTATAATCTGTTCGGCATCTGTCATCAAATACACAGCTTTACATAGCCTCTCCGAAACAGTCGTTTTAAAATTCCTCAACACTTGTAAATCCTCAAGGATCAGTGTCACCTTATGTGATAACTAATACTCTTACATATTGTGGTTGTCTGTTTATGGAAACATGTTTAATTTCTTTTACAACCACAGAAGGAAATATTTTGATGAAATAGTAAAAAAAAAAGTGTGTATGACAATGAAGACAGTGATTAAGAGGAGATAAAGAGATTATGGTCTTACTGGGTGCTGCATGATGTAGGGTTGATGGGTCATCCAGGATGGGTTCTGCACCTGTAACATCACACACACGGTCAACATAGTGGCACTGAGCTGGTGCTATTTCCAGAGATCACGTGCCACTGCACTGTAACTAGAACAGCAACAAGTACGAAAGGCCATTGCACCTTTTGGCACGGATTTAACTTGCAAACTGTTCCTGCTTCCTGTTGACAAATGGCTGATAGACATTAAAGCTGTGATACTATGTGTAACACACATACTGCACATTATGGGAAAGAGAGATTCAAACCTGGTATGTTGACATCGGAGACATGTAAGGAGACATGGACGTTTGAGCAATCATCCTGTTTGAAATGCTGTATGCTGTTGGGAAAAATCTGTGCACACAACATAAAGTGTATTGTTATCAAATCAAGTAAATTAAGTGAAATTAAATATATTGACCACAACAGTGTGATCTAATCTGTTGTCCTGAGTGACTCACCCATTTTGCATAGCAGCTGCACTGGGGTCATATGTGAGTGTCATTCCAGCCTGGGGGGGCGAAGAAAGCACAAGTTTGACAACTAAAGTGAAGCATGTGACTCCAACACTTAACCAACACAACTATTTAAATCTGCCATGTGGCTACTGTACTCAAACCTTGAAAGGAATAAAAAAGCAGGAGTAATTCAAAGCGATGGATACGAAACATGGGATTTATTACTTTAGCTTTCATTTCAGTGCTTTTAAAACAATTATGTCAGTGTAAGTGCTTTTGCTTTTGGCCAAGTTGTAACATTTATTACATTCTCTGTTTATCATACAATAATTTAAATCTACAGCTTGGATTGGCATGAAACGTTCTCCTTTGCATTATGAGTCCAAAAGATTAATAATACTAATTAAATGCATTCGAATATGTTTGGTTCTTTAATAAAAGTTGAAGGTACAAATATAAGTAAAAACTTTGGTAAGAGGTTAACTACATAAGAAATATCCAATTACAAAGAGGTGATTTCTATTACTTGTGCTGCTAACAAGTCTCCATCTTGTAAATAGTGTTAATGTCGACATACCAAATCGTTATAATTACTGGTCAACTCAGATTTTTCAGAAAGCTCTGATATATCAGACTTGGTGCCTAATAATACATAAGTCCCTGACAAATGAGCAGAGATGGACGCCTCACATCAGCCAAAGTCTGTTATTCAATGTAATTAAACCCAAATGGATATAATGTTATGCACTATATTTTATACCCTCACAACCAACTCACTTATCATACAACACAGGATCTATATAGAAATTGCTAAAACTGGTGTCATATCATAAACCTATAAGGTCATTGCAACACAAGTCCTGTGTTTCTAGGGTAAGAAAAAGTGAGTAGAGAACATTTTAAGATGGGAATACAGAATGGTTAAAAAAAACTTCATTGGGTTAGGGGTTGGGAATCAGCAGCCCCCCCCCCACTTGTTTCCCATCAGCCACTCAGACCTCTCACGTCATCCTGTGGGAGGGAGGAACCACTTACCAGTCTGGAGTCACCATCCCTCGCCCAAGCGCGACCATTGTGAGCAAATTTATTTTGACTTTGTCTCTTTTTCTGCCCACCATCAGCAAACTTGCACAGCAAAGGTTCAAGGGGTGCTAAAGAGAGAAATAGAGAGAGAATGAAATAAAAGGTTTGTCCTACACACACAGTCTTGTCCTGCTTGCTCTGCAGTCATTCACTCCCTAAAGCCTGGGAGTTCACATTCACCAGCCAGCCTGAGAACACAGACATCTAATTTGGCAGCTGTGGAGCTGTAATCCCCTCCCCTTCCTAAAGGAGGCAAGGCCAGAAGAGACTATTTATGTCTAATAATCCAATTAAAAAGCTTAGAGTGGGAGTGGAAGCTACACAAAGCAGCTCTCTCGTTCTCTTTTTCTTTGTCTGTGCTCTGCCACTTAGGGAGTGTATATGAGCTCTTTACCAGCAGACTCACAGGCTCCTGTTGGAAGCATGAATCAGCTGCCTGGACACGTCATTGTCTATTAATACTGTGCACATTACAGCCAGTGCTCATTATAAAACAAATCCTGTTCTTTTCTTTCACACACCCTTTTAAAGGCTTGGCTGTTAAACAATATGTCTGCAGTACATACCTGCTACTATAAGATAAATATACAGTATATCTTACCTGGAACACCTGCTGGCATCTTAATAAACTTTCCATTGAAGTGAGAAATGACTGCATCACATTTTTCAGTGGACTCCATCCTGAAGTTATAAGACATAAGAAGATCATTATTACATCAGCAGGGGGGTGAACAGGTGCTTTCCAAGAACTGCTTCCTTTGTGGGTGGGTGGAAGATTCAAAGTAAAAGATTTTGATCTCAATCTTTGAGTCTGCAAGCCAGAGGTGTGCATATATGTTGTGGAATCAACTTGTGCAGCCCATATGGGCCACGCAGACCTATAAGTATACACACCCACTCACACCCCCCACACAAACATTCCTATGATGCATTGGGATATTTTTGTTCCATCATTCAAGACCCTGGCCTTGCCTTTCAGGTATTTCAGTCAAAAGTCAGGTTATGCAAGTATGGCTGGCAGACGCTAGCACTACCATTATGTCACCCAGTCATCATGAAACTATTTTTAAAGGAGTTTCCATTTGTCCACACATGAACTGTTCTTTCTGACTGCTTATCAACAACGTAGCTATGTTTTTTAGGTATTAATTTTAGACATGAAACTAATTCTGCATTGAACTGCAAGGGCATTTTTAGATGAGAAATCAACTGTATTTTTAATCTTTTTGAGGTGTTACATGTATGGTTATATTTTTAAAGGTAATTGGTGCTATTGAATGGTAGCCTTGACCTCAATCCTCTCATATTGTTCTGTCAAAATTAATGTCACATTTCCCCTAGACTTGGTTGCCTAATGTTGTGAAGAGGATATTGCTACTTGTCTCCCTTCAACATCCGTGGCATTACTTCCATTTCACTGGTCAAACAGTGGTCAGTTCCTGTTTACTGGTGTATAAGGGGTCTCTTTCAGCTCTTTTCAGCTTTCAGCACAATCTGACAGATTTCCTTACAAATCTGATATGATGGCACACAATGCAAAATGTTAGTTAGAGACCAAAAGAGGCTGCCAGTTGTCTCAGTTGGAAACTTTTTATTTAGCTTCATCATGCTGACTCTCATAGTGAAGATTTATTGATGCTAAAATGCTATATGTAACAGCAGTAAAGTGCATCTGACCTGGCAAAGCCCACTCCTCTACTGGCTCCACTGGAGTCCCTCAGGATACGTGTGGATATGACCTGGCCGAAATGCTTTAGCATGTTCTCCAGCTCCTGCTCATCCATAGACAGAGGCAAGTTGGAGATGTACAAGTTTGTCGGGTCTTGTTCTTGTTGCTGTACAGTGGAAAGAGAGAGATAGAAGAAGCCAGTGGTAATGTAATACGTACGTGATTGCTTTAAACACAACTGGAAACATACACACATTCCTTTGTTCATTACATTCAAACTGGCTTAAGCAGCATGTAATGTAGGAGGAAGAGAGAAGTTTAATTGCAATTCCGCACACAGTAATTAATCCCTGTGAGTGGCTAAACACTTTATAGACTTCTAATACAGAATTTAGTGATATGGTTATTGTGTCTCTGCTTATCTCTACTTCTTCTTCCTTCTGCTTTTAGTCTTAGGTAATAAAGGGAACAGTGATAAATAGAGATTTACATGCAGCCCACAGCGGCTTAAGACTCACATCAGCTGATTTCTTTCTGTATTTTAATAGTATCAGCAGAAACATAAGACCCAGCTACGAGTCCCTGGAGAGCAGCCTCTCACCATTAATATTCATCAGCCTTGTGTTGCATTCAGGGGTAGATTTGATTACTAAAGTAATACACTGACAAAAAAAACAACATTTCTAAATTAGTGGGCAATGAATAAGCGGCTTGTGCGGCAACAAAACCAAGGGAAGGTGGTCAGTCAGAGGACTTGTTTTGTTTCTGAAAACAGATGTAAGGAAAGATGAGAGGATGGAGTGAGGTGTGCACCATCACTTGAGAGATATATTTAAAATGAGGAAAAGCTCATTAAATGCAGAGACAGAAGTATGGCAGCGAGATAAGACATCTGTTTGTGTGCTGAATGGGGTCGCCACCCATCAGTCAGTCATTAACTGTGACTAATGCACGCTTGAGGATGTAGAGCTAATGAAGAGAGGTGCAGGCGATGGAGGGGTTTGCCTTGCTCACGGAGAGTGAAAGGATAGAAATGCTGTATAAAAATTATGTTATCTACTGCAGAGATTCTGTCCTTTGGCCATTTGACAAACAATCCTGATCATGGTAGAGGATGTGCAAATGGAAGGTGCAATTCCTATTCCGTATATTCTTATATATTTTCATTAAGCATGAACACTCTCCTTCATGTCACAAACTTGATCACAACCCGGTAGATGCCAAGTACAACCTCCTCTTTTGACCACTGAGCAGCTCCACTGGAGCAGTCGGCTGTTCAGTGTCTGCCTGAATAACACTACAACAGCGGTGATGAGGTAAGGGCATGTGCTGCTCTTTCACTTCTCCCAGTCAGAGTTATCTTCCTCATACAGGACTTTCAGATCAGAGGAAACAATATAAAACAATGCTGTTCCCCTATAAATGTATTCTACATTGCCTGATAAAACTATACTATGTATAATAATTATGATACATTGTTTTGTCTCTGTTAATAACATCTTTTAAAAGAGACTTCCTCATATGTATCCAGAATAAAAGTAAACACAGAGTCAACTATCACAAGACATACATTGAAATAACAAATGATTTAAAAAAGGGAACTCTTGAATGCTTTTGATAATGACGGAAAGCTTGTGGAAGGGAGCCTGGAAGCATTTTTTTAAGACAAAAAAAAAAAAAAACAGGAAAAAAGGACCTTTGTCAGAGAGTCCATTAAGCCCAAACAAGCTTTGGTAATAGTGAGAATAAAGCTGGACTGAAAGGCTCACACTTCATAATAGCATTTACCTTCCACAATACAAAGATTAAACCTGGGCATGCCCCTCAAAGCTGCTCTATTTTAATTAAAAAGTAAAATGGGTGCACAGAGGCATGTCAAGGAGCTCCACAGATCCCCAGACAGGGAAATGAGGCCAAGGGTTCTTGCTCAGTGCTGTGTGGGAACTAATTTCCCCTGACTGGTTCCTGTTACCATAACAACACATGAGTATTTACTTCCTTTTCTGATGTCAGAGTCAATGCAGATGTCTAAGTGCTTGTAATAAAGTCCTACTTTAAAACTCTTCATCTGAAAAGCTTCTACATTGTGAACAAATAAAGCCATGTATGTACGTAGTGTATTGAAACTGTAAATTACTATCTATCCAACTTACACTGTGCAACAATACCAACTTCTACTATAACTACTATTATAGTCTAACTTGTCTGGTGAAGAAAGACGTGTTAATTTTAAGTAAAAGACACTAAGGGCCTGATTTACTAAGATCGCAAATAGTGGGTACTAAATTGAGTGCACAGTGCAATAGATTCCGCGTCTCGTTTGCATGCGTTTGGCCGGTGATCTACTAAGAATAACTGCGTAAATGAAAACAGGTGCAACAGGGTGGAGACAGCAGTATTAAAATGAAGGTTTTGCGTGTCTGAATGGAGAGTTTGGACGAGCAGAAAGCCCGCAAGCGCAAAATGAAATTTTATCAGGTTCTAGTGGAAGAGGTTAACAAATATATTGAGTTATAACACAAACAAATATTACCAGAAAAAACGACATATGGGAGAGTATTTGGGACGAAGTCAATGCTGTTAGTAAAACCAAAAATATTCCACTCCAAAATTATTAACACAGGTGGAAAAACTCCGCCCTGTGCGTATTCTGTCATTGTGCCTTCGTCTCCTCCTCTCTACATTAACAGACGTCATCTATGCGCAGTGCGCAGCCGGTTAATACCTGCCCTTCAAAAGGTATTATTTATAGACGCAGTTAGCGTCAGAAAAAATACCTTCAGGTTTGGTAAACCACAATGCGCGTGCTAAATAACATATTTGCATTTTCTCCTCCCTGTATTTTGCACACTGGGGTTGAAACGCTCCATATAACATATTGATTATGGCAAACGTACTAAATGGACAGCGCGTACTGTCTTGCACAGTTGAAAGACGCAAGCCTCAGTGCGCTTGCGCAATTTTTGCGGGTGATGTCAAATTTGCACACGTTTTTACACACGCAAACCTTTAGTAAATCAGGCCCTAAAAGTATTAAGGGTGCTTTGGAAGGGGACAGAAATACTAGACTAGGCTTCTGGTCAGTCTTAGCTGCACACTCTCATGGTGGATACCTTTTCCTATATGTCATCCTGCTGTCAGCACACTGCATCACTAGTTTCTACACCCTATAGTCTGACTATTGGAGCCTTTCATGTCTGAAACCCTTCTAATACCTGTCTGGGAGCTGTCAGATGACAACCTTTGGGAATCATCACAGATGTATACGCATGCAAACACATGCAGGAAAACACATACATGTACATTGTAAACCATATATGTGCGCATGAGCATATTACCAAATGCACTGCGACATTGAGGGCAAACTGACCTTCTTGGAAATGAAAAGAAAGGGAGAGGGAGAGAAAGAGAGAGATTGAGCATCACAATCTGTGAAACTGCACATCTTCTCTGTTTGTGTCATTGGCAGGTCTAAAAAACTGGTGGAGCAGGCAGCATATTGATATTAAAATGGCTGATGAAGGGCGTGTCTATATCTATTTGTGGTTATTGTGTGAGAGGAAATAAGGCTCCTGTAATATTTAGTTATAAATGTGTCCGTATTTAAAATAAAATCATTTTTACATAACTGATACAGTGTAGCTCTAGATGTTTTTGTGCACTCACTCTTTGCCAATGACATTTAAGTTAATTCATGTTTCCTTTCCATTGCAACCTCCCTTGTTACTTATTCTATTATGCCTATTCACAGGCAGAGAATGAGTAAACTGATACAAATTGCATGAAGTAGACAAAGCACAATACATAATCAACCAGTGCTTACATATCTTCATATAATAAGGAAAGAAATACACCTTGCAAACACACACAAATTGTGACTGCAGGCACCTGTTTGATACAAAACACTGTGTTACATACAGTATAAGCCAGAAAACTAGGGGAAAGTACCTTAGTAAATATGGGCCTGAAAGCCTAAAAGCAAACAGAGTTAAATACACATGCATGCACAGACATTCACAGGCTGTTTTCATATTTTCTACCGTACATTCTTCACTCATGAATCCACACAGTACGGACCAAGTGTTGGGGGATATACACCCTACAGTCAAGGATTCCTGCCCTGCTAGTTAATACCACAAGGATTAGGTTCAAGTTGCCTGACTGGCCAGATGGAGGGGTAACAGTGTTACTGGGTGTGTTGTGTGGATGAGATATCAGGATTAGATTGTAATGAATCCTCACCTTTGCCATCTGAGCTTGGACACCAGTGGTCTTTAGGGCAGCCACCGCTTTCTGAGCTGCGGCAGGGCTGTCAAAGTCCACAAAGCCATATCCTGAGGAGAAAAGCGGGACAGTTAGGACAATGTACTATAGCCAACACAAATAATGACAGAGCCACCATGTTAAGTGAGCTGCCCTATGCCACTCTGGATGGATGGTGTAGGTTTGTTTGTTCATTGGTCGGTAGAATTTGTTACAAAAACAAAGCATGACATACCATTTGTTGGTGAGTAGTTGCACAGTATGTATGTATACAGTATACACGTGTATTATGTAGGTCTATGAATGTACGTGTGCTTTTGTGTGTGTGGAAGTAAAGTCAAAAAAGCGCTGAGGATGCAGATACCAGAGTGACATTCATGGCTCAGGTCAGCTCTTTGTTCTGGGGGGTACAAACAGGGTGAACCCATAGTCCCTGGCCTTTACTGAGGCTGCTATATTTAACCTATTCAAACTAAATAATGGTGAGTGTCAGGGCTCTTTCAGCTGTGAAATCGGTCTCACAGGTACTACAATTTTTGCGTAAATCATTCTTATAGTTATAACGAGTGTTTGATACTTTTCTGTAATGACATGAAACCATTAGCCTAAGTCAAATGAAGAATTTTGTGAAAGTCAAAGTTCTATTTAAAATTCAGTTAGACCTTTACAAGGTCTTAGAAAGTGTCCCCTTTCACTGAAGGCCTTCGCGCAACTGGCATCTGAATAATCCAGAGGACAGTGACAAAGCATTCTCTTAATCCCATCAGCACTGGAGAGAATCAGTGAGTCCATCTTTAGTCAAGTGAGCAGTTTACTAGAACTGGAACAAGACTGACAGTAACTCAACAGAAAAAGGAGGAGTCTGGTGCTTCTTCCCAGGAACCACCCACAGCAGTGTGAGTGACACACCAACAGACGAGGGCTGAGGTTTAAAATAACATGAGCTTGGTGCAGGCCCGCCATGTGTCTTGCTCGTGCCTCGGACAAGATGATCTCCAAAGCCAGCCCTACCAAGTCCCGCCTGCGCACAGGTCACTGACTGGCCATAAGGCTGCATTCACACCAAATCTGGCAATGCGGAAAAAATGACTCAAAAATGAGTCCTCTCATTCTTTTTGGTGGCCAATACATGGCCAACATATAGCTGGCAATCAGACGAAGGATGCCCATGGGAGGAAGAACCTTGTTTACCATGCAGCAGAGCTGTACAACCCTGTGATTAGGGACTGGACATTTCTCTTCATTTGATAACATTAAAAATAAAATTAGGCTTTGCTGTCAGCTTCCCGACTCATTTAAAAAAACATTAAATTTAAATTAATTTTAGAGTGAACAACCCGGTCTCACAATCTGCATACAAATACTACGACTTCACATTTTCACATTGAATGCAGGTGATATGCCAATTTAATGCAGCATTTTTAACCTTTTTGCATGTCATTTTATGCCATTGGTTAGGTTTAGGGGGAAAAAAACCCCAACTTAGTTAAGGTTAGGGAAAGGTCATGGATGGAACTGGATTAAAATAGTAAAATGCGGTAAAAATATCCAGACCCAAAAATCTTAAGCTAAAATGACCAACACACCAGTAAAGATGTCTGGTTGGTGGTTTCTAAAAGTGCTCTCCTGCTGCTTTTGTAACTTTTTGCCAACCAATTATCTAGCCATCCACCACAACGACTACCCCCAGATAAGCCAAATATGACCCTATAAAATAAAGTCATGTTTTAATAATGTCACTTTGGGAATGATTGGCGCATCAAGTGCACACAAAATTGGACTTTGGTCCACGTAATTTGAAAGTGCAAAGTCATGTTACTTTTACGCAATTTGAAAAGATTGAGCTGGAGTGAATGGAGAGAGGGAGTGGCATAGTGAGAATGAAGCAGTGAATCAGAGAAATAAAGTGGTTATATTCTAAAGCACAAATAAACACACCCACACCTCCGCACAACCCTGCTGGAAGGTGCCGCATTGACAGATTGGCTAACATAGGCTAACTGAAAGTTGAGCCCTATCATCAAAATTCAATAATGTTAGTGACATGCTATCATTCCCAACATTAATGCTTTGAAGTTGTCCATGGAAACCTGATAACATACTTATTTAATTATCTGAACATGATCTACATCAGTTTTAAATGAAAAAAAACCTAAACATATTCAGACCTTAAACAATCCAAACAAACGCCCACAGACATAACTATCACACACATAAACCAATATATAAATCATTGTTAAAAAACCCACCATTGTAATTTCAGTGACCACAGTCAATCTTTCAAATGTAAATGCGTAAAACAGGCACTGGTTGAGTTATATATGTCCATAGACTACCCATGTACAGTCTTATTACTGAGCAAGAATGGCATGCAATGAATGAATGAATGACACCCAGTGTACTAACCGTTTCTTTACTGCACAAGAAAACCATGTCCAAATAATCTCATTAGTCCAGTGTCTACTACTGTTGGTGCAGTATGTTTAGAGTTTAACTCCAAATTTTCTTTATAGCAAAGTCATTTATGATATCTGTGTCCAGTTTCCGAACAAGTTCATTTTCCATTTCTCTCTTCTTTGCTAATTACCTGACTTTTGACAACTGGTCATTTTGAAAGTTTACTGGAGGGGAGGAGGAGTTAAACTTTTGACCTCACAGTAGCATGACAGACCAAACCATTTTTTACATTTTATGGTGGGAAAGTAAAAAAGTTTTTGACCACTATTTAAAGGAAAATTAGGAAGAAAACGGCGGACTGTTTGGAGGCAGCTTTAAGCAGCCTGGCTGTCTGTTTCCTGACTTGCCTGGATAAACTGAGACAACTGCATAGCTGCTGAATGACTTGATGTTTAGATAGAATTCACACATTGGATGACTACCAATTTTGTGTGAGTGTGTAGAAGTAACAAAACACAGTCCTGCAGGGCAGTTCATGAGATTTCTTTATACTTAACGAAAAGACAGCGAAAGCGGGGGCTGTGTTGGAAAGAGACAAACAGCTTGACACACCTTTACATTTGTTTGTTGTCTTGTCCATGATGGCTTTTGTTGATACAATTTTGCCATACCTAGAGGAGAAGAAGAAAGACGAGGTTTTGTTAGCTGGATTACATACCAGTCAGTGCTGGTTAAAGAACACACAAAGGGGGGGGGTTGAGCAACTATCTATGACATCACTGTGAAAGTATGAGAAACAGGAAGTGGTTTCCATGTGGTGCCGAAAATCCCCACTGTGTGGGTGCAAACTTAGACAGTCCGTTTCTCTTCAGCCAAACAAAAAACAGAGTTTCAAACATTATACAGAGCAACCAAAGTCTATTATTATTAACCGGGTCACTTTGGTACATTTTTTGGTAAGGCAGAAACAAACACTCTCTTTGTATGGGGAGTAATCTGTATGTAAAGTTACATTCATGTAACTTACTTTGTATATAAAAGTTCTGTCATACTAATTATTGTTTCCATGTCATATTTAGGAACATTGTGGAATTGTTTCCATCTTTGATGGGACAAGTTAGTCACAAATGACTTATATACAAACCACAGAACAGAGATTATGACATTCAAAAATCTGGTCTGGTTCATCGTCATGGTTTCAAACACAATCATGGCATGCATGCAGACCACAGGACAGTGCTGGTGGCAAAATCCAAACATGTTTTACTTTAAAGAGACTTTATTGAGGTGAACAGATTTAGTTGTTTTGTGTCAATAGCTCCTTTTACTTCTTTAAATGTGTTTTTTGGTTCTGATTTTAAAATATTGCTTTATAAAATATGTAAACTCTCATATAAACATACTGTTTATGTTTCACTTCTCCATCAAACTAAATCATCAAACTGTCTTCTTGTTTAGAAGAGGCTCACCTTTGTAGTCCTCCACACATCCGGTTGGCTTTTGCTTGGACGCAAAGTTCTTCATAATATAAATAAAAATATAATTATTTTCACCAACTTAGTCATATAGATGTATTCTATGACTGCTTGTTGATCCCTGCATGTAATTTTCAATCTGGGAAATAGTTTATACATTAAATAGTTTTTTATTCCCTCTAAAGTGAACGCAAAATCTTCAAAAATGGGAGTAATTTTATGTAGACGGGCTTCTACAGTGTGACCTATATAATCTACAATGACAGTGATACAAACCCTGATGTACCCTGCAGTCAAATAGGAGGATATTTTAGCCAGGGATTAGGCTAAATGCTAAACTGGGTGAGAGGGCAAAACCCTCTGACCTTACTTTATCTGAACTCTAATCTCAAGTCATGTGCGGCTGCAGCAGTTTTGCTCTTACAGTACCATCAAAAGTGTTGTACATAGTCAGGATATAAAACCTATACATATTATTACAGTGCAATAAAACGTATCGACTTGCTACATAAAGTCTTACTTAATAAGGTTTTGGATTATTCTGTGTGAACCTGTGAGAGAATCTATATGCCCACAGATTTACAAATGCTGAAGTGATAAAATAGCACATCTAGTGGGACTACTCTCACATCTGTAGTGTAAAGTGCTATACTGTATTTAGGTCAGAAGAGAGAACGCTTTAATATGAAGTTCTCCCTTTTGAGGATCAGTCCATATCTGAAATCTAAAAATGATAAATATCCACATTGAAAATCATCCTCACGTCTCAATGATTTTTCCCTTTTTGAGTCTTGCTCTTTATCAACCTAAATCTTCAATAAAATAAAGGTGTATGTCACTGCTGAGGCTGTGTTTATTGTGCAATATAGCTCTAAACAGCAAATGAATTAATTGAAAGCTTTGTGTTGGCAAGTTAGTATCACATTGTGAAGACAGGGCTTCAGAAAAATCATAAAATCTCTGAGGCTCCAGGGTGGTCTCTCTTCTTGTCAAATATAAAGCATTCAGCGCACAAAGGCAACTGTGGATGAGCCCAGCGCTGACAGGCTCCCTCCTTTATCCACACACATGATATATGAAATCTGCACTTCTTGTGCCCCATGTGCTGTAAAGTAGCTCATCCTCTATCCTCTGTTCTTGTGTGGTCCTCAAGATTATATTTTATTTCATATTCAAATGAGGCCTGCAACATTACTGTATTCATTATAATCTAAAATACATAGGTTTCTCATCATGCTTTCTGTATGGATTCAAAACAAGTCTATATTTTGTAAAGAGCTAACTTAATCTTAATCTTAAAACATATTTTAACAAATATGTCCAAATGCACTTATCTTACCTTCTACATTTTTTTGCATTTTACCAACTATATGTCAATAAGTGGCTGCTGCTGCAAATTGAAACTAGACTCTGAAACTAAGTAGGCACAACAATCAATGGCTGATCAATAGCAGATAATGATGAGAGGAAGTGTGGGACTCACGGCTGACAGAGCTTGACCAGGTCATGGTCTGTGGTTGAAGGGGACAGCCCTCGGATGTAGAGGTTTGTTTTGCTGAGCTGCTCCCATCCTGCAGTACTGCTGCTGCTGCTGTTGTTGGTGCTGCTGTTGGTACTTGGGCTGGGTGGAGCCATGGGGTGTGATGATACGGTAACAGGTGGCTGGAGTAGAGAAGGAAACACAGCAAACCTAAGTTGAAGGGTCAAATTCAAGCTGGGGGGTCACTGAATAATCATCCCTCCACATAATTGTATTGTGCCAAATTTACCATAACAAGATATCAACATCACTTAAAATTCTCATGTCTGAATGAATGATAACAAATCTGAATTTTCCAAAAATGTACTTAAGATCCTCAGAACATTTTAATATTATAATATTTGGCTCTAAATAATGAACCTATCTTTTTGCCATGCAAATACATTAAATACATTAAGAATATTCAAACAACTGAGCAGCAGTGTTTCAATGCCTACTCTGTGTTGTTACAAGTGCACTCTTTTGCACCTGTGTCAACACCCAACTGTGACGTCACAGTGTACTGACACACCCTGGAGTATACATCATTGCTGTAAAGCGAGAAAGGGAGGTCAGCCAGAACAAGATTTTCAGGGAGTGATATAACCTGCAACGGTTTTTTGATATTTAAAAGAAATCGAAACACAAAGTAAACACTGCACTGACATTTTGTCATCCAGCAGATACAAATAAACATTAACATTTATTCTATTATCATTTAAGGGACCAGATGAATTTAAGTCCAACATTCACTCTCCACCAGCTCCAGAGGTAAATGTATGGCTCTTTAGCTGCTAAATGCTACACTATGTTAACCTGCTGGTCACTAGCTTTGTCTGTCTGCTGTTTGCAGCTGAGCAGGTTGAGTACAGTGGGTTTTTTAAGCTTTTTTTTTGCTGAACAGCTGCCTGCTATTGAGGCTGATGAAAGTAGTGAGAGTGAACCAAAACAGTAAAGCTGTGGACCGTAAAAACCAGAACAATGACTTACAAGACACTGCAGTGCTCCGCAGAGCTGAGTGAAACCACAGTAGTTTCATTATTTGTTGGTTAACTAATGACTACTTTCACATGCACAAAGTCATTTATTCCATTTTTAAAATGAAATATTGATTAGTGGCTTTAAGTAAGCCTGATTGTCTAAGTCATGACAAAACAATAACTTGCTGTAAAGACAAAACATAATATGATCCCACTCTGTGAATTAGTTCATATTTTATTATCTGAGAGTCTGAAGATGTGCATTAAAATGTAGAAGTCACTATAATACAGTCACATATAAGGGGGGGGGGGGGAATAAACTGTCTGATACTCTATCACTTGTATCATGCAGGTTTTTGTCTGGTGTGAAAATTAATGTTTGACAGAGCAGTGATGTATTTCTGCAGAGCAATCTCCATCGGAACTTTGCAGTCAGCAAAAAACAGGTCCACAGGGGCCTGTAGGTCTAACATCAGTGTCACACCGATGTCACACTTCCGCAGGGTGTCGAATAAGCTATTCGCAGGTCAACATAAACAGTCATTTCTGCTGTACTGCCAGACCTTTTAACCTTAACGCTCTAATTAATGGGTAGCTTTATTATTATGTTCAAAATGATTTCAAGGACTGCAAATATGAATGTGTGAATATGTGTCAAGATTAGTCTAGAAAAAATAAGAGATTACTTTTTTTTTTGCTCTGATATAAATCACAATGAAACAACTGGCACTGTTATTTTCAGATGCTAGAGGGTCTGTCCAAGAAAGCAAGAAAAAAAGTTGAAAGTCTTTGGTGATTGAGCAACTTCTTGCTTTATGTTTACACAGATACAGATGTCCCGGTCTGCAGACAGCTATCTGCCTTCAGGGATTTGTCTTCTTCTTTAGTATCTGACACTGATTATCCCCCACAACCCCCTTCTCTGAGGAATCTCAAGCTGAGAGGAAGCTGATGGAATCCCAAGCATGAAGTGGTGACAGGACTGAACAACCCAAGTCTGGACTTCAGTCTAGAGGATCTTCTCTTGTGAGCGACTGCTTGACCGGCTCACATGCCTTCACTGTGAAACCACTTTGACCTACTGTTCTGCATCCGACTGGTGTCAAAAGTCCTAATTTCCCCCAAACTCTCAACAGTTAACTGCCCTCCTCAACGTGGTCTGTGTCAAGTCGTCAAAATTATAAATATGCTTTCACTGGCCGATGCAAACAAAGTTGTGGGGGATTATCCAGGGAGATGTCATGAGACTGAGGTATATGTTAATGCTCTTCAGTAACTGCAGCAATAAACTGCTGTTGCTACATGAATAGAAGACAAAAGAGTAGTCCCAAAATGTTTCACAATTATTCATTAACTCACCAAAAAAAACAACAAATCCTAGCCCCCATTCACAAACAGCATAACCTTGGCTAAATGTTTCCTGATTTTTGTTAGGCTGTTTGCAAGAAATATAAATCAAGATTAGATGAATATTCATGGAAAAAATGTACATTAACATTAGTTACAAAATCTGCCATCACAATGTATTTCTCAGAATCTCAAAAGAGCAATTATTATCTCTGCCAGCCATAAGCCTGGAGGGGATCATGCGTTTGGTTGTGTGTGTGTGTGTGTGTGTGTGTGTGTGTGTGTGTGTGTGTGTGTGTGTGTCCACAGCTAATCTCGCGTACAATTGGACCCATCAGCCTAATATTTTTGGTGCACATTGACTGTATGCTCAAAGCTGTCTCATGTTTACAGTGATTCTCAATTCTTTAAAAACCTATTTTACAATGCCATTCCTTATGAGCCTATCCTAAAGCTTAGACTTTTGTCTTTACAGCAGTCCTCACCATTCTACGATATGTTTTATGACATAGCAAAACACATTTTCGGCAATCGGCTAGACAACAAACAAGGCTTACCTAGTCTACTGCAGGCCATGTTTTGGCCTTTGTCATGGCTCCACAACTGACATCCATAGAAAGGTTTGGTCTCACCTTGAACTGGAGTATGTTATGATCCACTAAAGTTAGGCCCAATACGGCATGAATAAATCCCTCTTACTGTTATCTTCACAACCATCTTGACTATGCAGACCTGGTGGAGATCTGCACTCTACTGAGTGCACTCTTCTAGTTCTTTTATAAAGCAGAATAAAGAGGTTTTCAAATGAATTTTCATTAACAATACATGAATAATGCAAAAGACTGTGAGCAAAAGACTATAAAATATATATCAATGCAATATATAATATATATATTTGCTGTAATATATATCTATATTATATAGATATCTATGGAATAAAGGCCTTAAAATAAAAAAAGTTCCATGATACCTGTAGTTCAATTTAAACCTTTGCCATACACTGTCATCACAGTATTAAATGCATTTGTGTACTGTAGATATGTTAAATAACCTGCCAAATAACTTGTATAACTTTGATATGTTACAATATCATATGACTTTTACTTAAAAAAGTAACTGTTACAAACACTCCAGTTATGGTTTATAACATGTTCCAACATATAAGGAGAGACCGTCTTTAAAGAGAATCCCTGCCACAGAGTCTTAGCTTCAGGTGAGCACAACTTCCCTTTTCTGTGGGATTGGTAGTAAATTTTAGTTTCATGCATACGCCCGACTACTCTGATGCAGGACTGTGAGAGTGATGGGGAGAGGACGGCATCTTATCAGCCAGCCCCAGACCAGCTGAGCCTGTCATATCCGAGCTGGAAATACACAGGGCTTCCAGTAACAGGCCTCGCCCATGGAGCTCTAGCCACAGGATAACAGCATGAACTTGAGTAAATATTCAAACCTTTTGACTAAAGGGAGGTTTTAAAAGAAAAATCCATATTTAACTGGGACAAAGTGAGCACATCAATGGACAATTAAGTCATATATACTGTATCATTCTGTAAAATACAGAGAAACTTATGTCTGCAAACATACAGAGTATCACCCAAGTAGTTTGATGAAAGCATACCAAAATATTCACCAGTCCAAATCAAGCAAAAATCTATTAATGGTTGACAAGTGTCTGTTTCTGTGAAATTATATTGATGAAATTATGACCATATGTAATAAACATAACCATAAATTAATTAAAGTGCTATTGGAAGAGGTTAGCATAACTATTCATGTATTTGGCCAATACAACCATAACAAAAAGCATCAACTGTTATCATAGGCCTGTATCTATATTCTCATAATGCACATACAGTAAGAGGCCCATATGGATCACACACACACAGGAACACAACACTGCAAATTTCAGATGAAACAAGTGAACGACAGTACAGTTTTCTATTTGTTAGAAAGTCGGACACATTTAAGTTTATTTAGAAAGTGAGCTGTTGTCAAAAAAACCTGTTTTGTGACTAAAGTAAAGTCAGGTATGAGGTCAACACCTCTTCCGACTGGTCTTTGGTTAAATATTAGCGTATTTACCTGTTTGCGATACGGAGTCCTTAGTGAATTTCCAGAATTAGCAAAAATCATCCTCAGTTCGAGTAGGGAGGGTAGTTTTTTTTTTTTTTTTTTTTTTAAATCAGGCTACAAATGTCTAACGAAAAACATCAAACTCCGCGTTTAAGTAGAAAATGAGTTGATATCTCCTGCTACTCCACTAGAGGACACCCAAATAGGACTCTACACATATTATCTGTATACATAGCCTTATTGTCGTCGACTATCCGGCAACAGACACCTCCGTAAATTGTCCCAACTTCGATTGCCCAGCCCAGTTTATTTGACTGGCTTCATTGATTTGCAGGCAGCGCTGCGCAGGACAGACGCTGCTACGGCGGAAGAAACCAAAAAGCCTCTTAGTGTAGGGGGAGGGCTTTGAACAACACTGCCAAAATAAATAATAGCCTTTCCGTTTTTGTCGTAGTTAAGATTCGTAGAAGACCATCTGCATATTTAAAAACATACCCCGGTATTTACAACTATATATATATTGTCTTTGTTATCAAGGCTCACAGTACTGAGCCAGTGTTGTCCCCCTCTGTTGTTGTTTGTGTATTGCAGGGTGCATACCTTACATTCCGCCGTGCGGCTGGTCCTGCTGGCTGTAATAAGTTGGTTTCAGTGTATGTTTTCAATTTAGCAACAAACTGGCGATATAATCAGAAGAAGGGGCATGTAAAATCACGCTCTGTGCTTCGACATAATGATAGTTGTTAATGGAATTGAAGGATTCAACTGGAGGTAGTATAATCAACTGATGATCAGTGGCTCCAATGCAAATGATCAATCAAAACAGGCTGTGACGTAAACGTATCCGTATCCCATTCATTCAAATTATTTGATTTGATGAAAAAGAAACAAACAAAGCTCAAACTTACTTATATGTGACATGTCTGGATACACACATGCCTATAACCATCGCCTTAGACAATATAGGTTGTATAAGAATGATCAAGGAGTGGGACAAATGTTTATTTACTAATTGGAGTAAAGGATCAGTCCATCCATATCACAAACTACAAGCTGCATTTTCCCCTTGAATAGATTATATGCAACTATGCAAATACTTTAGATTTATTTAGACGATTTTATAGTATTATTTTTATTTAACAGCTCCTGTAACTTGTGATAATCCCAGTACAGTAGAGACAAATGCTATTGTTTTGACCCACTGAAAAATGAAAAATACAACAATATTATATAACAATAATAATAATAATAATAATAATAAGAAGAAAAAGATTAATTAATAATGTTGAATAATGTTCTTGACGGCTAACAATTTTTGTTGCATGACTATGACTAGATCTAATGACTAGGTAAGAGATCTTGCTGACATGTGTACAGCGCTTGAGCACCACAAACAAAATTCCATTCACCTTCATTGTATGTGGGCGGTGACAGAAGTCTCACTGGTGGATACTGCAAAACCCCTGGAAATACAATCTGCATGTCTACAAACCACTAGAGGTAATTGGAGAAATATGCTTCCTATTTCAGTGAACTGATCCCTTAAGGATTAGATTTCACAGTAGAGTGAAATGTTGTTGAAAGAGGTGGTTTCTATTATGGACAGTGTGCAGTAGGACCGTGTGTGTGTGTGTGTGTGTGTGTGTGTGTGTGTGTGTGTGTGTGTGTGTGTGTGTGTGTGTGTGTGTGTGTGTGTTTGTGTGTGTGTTTGTGTGTTTGTGTGTGAGTGTGTGTGTGTGTGTTGGGTGGGGGGTCTTTATTAGAGAAGGTAAGTAGGGAATATAAGAGGGACAGGCTGGTCTATAAATCAAAAGCAATCTACCCACCACTGTCACCTGCTGATTGAAAAACCAACACTGGTGGCAAAATGTGAATTAGGTCTGACCTTCAGCAAGGTACAAGCATCATGCTACAAACACTGTCTTGTTCTACCTTTATTGTCTCATGATTTCAGTTTGGATAGCAGCTGTTTTGCATCACTAGAGACTACAACGACGGAATAAGACAGATATCACCCAAATTAGATATTTTATCTGCATGGTATTGTTCATTAACTCATCGAACCACACATACTGTGATAATAACTAGAAATACAGTAGGTGTGATATATGATACGTCTTCCCTAAATGAACCCTGAGGTCACCAGGAGATCACATAGAGTAGTTCACCAGGCCAACATGAGTCAATGGGTCAGCATTAGAGGAAAGGAGAGAGGTCTGATTCAGCACTCTGCTAAGGGTACTAAAAGGGGGGCAGGGTTGGAGCAAATGAACCGCCACCTTTTATGAAACAGATAAAGCACAGGTTGTCTGTAATCTTTGTGCTTGTGTAACACAACAATAACTCTTAAATGTGTGATCACAGATAGACTCATTTTGAGATTTTAACAGTTTTAGCCATAATTAAAATGAATGAAATTATGGATTCACTGCGTTCCATAACACAAACTAGACTTGGAATTAATATCACACTTAAATGTAAAGACTGCAATTTGTATAATACCATCAGATCACTTGAAGCAGGTTGTTTTGATATGAAATTGCTGCTTTTGCCAGTAGAGGAACAAATAGATATCCAGGGAGTGTGCCATTCCCCAAAATTTCCTTCAATTACAGATGCAGGTTTAGCACATATGTAATGTAATCACTCAAACAGGCACAAACCTGCAAATACTACAAGATCATTAAAACACAAACCCATACACACTGACACACATATACAAGCTCACTCTCGCACACTGGGTATATCCAAAGGAAATAGAGTGAGGTTATTTCAGGACATTATGCTAATACTCACTCTTCCCTGAACTAATGAAATAAACTCTTTTTCACTACCAGTAAAAACTATATATGAAGAAAGTGTTGCTTTTTGTCCTCACAAATAACATCAACTACAGTCAGCTCAGTTTGTGAAAGGCAGAGAGACATTTCTTTTCACTTCCTCTGTGTGTCAGATTACTGAGAAGTGGCACAGACATAATCAGTGCTGCACAGAGTTTTAACATCCCCAGGAAGCTTTTAGTAACAGCCCTGTACCTTCCCGCCTGGATATAAAGGTTGGGTTGGGTTGTGGCATCTAACCCCTCTTTGGCAGCAGCAGATTCATTTCCCTTGAGTCTTGACTGTAAATATACCACAAAAGAGAGCTGTGAGTGCCTACGTGTATATGTGTGTCACACAGGGAAAAAAGACCACATTCACAACTCAGGTCTTTAATTGAGGAAACTGGTGTGGGGGTGGCGTTCATGACAACACTGCTCAGTTATCCAAAACTGAATGGGTCTACTAGTTCCATGTAATAATGAGTAACTGAACTTTTTTTTTCTTTTAAATGACTAATAACTAAGTCATACATTAGAGTGAATGGTTGAAATGACTGGATGGTCTATAATAGCCTTTTTACCAGGATCTGTGTTGGATTATAGCAGTGGAGGATTTGAATGTCAGTGATCTCACTGTTGTTTAGGAATTTTGATGCAACTATGTCATAATTTGCAAGTCCAAGTCCATTGAACTCTGATATAGTATTTATCTGATAGGTGTCTTGTTGAAAAATACCCTACAGTTATCAGGATTATACAACATCAGTATACCAATTGTATCAAATGTTTGATTAAATGGTGAAATGTTTTGTTATCTCAAAAAAAAATCCCCAAAGAAAAGACACAATAAAGCTTTGACAATAAAAGGTAATTCAGTTTCATTCATCCCCAACACTACTTTGTTTTGCATTTATAGTCTTCTTTTTCAGCGTCATGTCTTGAAATTGTCCTCACACACGCACACACACACACACACACACACACACACACACACACACACACACACACACACACACACACACACACACACACACACACACACACACACACACACACACACACACACACACACACACAGATTTGTATAATGAGGCAGTTTTATTCATATTAGTCACTGACATTGTTCCACATTTATTTGAGGCTTTCCTGAAGCATTTCTTATCAATGAGAGGAAATACTTGACAACAGCAGGAAAGTTTTCATCATGGAGCTCGGCCCTCATTTTACTCATGTCAGACGTCCCGAGAATGAGAGTCATATGTGTACAAAGGCAGTTCTTTCAGGCCTGACGCTGACATAAAGAGCAGGACCACTGGGCTGTTTCATTGTGTACATTCTGCTGCCAGGCAACTCTCCAAACTTTATTGTAAACATTGTATAGTGCTGTTCAGCCTCAGCATTATGCCATTGTACACATGCTTACCATTGAAGTTAATGTGTTCATGTTCACAACAATTCTAAGTTGAGTTTGGTGGAGAACATCAACTATTACCAAAATATGATCACAGTTCCACTGACAAAACTGACCCATAAGCATTTTCCTACAAATTTTGTCAAGTTGGGCTACATTTCTACTACTACGTACTACTTCTTTCTGAACAATGTATATCTACAGCATACGTTTCTCAATTGATTTATACATATTGAATAAAATCAGTATCATCTATACTCCAGAAACACTATTTATAATCATTATTCCCCAAAATACTCACATTCATGAAGATGAAAACATGGTTTAGGATTAAGGTTACAAACATGATATTCACTACTTTTGTAATAGATAACTAATAGTGTGAATGTATGGTCTGTGTTTCTTCTTGGAGATTGCCTACCTGCGCCCTATTTTCCCATCTTTTTGTGTCAAAGTGACTAATGTGGACAACAGTTTTTTAAATTGGTTAAGTATTGAATTACAACTCATCAGCCAACAGCCCCGAAACGGGCCTCAATCTAATCTGACGGAGCAAATATTAATCTACGCTCTCTGTACTTCAACACAACAAACTTCTACTGGAATTCCCCTTGTGCGAGACTTAGTTAGACTCAATAACAAACAAGTGATAGGTAAAGAAAAACATTTCATTTCTCTGTATAGTCCTTTCAATAATGTTGTGAGACACTGGTAATAACAATCTGAGCCTGTCAGTGGCAAACAAGCACTTTTAGTGGATGTACACTGACAGGGCGTTATTGCCCTGCTGGATTACATTGCAGCCTGTTTAGAGTTGGCCAGCTGAAGCGCTGTGACTGAATACTGAACCAATTTCAAAAATTGTTGTCCCCATTAGTCACTTAGACACAAAGAGATGGGAAAATAAGGTTCAGGTTGAGAAATACAAAGTTTCTCTTTGAGACTCCTGCTGATTTTCATGAGCTTAATAAGGAAGAGCAGCAGAGGTCTCTTTATGTGAATCGAAATGCTTGCTGGTCAGCTGGAGACTTTTCTCCTAACCTTTTATTCCCTTTCACTTCTTCTGTTTTGTTCCATCTACCCTGACATTTGTACTATTTTACCCTACAAAACAATGAGGCTATTATCTTACAGTCTGATCCCATAATGTTCTCAGTTCTGAAAATAATTTAGGGCATTTGCAAAATCAACAGATGCAAACTTGCACTTGGTGGTTAGTCAGGACATGTCCTGAACAACAAGAATCCACTGTGTTTGTATAGATTACAGGGATGAAATCCATATACAGTCAGCCAATTGTAAACATCCCACATGCTTCATCAAGTCCACCCATCCCCTGATAAGATACAGGCAACAAGTCACACTGTGGTTTTGCGGATATTAGAGAGTTGATGATTTCCAACCGATTCTATCAAGACAGAAATACTATTCTATGCTATTCAAATATTCCCATCACACTCTGTGGGAAACACACATGACGATTGATTTTGTGCTGGCATCTGAACCATCTTATGCTGACAAATTAGAAATCAATGCAAGTGTTTAAGGACAACCAGACATCATTTGCTCACATTTTGGGGGTGTGACATCTGTTACACAAACTGAGCAGTTACATAACACTAAACAGGCTAAAATATAACTACATTTGAGCAAAAATGAAGCATTTGCATTACAATATAATACATAGAATAAGTTTTAAACTTAGCTTAAATTTAGTTTTAAATTTAGTTTTAAATTAAAGAGATGACACAAAGCCTTCTATTGTCATAATACTGACATAACAATATTTTAGTAACATGATACTGAATATAGTTAACCAGTTTTTTAGAAAACAATTAAAGAGATATTCAAGATGTTAAAATTGGTTTGGTTGATGCTCTTTACCTTTCATATAAGTTAACTGCATTTTGTTCAATGAAAGGTTTGTGGTTTAGTGCTTATGTAACAGGAACAGGGAGAGTACTTCCTTTCACTATCAATCAGGAAATTCTGTAAGCGTGCAGGAAAGTCTGCAGTATGTCTGCATAGACAGAAAACGATTAAGATCATTTAAGTATGATGGTGATTGCATACAAAATATTCACTTCATATATATATTGCATGTTCCTAGAGCACTCTGGAATTTTGAATATAAAAAATCAATAAGCATAGAAGAGCATACAGGAGTCCAGGACAGCTGACACCATAAAAGATTGTGAATATAATGACTAATGGTCTATAATTGTCAGAACTACAGACTTTTCTTGCAATTTCTCAACATACTCATCCCCACGCCCTCCTCCTCAAATAGCAGGAAGCCCCTGAGGCCACAGCCTAAACCAAAACAACATTGTGTGCAGCTTTAACTTCACAAGGAAACCAAAGTGGCTCTCTGGTCTGCTCTGACATCTTGAAGGCAGCACTGCTGTACATATCTTGTTTTTATCCCTTCACAGTGAGATCATTTGTTTTGACAGTAAAATTCAGATTAATGAATTGCATGCTACCATGTTTGATGCAAACATCAATGAAGACAATGTGTAAAATGGCAAAGAAAAGGTATTTATTTCCATTTTTTCCTCTTAAATTTATAGTTTGTGGGGCTTTTGATAGTGTGGTTTCGCTCCATTCTTCTCAAACTCTCTCTGGGCTCCTGAAATCTGATCTGTGTGTTTCCCTCTACATTCCTCCCCTCTACTCCTCCCCCAGCATGCCAGAGTCCTCAGCTCTGCCCTCTGTCTGATCTGCAGTTCTGCAGACCTACAGCAGACTGTTTATTTTCCTAGACATGGAGGAAACATGGATGGATCCTTCAATGGCTCAGGATTTACCACTGAGCTCAATCCAGGCTCCGGTGTGATGCGTGTCTAGAACAGGAACTCCTGACATGTTGCAAACAACAATGGGATTGCTTGTCTGGGGAATACAGCCTTAGATGATGACATCAGTTGATCCACCACGGTACTGTGCATAAAATTCATCTACTCAACCTGCTAATTGTGGAAATTGAGGGCACAGATCATTAAATACTGCACCACATGCTGCAATGTCCTATAATAGGCAAAGGGCAAAAACCCACATCTGACCTCACAGATGCCTTCTCCAGGGTAAGCTTGATGATGCTGAAAAAGGACACCAACATCTCCCCAGAGATCATTTCTGCTAAAATTTATGAGGGCCCTCTGCACCATGGATGTCCCTTGTAAGTGCTGATGTCAGGGTATTAGACAAAAGTCACTTTGGGAGGCTCATTTCTCAACAGAAAAACATTTCTCTGCTCACTTAATTGTGTACGTTGAGCATCAGTTTTAAGTGGCCCCATGCAACAGTAATTGATTACAGGCCTGTGTAATGGTTTATAATGAAGGAAAGCACCCAGCCTATTCTTCCTCTTCTTTTCATCGGCATGTATGAGGTTATTGAAGTGCTAATATACTGTGGTATCACAATGCAGGAAATGCACATTGTTGACGGAAATGCTTCGCTGTGAAATGTGAGATAGGTGATGACACATATATACGCCATTCAGCCTAAGTGTTTTAGATGACATTAATGTGTTGTGGAGCTGCAGAGAATCATTATTGATGAGTCCCACAAGAGTAAAGTAAAAACATCCAGTTCTTTGAAAGACAGAAAGAAAAAGAAAAAGAGACAGAGATCAAACAAAGCAGATCGCCACATGAAAGAGAACAGAGTATTCATAAATCTGTCTCATCAACTATACACTTTTCTTTGTCTGGTTTACTCTTACCAAGGCATGACAGGAAGAGGTGATAAAGAGTGCATAGCAGAAATATTTTATATTTTACTTCAATCTGATTTTCTGGTTGTTTTTGGGAACATATAAATATCCAGAGCAGCCGCCCATGGGTAATAGAATTTCCTGCTCAGGAAAGAATGAACAAAGAGAGGATTGAACAGAAAGAAAAAAACAACATGATGGGGCTCGAGGTGAATGAAATGACTCATATGCCTCACCCAATGCTCAATGATCAAATCATCGCTTATCAGTATACCACAGTATGACATTTATTTTTTACCAGAACCACAAGAAAATGGTTACGTCAGATTGCCATAAATCGAGAGTTCAAAGCAGCCATGAAAAATATGTGAAACCCTTGAAATGGCCTGCTGTTCTCTTGCCTAAAGGAATTTGGGGGTTTTTAAAATCTGAATTGGGGTTGTTTGTGTGTAAGTCATTCTCAGCATGAGTAGAGGTTGACGTTGGAATGTCAGTAAGGGTCATAGATGACAACCTTTGTGGAAAGAAGCTAGGAAAACGATCCACGGAGGAGCCAGGCCACTGGCGCCCCACTGTGCTGGACTGGCCATACAAAGATCTGCAGACCACTAATTCATACCCAGACTGATGATGGAGACACGAAATGCTCATCCAATTATCCTGTTCTGTCCTTTGTAGACAGTTCTATATTAAATGATTTAAAGACCAATTTAACCTAACACATACCCACTAATGTATAACAATTTAAAACCCAAAGAAAATGTGTGAGCTGTTTTGAGTGCATTTAAACAAGAAATATGAATTTATGCATTTAGCCAAGAAATATGAACCGTTTCCAATTTTGTTTCCATATAATATCAGAGTAGCACAAAAGTTGAACCTTTACCGGATTTCTTTCCCAGAGAGGAAATAAATGTGTCAATCAAAAATTCCAGCATCTACCCCCTCAGGCCAAGGTTAGGTAACAGACAGCCGTGTGAGACAGTTAGGTAATGAAATATGGAAAAATATCCAGAGAGACGCTGTTACACGTGCATGAAAATAGGACAAATTCTGTATTGTAGTTTAAATGCATCACCAGCACAATTTGATGCAAGATGAGCTGTTTGGAAATCTATATGAAAATATATCAGTACTGATAAGTTTTTGACAATTGCAGTAAATTATATCACTCATCACTTTTGTTAAAATATTGACATGTTACTGTAAAAAAAAAAAAATCCCTTTTATTTAAAGGTCACACATATTTTATTATGAAGTTGATTGTTAAGCTACTATTTTACTGACATGTTTCTATGACTTTCATTTAATTTTATAATTTTGATAAGTGGCACTTCACCACTATGTATCAAAAGTTACAGAAGTGACATTAGTCACTGTAACATGTTTAGAAGATGCTAGATTTCACTGAGTCACTCTTAGCTGCCATCTACTGGTGAGTTTCTTTTGTGTTGCTAGTATTTCTCGGGCTGAGCCTAATTGGGGAGACAAAGCTCTCACCACAGAACACATTGCAGTCTGGGACATGGGTGCATTTAGTTAAGGTCACAGGTTATACAGAGGAAATATATGAACCTTAATCATGTGCAGTCATACCTCTACATAAAACAGTTGGGGTTTGGGGAAATGTAAAGGCGGTAAACAGTAGGGGATGCAGAGGGCAGCTACCATGATTCAAAATATACAAACTTCACTAGGCAGAACACTGAATTATTAATTACTACTGTATATTCATGTTGCAAAAAATGTCTTTATACATAAGAAAATGTCATTAAGCTGTAATGTTGCAGTGTTTAAGCACATTTTATTATGGTGGTGGTGGGAAGTACAAATAATGTTTTACTTAAAATAAAATGTTTTATGATGATGGCTTTTAAACGAAGTGAAAAGAACCCAGCAAAACAAAGACAAGAAAGAAAATACTGTGACTGAAACTGATCGTTGTGACTGGGTAAATCAAGTATTAATGAGTCTTTGTTTCTTTGTAAAAAATAAGTCTTGCCTCTCATTTTACAATGACAACTGAGATAAGAAAATCCACAGTTCTCACTGATCAGGGATTTCATAATTTCGACTCTGAAGAGGTGACATAAGTGCATTGGAAGGAGTGTACTGAGGCCTGAACATGACATGTAACTGAGTGTTGGCCTCAACATAAGAACTTCATCCCATGCAGTGAACACTGTGGCCACACATGACCTTTTTTTCATATCTTCAGAGGGCACCGTAGATAAACAAAGCACACTTCTGTATACTGGTTGTCTGTTGAACTGCCAGGGTAAGTGTCACTGTGTATTTAAAAAAAAAATAATAATAATCATGTATTCATTCATTTATTATACATATTTTCAAATCCAATATACTGTATGTCTCATATGTTTGACGGTGTAACTCGTGCTGTTGTCACAAGCTGATGTCTCTGATTTGGTAATCTATTGTATGGTGGCAGGTGAATTAAATTGTCTATAGGTAAGCCTTTTGGTTGCTGCAGTTTCAACCCAGAATGAGAATGAAATATTTGTAAAGACTTTCAGCCATCCATGCCATGGTATATCCAGAAGGTGCAACATCTTTCTACAAGAAGTTGCTCTTGACCTTTCTGGATATAGATGACAAATCAATTAATTGACTCATCATTAAAATCTCAGCAAATAGCAGGAAATGCCCATCACAATTTCCCATAGTCCTCTGTGATTTCTTCATATGACTTGTTTTGGTTGACCAACAGTCTTAACCAAATCATAGAGAACTAAGAACGTAATGTTTTGACAATTTAGAAGCTGAAGCCAGTGAATACTGTTTGCCATTTATGCTAATTATCATTTTCAGTATATTTCAGTATTTTAATTTCAAATAAGGGTTAGTTACTGATCTATAAATCATTAATAAATAATTTGTTAACCATTAGTTACAGCTCATAAACCCTTTTTAAAGTTTGATTGATTAGCATGTGCATGGCTTTACAAAGCTATTGTTTCCAAGTTGCAGTAAAACAGTGCACACAGCACAGAGCAACACATATCCCATTTGTGTCAATTAGTTAGTGACAGATGGATGAAACTTTATCTATTCATTCATATATGAACACAGCACAAACTAAAATAATAAAGGTTTCAGTTGACAGATTCCCTATACTTGATAGGACTACATTATTACTAGAATAATCTTGGACCTAGTTGATATAGTTGTGCAGGCCAATAAAATTACAAAAACCCAACAGACATACAATTGGAGTTGCAGTTTGCTCACTTTGCAGGTTAAAGAAGGTATTTTTTATATTGCCTTGTTTTTCTTTATGCATGTGGATGTTGTTTTTTAATATGGCAAGGAAGTGGATGTGAGATAATGTAGACAGACAGAAAACAGTTGGAGAGTAAAGTGAGCACAGTAAGTGTAGTTTGTGGGACAGCTTTTCGCACAGCAGTCGTTTGCAGACGTCGAGCTGGAAGAACCCTCAACCAGCTAACCACCCTGCGCTCCTTAGAGCTGCGCGCTGATTGGCTATGATCGAGTAAAGGCGGAAGTCCACAGAGCAGGGGGATTCCCCGAGGGAAGTTCCCAACTCACCGAGGCTATGTAAAACATACATTGCCATATCCTCTCTAGCGCTTCGTAACTTCGCCTCGGAAGATTAAACCAGGCGGCGAAGCTGGCGGCGGTGTCAACACAATTCAATTCAATTACTCGAATGAAGGTAAGAGGAGCCTGAAATGTAAGCTGATATATTGATGATAGTTGATGTTGGGTCACTTTATCCACCGGTTGAATGGGCTATGCGGCTAACTAGCCAGTTACAGTTTACAGAATACGGAACTGTGTTGATTACGTATTGGACGACACTTTAAAATGCTACAATAGTGTCTCACACGGCTCAGACGCCAGACTCAAAGTCCTTTTCTAAGTCAGTCTTTCAGCTTTGCTATGTCTTTGGTGCGTTGCCTGGTATCACTGACAGCTACTGTGCTACTATGACATGTATTATGAAGATTGATCAATAGTTAATGAACAGCAGCGTTGGGTGAGACTGATAACAGCATATTTCTTGTTCATGTTAACTGATTCAATAGAAAGTAGCCATGGAGCTGCAACTGTCTCAAAATTGCTCAAAGGTTTTCTGAACAACAGTGGTTACATTAGACAAGAACATACTGTATTTAAAGACCCAGTAAGGATGACTTTGTTCGGAGTTATTACACTTGCAGGACAAGAGGTTGCAGATGCATGAGTAACTTGGGTTTATTTGACATCTTTTCAATAGCTCATCAGAAAGATTGGGAAATATGTTTACTCAATGTTGGCACAATTTTGCCATTGCATCACTTGTTTACATAAATCAACCAAATAATTTGGCACCACTTTAAGGATTTAGTAACTTTCTGTTTATAATTTTAAAGGGTGTAAATGCAGTTGGACTACTGTATGTGCATGCAGTACATTTTAACACAAGCAGGGTTATCTTACCCTGCTTGTGTTTAGGGACTGTGTTTCTTTTGGAATTCATTCTTGTCGTGTTTTAAAACATTGACTGTGACTTCACTCATAGGGCTCATGTCTGCTGTGTCAGTGATGATTGTGGAGCACACGGCATGGAAAGGAACATTGGAGACCAGCTCAATAAAGCTTTTGAAGCTTATCGCCAGGTCTCCATTGAAAAGGACAATGCTCAAAAACAGCTACAGCAAATGGTAACGACACGAAGAGATCTGCTTTTCAAACATTTTGTGAAATGAGCAAAATCTTAGCATCATAGCACAAGTAATTAGACAAATTACCTTGCAATGCCAGTACTACAGGACAGGTTTTGTAATTGACGTAATGTAAGTGTGTTTACTCTTTTTATGTCTGTTACAGTCAGATGGCAATAAATGTTTTTTTTTTTTTTTTTTAAACAACATGCTAATTACTCATACGTTTATATGAAAATGTGACATGCACAGATGTATGGGCATAGACCAGATTGCAGATATTCTTGCTAGAAAAATAATGGAAACCTCATTTTTACAGACTGAATATTATGAGCAATACACTCAAAAACTTCAAAAGCAGATAGACGACCAGCAGCAGTTGATTTCATTACTTGAAGCTCAGTTGTCAGCAACAAGGAAACCATCAGGTTAGTGAGTTGTGCCAGATGAACTCTGCTCACATTGTATGCTGCCAAGATAATGTACTCTTACTCTTATGTATTGCATTATCAACAAATTGTGATGGATTGTCATACTTCAGATAAGAATGCTTTACACTGAATCTGTTTCATCTAGCATCTATGTACATACTGTTAATTTGCACTCTTTTGGATTCTAAGGAGAGATGAAATGTGAGCCTTGCAACCATCTCGTTGATGGGGCCAGCACTTATAGGAAAACACAGTACCCGGTATGTTCACTGTGCTAATAGTGTGTAATCTGTCTACATCTGCATTTATGTGGAAACTACAATATGATAGCTCCAGAACTTTTTTTTTCATTATTACAAATGATGCATGAGCATACAGTACATAGAGCTTCCTCTCTCTCTCTCTCTCTCTCTCTCTCTCTCTCTCTCTCTCTCTCTCTCGCTCTCTCTCTCTCTCTTTCTCTCTCTCTCTCTCTCTCTCTCTCTCTCTCTCTCTCTCTCTCTCTCTCTCTCTCTCTCTCACACACACACACACACGTCTACTTAGGTCACTTTTGGGGACATTACATAGACATTCATTTCCTGGACACTTAACTTAACCCTAACCATCACCACCACTTGCCTAACCCTTACCTTAACCACTGATTCAAAAATCAGCTTTTTTACCCCAATTAACTTGTCCTTAGTCTGAATTTTGTCCCAGACAGTAGGCTATGACAGACAGACAGACACACATGCACGCAGGCACGCACACACACATATATATTGATAGCAGTTCTGCTTGAATTTACTGCACTCGTGTCAACAAGGACGTAAAATGTGGACACTGTTCCATTATCCAACAATTGCAGCGACTCTTATATGGTCTATGTGTGATCCATCCGTACTGTCAGACTACTTTGACCACTGTCCTTGTGACTGTAGGGATGTTAGCATCATCATTTAAATCACTTCCTTCTTTTGTCTCTGTAACTACCTGGCTGTACAACTTTTTCTAACCCTTGTTTACACAGTTCAAAGGTAGTTTGAGGATAGGACAAATGATAGGATTTCTGTTCTTGTTCAGGTGTTTGCATTAATAAAAAGGGAATGTCAATATGTTTTCATAACTTTATCGTGCTTTTGAGGGGACCTTGGTGCTATAAAAGTATCCACTCTCTGTTTTACTCCACACAAGGTGTATCCACTTTTACTTCAGCAGATGGTGCTAGAGGATAATATCGCTGCACAGTTCAGCAGCTTGAGCTTTACTGTTATTATTATTACGGTCAGACAACATTTTCCACCAGTGGACTGATATTTGTACTGTATGAATACAACTGCAGATGTACACAATATGCCCTCGGATATTTTTGCTAATGATCACTATAAATGTAATGTGTCTTTTTTCAGGAGAATATGGGCACTGTTGCTGTTGCTCCTATTATGCCAGTCAACAGCAGCGTTGACTAGTATGTGTCTCTCCTTGCACAAAGACTTTTTTTAAAAACAAAACAAAACATGAACATTACAGTTAAAGTTTGCATTATTTTTCTTACTCCTTATCTATTTGTTTGTCAGTCAGGACATGCTGGATGCATTTGAGGCAATTCAAGGGAAATTCCGGCAGATTCAGTCTCTAACCAGACGACAAAAAGATCATCTAAAAAGATTCCATGGGGGAAATGACACAGCAAATGGTAATATTAATATTTTCTAAGTTTTGCCTGTTGTTTTGCAAGGCCTGAACTGAAATACTATTATTTTCTTAATTCAGTTATCTAAAAAAAAGTGCTTAATTGAAATATGTTTGTATATGTCACTTGTCAGTTCACAAGCTTTTGCTTTGTTTCTTTAAAAAAATTAGATAGCAGCACTTTAACTAGGATTGTACATGAATGCCTCATTGCCGTTTTGAACTATGACTGGCCACCTCACAAATACTAATTCCACTGACAAATGCACAGTGTTTCCTCTGGAGACAAGCTGTAAAATTAGTAACATAAATGTTCATATAATAAGTAAAATAAATGTTTTCTGTATTACGTATTTGGAAGGACCTGTATTCAAATGTTTTTGAGAATTTTTTTAAATGCGCGCAACATCTCAAATCAGTGCCAGCCTCAAATATTCTCTAAGCTGGACTGGAATACATGAACATGTTTAGTGAAACAGAAAAACTTTAAATCTCAATTGTTTTTTTTCTCCAGATCAGCAGTTCTCCATGCCTATCCAGTGCACAGACCGTACAGCAGAGGCAGAGACACCCTTTTCCTCAGCGCTAAGGTCAGCAGTGGAGATCCCGCTCCCACCTACATCTCTGGCATCTCGCGGCGCCAGTCCTGAGGACAGGGACTTGGTAGACTCTCTCACCAAACTCAGTGTCAAATTCCCACCCTCTGCGGACAGTGAATATGACTTCCTGAACAGTACCCCAGAGAGACACATTGCTCTGCCCATGAAGCGGCCTCTCAGTAGCGTCCCCACTGCAGTTACAGAGGAGGAGCCCGTGGAACTGCCCATGCCTTTTGTCTACCCTACATTCTCCTCCCACTCAACATCATCTTCGCTCTCCCAGGAAAGTGTACGGGGACCCCAGCAGGTGAGAATCACAGGAGAAGGTCTGAGAAAACTAGTAGCAAATTATCAGTTTTTGATTGGTCTTTGCTAATGGAGGAGTGAAACAGTGTGAAGTCCAAAAAAAAAAAAAAAATCCCCTTGGCTTAACTCGAAACGCATTACTGTGTAATGAGTGCTGATTCTTTTTTTACTTAAGCATGGATGCTCTGGTTATATTTGGCATATTTGCTGCAAAGTGTGAGCCAGATGGAAGCACATTACAGTGTCAGTATCTGATGAAACAAGTATGATGGCTAAGTGGGATTTTATTTGCTGATTTGTATAAATGCCTAATAAAAATTGTGAATGACATGCAGTAAGATCAGAAAGTTGGTCCAATTTTTCATAATATGATTATTTCCCTGGATTACATCAACACATGCATTTATAGTAGGCATGAACATTTTGATAGCATGGATGACCTCATAAATAGTAAGATAATTTAACAATTGAGAACAGCTTTTAGCCTTGTTCATACTATTGGGTTGACAGAAGACATGTTCTTGTATTCCTTAAAGTAACAGATACAGTAACAGATTCAGTATTCTCCTTAAAGTAACAGATACGGCATGCTTTAATAGAGTGAGTGTAAGGATTGTTTAGTGTATGAATAATATATTGTTGTCTTTGATTCATCCTGCTCTGCAGCCTCTCTGGAGCCCTGAGCTGTGTGATGCAGTTGACGTGGGGACAGAACTGGCGGCGCCACAGAGCAGCAGTCCTCCTGATAAATGCGCTTTCTGCCACGCTGTGGTTCCTAAGGACCAAATGAACAGCCACCTCTACTCGCATTTCTCTCCTAAGAATGAAGCCGAGAATTGACAGTGGGAACAAAGACTGACGGGCCAAGGCCTCAAATACTCCTAGACTTACTGTATTCATGGTTCATGGTCTTGTTCTACCTACCATGAAGTACATGCGCTGTACTGGATTTGAAATGACACTGCAATAAGACTTGAATCCATTTATTTAATGTTGAAGAATTGAATGGTACAGTTTCTCCCCCATTATATTTTTCTAATACTGTG
Organism: Scomber scombrus; assembly: GCF_963691925.1. Taxonomy (NCBI): domain Eukaryota; kingdom Metazoa; phylum Chordata; class Actinopteri; order Scombriformes; family Scombridae; genus Scomber; species Scomber scombrus. Next base: position 14,954,617 of record NC_084982.1, read on the forward strand.
CTGGTATATATGAGCAAATAAAATCAACATTTACTCTTGCAACATTTTTATCATTTGAATCGTTTTCAATGTGCAAATATAAAATATGTTGGGTCATCGTAAGTGTATCCATACATAAACACATACAGTAAGGTGGAAACCTTGCTTCTTTAATATGTTTATACGTTTCATTTTAAAACACAATCTGCATTAATAATTTCCTGTATCATCATAATTTTAAATAGAAAATTGCAATAATGCAATTATTGCTAGTGAAATAGGACACCTTTGCCTTCTTTCTTTAGGTTGGCATCTGGATTTTATAGCTAACAGAACACCTGCATATGTTGTGTATTATAAATGCTAAAAAATATTCATCAAATCACTCAAATGTTAACCATTCAGGCTTTTCTAGATTGCTGGACATGTTGATTAGCAGTATTTTCACATGAATTCCCACCGCTCTTCCAGGTCGTATGCATGCACCAGGATAATTTGAAGCAGCTGTGCGTCATCCTTAACGCAGAACTGGAAAGATTTTCAACTTTGAAATCAGTTAAAAAGTTAGTTTGCCATATGTTCATTTAAATTGGCTTTCGCACATAGCAATATAACATTAGGCACTATAACAATTTTCAATTAGATGCCAAATTACCCTGCTACTTGTATACTAATGGTTTAACGTTTTGACATAATTATTATTATGTATTTACCTATTTTAATGGATGAATAACATGATATGGCGTAATGCTTTACAAAGTGATAACATAAGACATTCTAGATGTGCAGATTTCATTATTAATATACATGTACATGTAAATAATTGTGGAATCTTTTAAACAGCAGCACCAGCTTTTGACTTCTGCAGTATTTACTCACACCTTTGCGAACAATTGCAGTAACTTTCACTATTCAATCTGACAGTGTTTGAGGAAATGGAGACACTGCGTGTGTTGGAACACTTTGTTGAACAGAGAGGACCTTGCAGCCCTTCAGCTAGGGGCTGGTAACACCAGGTATAGTGTAGATGAGTGTGGTGTGAAGCCTGCAAACAACCTTTTTTTCCCTCTTCACAAGTGTTGGGTATTATAATTCATTTCTAATACTCAAAACTACTCAAATACTGTGTAATAGGCAGATTGATTTGTTATTTCAACCTCAACTGATATTTGGCACTGAGCATTTTGCTGTGTTTCATAAATAGCTCAAATCTCCCCAATTAATGAGTAATTAAGATAGAGAACAGCAGAAGTGTCTCTAAAACACTTCTAAAACACAACTTATTATTTACATGAAGGACAAGAGTGATCATACTTGGTGTATTTACTAAGGTGAATAATACGTATTGATCTAATATGATGTGCCAAACGTGAGATGTTTATTTTAGAGTGACATAAACCACATCATTTTACATTTCACATCTCGACACGGACACTGTGGGGAGAATTTATTCACATTTTTCTGGCAAATACATATCCCTAATGATCCTCTCTGGTTAATCTGTGAAGAGTTGAACATTGTGCAGCCTGCATGCTTTTCTCTCTGGGATCATGAACAGCTGCTTGCTCATAATTATGTTGTCATTCATTGTTATTTGGAAGAGGAAACTTGTACTGACAGCTAGGATTTTTGTGTGTATTTTTGTACACTGCACTGTATCTTTACTTGCTTATGTGTATACATGAATGTGAGCTGTTTTAGAAAAGTCCATGTTAGCTTTAAGACATGGTTATTGGCATTGTCTGGTCTGATGTGCCATCCTTATCCTTGGGACATTTATGATTACAGGCAGCAGATTTGAAAGAGATTTAAGATATATATAAAAAAAAAATGAAAGAGGACAAAAAGGGAGGAAGATATGGATTGAGATGGAGAAGTAGCAGGCTGATTACAAGGTGTCAAAATTGCCAGGAGCAAGAAGGTGAAAGCAATCAGGGGTGAGAAGAGTGCAGCATTCGTGAGGGGCAACTAATTATCCATCTCATTTGTGGAGAGAAGCATTTGAGGCAGCTCTAGCCCACTGAATGGTGACAGATTGGTGCGGAGGAGAGGGGAGGTGTTAGAACAATGGAGCCCAGCTCACCATCATTACTGCATGCTAATCAGCAATGCTTCTGCACCACCAGTCGGTGCTGCAGAGAGTTCGGGGAGACAGGGAAGTCACCGGCTTCAGGGGACCACAGTCATTTCCAAGTAGAAAAGGAGAGGGAGGAAACTGACGCACACTATATTGGTTGGCACTCTCCCATTGCTTATTTGAACTTGTAGGTTATCCTATGTAAATCCGGATATCTGTGGCCTGTGTTATTATTGTGTTAATGCAACATGAGCTGAATGTATCAGTGTTTTTAAGTGGATGGAGTGGAATAATAGGTACCACATGTAAAGCAAGATATTCATGTTCATGTCATTAAAAGTTTAAATAATCAATGGCAATCAGTAAAATTGGTGTTGAGATTTTATACAGTAACAGTATAATTCAAATCCCCCCATGTACCCACATTTCCATGACATGTAAAAAACACCTTCTGTTTATGAATGCAAATTGACTTAAAATTAAATAGCAGTAAAATACTAATAAAGGAAATAATGACCAAAAAGGAAAAAGCAATAGATCAGTAATAAAGGGAACACAAACTGATTATGTAAACATCAGAAAGAAAATAACACACCACTTTAAAATCACATTTTTAAGAATGAAAACATATTTTTAGAAGAAATGCTGTAATTGTCATCTGTTTTGAAATTGTAGGGAGTTCGTGTATTGCAAAATTTAAAAAATACAAATAGGATTCAACATTATTATTGGATGAAATTTAATATACACACGGAACCGATTTATATGTATGCTACACATACTGTATGGATCAACATTTCTCAGGAGGTCATCTTTTTCTGTCTCTTAGTTATTTAAATCCAGCTTTTCAGGGTGAATTAAATACTGTCATATAACGGCTACACACAGGGCCACTACACAACAATAATATTTAAAGATGAAGAACACAGCTGTGAATTTCTGTTTTGTGCAAAAATCCACAGCCACTCTGTAGTAACAGCACTTTTTTACCATTGCACATAAACTACCATTTTTTAATGCTTCTGATAAAGGTTTTCTTGACAGTAAAGGTTTTATATATGAAGCAAAAAATAATTGTATTTTTTATACGGATACATCACTTTTCAGTGCATTTTCAGTGTTTTGCAATATATGCATACTATACTATACTGTAGGATATCGTGAGCACACTATCAAGCTATTAAAGTCACATGCTTTGAAGTTCAGGGATCTGGTGTAATTTAAGACGGCACAAACAATCTACAAAGCAGGAAATAATTTACTTTCTAGCAAGATACAAAAAATGTTCTAGAGACAGAGACATACAGAGAGATGGGTTATGACTAAAGAGGACATTTTTATTTGAAGCAACAGTGTATTCAAACCAATGTACAAAGATTTAAATGTTTTGTGTGTGCAAGGTACAGAAATGAGGAACAGGAATGTAACTTTCGCTAATGGTGACATTGTTATTGGTTTTCTTTTTCTTTTATCTTAAGAAATTAAACAAAAATGACCAAATAACAATGGACATATACAAAAACTCTCAAGAAGCAACATAAATAATAACGTAGTAGGAAGAGGCAACATGTGGCCCTACATACTTGTCTTATCTTGCACATTTTTTGGATGTTACCAGGAAGTACATTTTTTCTTGCTTTGTAGATTATGTGTGTCTTAAATTCCACCAGATTCCCAAACTTCAAAACACATGACTGAAAAATAGCTTAGTAGTAGTAGTACACAGTAGTAGTAGTGTTGCCCCATACCTCTCCACAGTAATTCTGTTTGCCTTCTTTTTTGGATTGGATTAGGTTTACATACTGACTTTAATTAATATCAAGCATTTATTGCATATAATATATTTTTCAAACAACAATAACATAAGAAATATCTGAACCCTATGAAACAAACATACCTTTTTCTTTATTGGCCTGTAATTGGGTTGTAATTGCAGTAGCCATGATGCACCATTCCACTGAGTCATTAGTTTCAACAATTACTCTTCTAAATATTTAAACAATGTTTATCAGATCGTGCCATTGTCAAAAAAAGATATAACACAAGTGAGGAAAAAAAGAGATTGTTAAAGGGTTTAATCAAACGGAAATAAAACAGAGAGATAGCAAGTGGATTAAGGTCACCTGGCTAGAATGCCCTCTTCACATCAATGTCATTTAGATAATTAACAACTTAGGAGAGAAGCATATTCAACTGTCTGTGCACTGGTCACCGTTGGCATGAGAGACTGCCAACTCTCATGGCGTTGTGAGCTGAGAGTATCACCTCACAGTTGTCTTGCCATGCGTTGGGCTCCTCGTGCTCCCTGTGCAGAAGTGGTGGAGCTGACTTTGTGTTCGATTAAATGTGTTGAAGCTATTGCTGCCTGTGTAAAGTCTCAGAACAGCCCCTCTCCATTGTGTTTGTTTCAGCGCTGGTCTGAGAGCCCTGATTTCTGGAGCAGAGATTTGGCAGTCACAGCAAGTGATGACAGAGGCAGTGGTGATATCGCACCCAGAACCCCAAAGGAGGCTCACATTTCAGGCGCATAAGAGGCTTGTTCAATACACAGAACGCAAAAGTTTTGATGATGCCATTGTTCTGAAAATCACATTGTTCAGCCACCATGGCGAAGACTACTTTTAAATGTTTACTTGGGGAGGGTTGGCGTGTTGGACATTAATAAACTTCTGAACTTTTTGAAGACATTTGGCTGCCAATTTGAAATAATTGTAAAGACTGAAAGTCTGGCTCTCAAGATGTCACCATCCTGTTATTTTATTGTCGCTGTTAAATCAGTGTAGGTTGTTTTTCTTTTTGACACATGGGGGTGGGTTGGAGCATGGGGATGTTTGCAGAATGGGAACTTGCAATTCAAGGGTTAAGGCAGCATGAAAGAATCCATTCTCGGTTTAATGACCTAGCCTTGCTGGGCGAGGACGACAGGGAACATGCTCTTGACTTGTACTGAATTTGCCAATTAACACCTCCAATAACAGGCTGCCTCTGAACATCACCAATGTAGAGAGAGGAGGAGCAACTCTCATGCACTTTGTTTTTTCAGCCTCTGATCCTGTAATGATAAGGTCTGTGATATCTTCATACACTGAAAATTATTTTGCCTTATTCGCTGATTGGTAATATTTCTTTCATAGAAGAATTATGTCTGAATAGTTGCAATAGGTTTGAGATAATTCCTCAGTTTACGAGCTACCTGGTCATTAACTATACAACTGGCAATGAAGTTGGAAATATTTTATTTTTCCATGTGCCGCATTAATCCTTATGTACTTGTTGGACATTCTATTTTTCGAACATGCCCATATGGCCATGTGCAGCTTCAATTAGACACACGTATCTAAGATACACTGTGCTTGATTAGCTTTGCCCCCTCTTATTGTTGTACATGAAAATACAAAATATCAGCACTGTGTTCAATACATATATCTGAAGAGATCTGTCCCTTCAAATAAGCTCCCCATGCCAGTCACCCCTCTGGTTTCACACATGCTTATCAGACTCCCAAACAACACCTAGTACAGGTGTGAATATCAAAATCCCCAGTGAAAATCACAGTGGGTCCTCTCACGTTGTCCTCAGAGTCCTCTTACATGCAGCAGTGGCTTTGCATTTGGGCCCTGATGCGACTGGCTAACAGCAACTGCAGAAACACCTTGGCTAAGTGCAAGGTGGACATCCTATCACCAAATGTGCTTAATGACTGAAAAAATAACCACTCAGATCTAATTGAAAAAGGCGCCTTAGTGTACAGTAGCTGGTTATTGCCCAGTTAAATCACACCATAACACAGTAGTTTCACAATTCATTAGCAGGTGCTTTAACAATATACAATAATTGAAAGATGGCTGCATAATTGATAGCAGTTCACACCAAAAGAAAAGTGCAGTGAGCCATCTAATGATAGTAATAAAGTGTAGTGGTTTAGGATAAAGAAGATAACACTTGAGGGTTGAGCTGTGTACAGTTGTGATGACAAAGGCCTTGTCCTAACACTTTGTCAACATAACAGATACAAACACCACAAAGATGTTAGTCATATTAATGTTAGTGGGGCAGATGAGATTCACTATGCACCTCGTTGGGTTTATCACATCATAGCTCTCTTATTCTCATGTTGACCACCTTTGTGCCATGTGTAGAAGAATATGAACCTTGTTAGAGGTGCTACATACAATCAATTCATTTATTCAGTGTTGAGAAACCATCTGGCTTGATTAGAGCTGAATGTCATCCTGGCAGACCAGTTTCCTGACTGACACCTCATAGAATTAGCGGGAGGACAGCTTAATTTACTGTCTTTGCTCAGATCAGACTCCGTGGCTCATCCCGCTGTACTCTAAAGCTCAAATATCAATTGTAAAGTCTTCTGTGAGTCCCGTTTACCTTAAGTCTTTGTCATAGCGTTAGACAGATTCATCATGTCTGGGTTGTTGTTTATTAGTCTTACATAGTGAGATATAACACTTTTTGTGTTCTCTTTGTGGAAGCTGTGAAAATGACACACCATATGTAATACACTTGCTTGCTGTTGGTCTTGCCAATTCCCCCAAGATCAGGAATTCCTGTGCCAATGCTCACACTCTCTCTTTGTCCTTGTGATTTGATTGAGCTTGTTGGGTTGGATGTGTCTCTTTTTGAAGCTGTGTCTGGTATTTAGTTGTTGATTTGATGTCACTCGCAGTCCGGTTAAAATAACTATTTGAACCAGAACATACGTGTTCAGATGTGCCTCCAAGCACAGTTGCTATAATCAGTCATTGATAGTCAAAGCACTAAAGAAAGCTGAAATAATAACAAACCTAAATTAGAGTATCATAAGCAGGTAGTGCAAAGCAAATGGGAGACAGAGATGAAGCATGAAAAGCATATTCCTGAAATGTTTTTTTCTCCTCTGCACAAAAACAAATTGGCTGCATATTTTGTTCACACCTTGTGTAACCGGGGGATAGCAAGCACAATTCTCCCTCGTCATACCTGTGACAACAACCTGCAAAGTGCTCCCAGTGCCCTAATCTGCAAGGCAGAGACCTGCTGCTGCTGCTGCTGCATGTACATGTTGTTTTCTTCTTCCTTAGCTGCTTGTCCCTGTGGTTTTTACATTTACACACCCACCACAATCACACAAGGTAAAAGAATATGCGGGTATCTCACAAGCTACCAAGTTTTTTTCCCCCATCAAAAACATGTTAGGTTTAAATAGAAAGCAATAAAGACAAACCGATGGTGTTTGATTTAGAAATGGCAGTCAGACCATGATTTAAGCATCAACAGATGGCCAGTTGATTGGTTTAAATGAGTAACACCACTGCCTGCTTTAGAGTTGGCTCAAGTAGTAGAGTAGTGTACTACTGTCTTATCATATCTCCTTGTGTGAACGATGATGTCACGGTGATAGATGCTATTCAAGTGGGATCAGACCTACTCAGTGATGCCTGTAGAGACCATCTCTGGGAGATCCCTGTCTGGCTGCATTATTCAACAATACTCCTTACCTCTCTCCAGGCAAAAGGGACTGTTGAATATTTGAAAGATAGATTTGATTTTTTATTTAAGTGTATAGATGAAGATGGGAGAGGGAAAAAAATATAGAGATAGTGCCAGTCGGTGCAGACTGGATGGTCACCAAGGCAACTTGCCGAGTTTTTCTAACTGATCTACGGGACTTCTTGGCTGTCGCACTGGGGGGACGTTTTGGAAAAGTGGGCTTTTTCGAGCACCTTTTGACTGCAATTATGAGTTGACAGATCATTGATCATTTTAGTCTAATAATTATGACCACTAATTAGTTTATAATTTTGTAAAACCTTGCATAGAGCTTTTTATTCACCTGGATCTTGTTTTTATGGCTGTCTTTACAGATCATTAAGAGCTTGTGCTGCTATTAAACTGTTAATCCACAATTTACTTTTTAATTAAAGGTTCTCAGCCTCCTCTGGACTCCTGGGCTGTTTTGTTAAATTGAATGCATCAATATTTCAGTTAGCAACATAAGAAAGGAAATCTGCTCATTGATAACGTACCAGACATTGTGCCAGACAACGATAGCCTATTTCAAAACGGCAGCATAAAAAAAACATGGCTGCAGAACCACTGCTCAGATTCTGACGAGCCAGGCTGAGTATTGATCCATCTGGCTCTGAAGACACTGTCATGTCACCTTTGCATTTAAGTGTTATCTTGTCAGCTTCAAATGATCTAGCTGTCAGATCTGGAAGCAGCCGGCTTGTGTGATGTTGCTTGTTCTCTAATGTCCAGCTGTTACCACAACAGTCTGTACCGGCAGCAGGGTATTTTAATACATTGTGTTTTGTTGCTTAATCTGCAAATATTTTATGACCTAGATACTGTGTGTCTGTATAATTTTAACATGTGATTTGTATCTGTGGACCTGTGTCAGCAAATATACTGTATGTGTAATGCTTTTAACACACTTACACATGACAGCAGATTCTTAAGTAGAAGTCAGTTTTCTTCTCATTTGTTCTTTCCACCATTGTCACCCACTCCCTCAGTTAATTAAAAAGACAACTTACAGTCAATGTTATCAGAAGCTCAGTGGCAGCAAAACCAAGTGCAAACTGGTTTAAAATGAATTCCTTCTTCACAGCAGATGTAAATGATAGTTAAAGGGTGGGAATCCAACCTTGTGGTGAAAGGTTACAAACTCTATCCACCAAGGTGTGGAAACAGGATGAAAATTTGAAAGCAAATTCACTCCCTGCTAATGTATCCTACATCACCTCCAATGATAACGCACACACTGCAGTAATTTTCATGTTTTCACTACGTCGGCTGCAAATGTTTTGAGTCATTCCATGTTTTATCTCCTCCTTTTTCCCCCCTTTTCTCATTCACTAGTCAGTGTACGGTGTCCAATGTCTAATTTAGTCCCAATGTTTCACTTAGTTTCCCGCATTCGTAGAGTGGATCAGTTCCTAAAGGCTCTTGGAGATATCTGCAGACCGGAGAGCGTGTTGGGCTGCTATAAAGGCAACAGTAGGACACTAGCCAATAGTTCACACTTGTTGGAGCATACTGGTGAGGCTGTGAAGATGGATTCTTTCTTCATTATACGGTAGTGTCTGTTATTTCTCATCTTTCCAGTCAGTATGAAAGAATGGCGCAGTGGAATAAATTATTTTCTGTCCTGTATGATTACAGCAGTATGAATTAAGCATTTATATTGCAAAATAATAGTAAGAATAATGATAAAAATGGGAGGGTCATCCTCAGACTCTGGCAAAGTTTCTCAAGAGATAAACTGGTTACCACATGTTTGTTTGTGACAGCGCAGATGTGAGTGGTGAAGACGTAAATCATGTCACATTTATTTTTCCTCTCAACTTGGAACATGGTTCTCTTCCCTGTAGAATTCAGAACTGATCATTAACCTTTCCTTTAGTTTCTTCCCTTGCCTGGTCACATTTCCTCTCTATTTGGTTCCTGGCCCCATATGCCACTTTCCTATTTCCTGCCTGCAGACAGCAGGGAGTAGCTCTATTATCACCTTCCTAGAGCTGTCTTTGAATGTGAGAGGCAATTCCATTTCACTCAGCCATGGGGAGGAGGAGGAGGAGGAGGAAAGGAAAAAAAGCACACTATAGAGCACACAGAAATTGGTTTAGGGTTACTTCTTATATTTGAAATGTAAGACGCATGTAAGATGTTTTACTTTTCTACTTGTTTTGCTTCGTTTTGAAGAATATACAATGCACTGTCTGTTGTGAAGGTTTCTGTAGAATTCTTCCAAATCAGAGAAAAGGTTAAGTGCTGTGTATCATGCCTGGTTGTTGTGTGAACACTTTATCGTCAACCTCCATTTAGGAGTCCTCTTTTGAAATATTAACAATCCTAAAGCAGTTATATTACAGTGCTGTGAAGCTGTGCAAAACATATCGAGGATGCTTTCACTCTCAAGTGTGTTCCCTCCATTTTGCGACATTTTACTCGAAGCCTGTGTTATTTTTGGGTATCCCTAAGTCTTATTCCAGCTTTTATCTGCGTCTAGTTCTTTGGAATGGTAGGGCTCTTGACAATATTGCTCCTGGATAAATTAAACATGAGTTACGTAGAGTGATAATCTGTGGGCCTCTCTTTTCACACTGCATTCCCAATGAGCTGTGTGTTGGCCTGGTGTTGTTGCCTGTGATTTTAATGAAGATTATTCTTGTAACACGACAGTCGCCTGTTTGCTCCTATTCTCCCCCAAATATTTTCTCATTGAAGTGAGAATTTTATGTTCTTTCAAGGGATCTGCACAGGATTTGTGTTTTATTTCAGAAGTATTTCTGTTGCAGGTCAATCACAGGTTTATCCTGGATGTAATTAAAAGATTTTAGTTACCAAAATATTAATGTTGATTAATCAGATGACAGATTTTTGAGTTGTTGTTTTAAGATTAAACATTCATCATTGTGTCAACCGAGTTATCGATTAAACAATGCACTGGCAGACACAGCTGTGACTTGGTAATTAGTACTTATTTTCATCCTGTCTAAGCAATGTAGGCTCGCATTAAAAAAAAGCTGAAGTTCCTGGAATGGAGCCTTCTGTTTTCTATTGTTCAGGTTTAGGCTGAGAGTGCATGAGAAACCTCAGAGGACCTTCATAGGAGTAAGTGCACACTTCATGGCATGGCCACTCTTAAAATGGAACTGATGTTTTATAAATAATTTCAAAGTTACAAACATCAGCCTCACAATCACAGCAATTCAATGATATTCATTTGGCATAAGTCAGTTTCATTTCAGCGTGCTTTTCATCAGAAATGGCTTAAAAAGTAGAGTTAGACTGAATTTTTTATGCCATGGGCTTACTGGGGACAGTGGCCATGTTCTTCACTCACAGACATCTGACAGTGCATGGCAGCAGAAATAACAAAATGGTCACAAACCCCAACTGCACTCCCCGGGTCACACAGGCTCTTTAAATTTTAAAGAGACTAGCAACAAAACCAAACAGTTGATAACAGGTCAGTAGCAGGTGATAAAAGAAGTTTTCATTGGGACATTAGCCCCACCACTAACTTTGTGATTCCTGACATTATATCCTCACCATTTGTTAAACCGAATCATACACATCATAGATAGCAAAGCCGTTCCTAAAGCATTGCTCTCAAGGATTGTCGTACCCACAGGATTTATAATATGTGTTACTTTGCTGTACAGAACAGGTATGAGACAAAATTCACACTGTTATAATTATGCATGAATTAACATACCATCATTGCTCTACTTAGCAGTGTGAATAGCTCATGGTTCATTACCATATAGATACTATACTTTATATCCATAAGAGTGTGTTACTGTAATTACCACACCATCATTGTCCTATGATGTAGAAACAAGAGATAGAAAGAGAGAAATTAAATTACAATAACATGTGCTTTACCCTCTGCCTAATTCAAGAGATAAATAAATATGGTACAGAATTGCAATGAATGTCATTGTATGATATCTTTCACACAATACTTACAATACAGGTTGATTAATTAAAAACAAAACAAAACCCCACAGCAATAACTGCTGAAATGTCAATAAATGCACAATAAAACTGATTCCATTAAAGTTAAAAACCCTGCAACCAATCAATTTAAGTAATACAGGTAAGTCAATTATTCCTGCACCACTGATCATCTTTATGTATGTGTTGTTATACCATTTATATTTCTGCAAACTGTTATGACACCTAAATTACATGGGGACAATTGTGCAAAATTGTACCTATAATAAGAGAGTAATTGGAGAATGTATTTAAATGAGTAAACAAGAAAAGTCATATGAAGTGAAGCAGTGTGAAAGTGTCTTGGATTGAAGGGTTTTAATAACGTACAATCACAGCTGCTTCAGATAAAGAAAAAAAAAGAATGTGTGAATATTTCCTCCAGTGTAGGTTAAGGTATGGGATTAGCATATGAAGCCATGATGTCCGTCCGCTGTATTTCCACTAAACATCTTGATCACCTGTCCCGAGGTTAATTTGCTGTGAGCTTTGTGGTAAAGAATCACGACCATGGGTCTAGTGTAGCTAGGCGAGCCCTTAAAGGACATCTGTAATGAGCAGGTGTAGGAGTGCACTTCTGCGTAGACGAGTGTCTTGGTGTGTCCAGGGAGGACGGCTAATAAGGGTTTAAAAGCCACAACTGTCCACTCCCGCCCCTTAGTAGGCCTCCAGCTGTCTTTTCTGTCAGAGAGCACCCTGATTCCCTCTGACAGAGCAGATCACTGGTGGCAGTAACCACAGGGGGCAATAGTTATGTTAGCATAGCGCAAAGCACTTGATCAGATTAGTCATACTAGATCATTAGAGACTTAAGGTAAATACAGGTTTTTGCCTTTTTTTCAAATTGAAATCAAAGAGCCAGGTATAAAAAAAGAGGAAATACTTCACTTTGATTTATTGATGGAAATTGCAATGTGACGTCTGGCAAACAACATATAAATAACTTAAGGACCATCTTAAATGCATTCCCATGAAATTTTTAGTGCCGCTGTAATATAAGCCACTACCTGTCATGAATCCCAAATAACCTTGGCTCTATCCTCTTAGTTCAGCCCATGTGTGCCTCATTCCTTATTACTGGGCTGACAAGGAAATGTTTACCCATCCGACAAGAGACAAGCCATTTCATAGTCGGAAAAAAGCAATTTCACCTGACTAGAGTAGCACACTATGTCCCCATATCCTTGCTGGCTATAATTTTGTTGTCATTTTGTGTGCTGTGATCATATCATTGAAGTGACAGTGCTGGGCATTAGGTAAAGTCCCTAAGCTGGTGCTCACTTTCAGGCTTTTTCTCTCCTTGTCATTCACATTGATTAGATTAGACCCAGGTGGCAAGCAGATTCCTTTGGCACAACAATAAAAATAAAAAAAAAGGTGATACAGCTTCTGGAAAAAAGCACGTTGTGTTATGCTCAACTGAACAGCCTGAATTGCTTTTATTATTATACTATTATTATCATTATTTATAGCATTTTAATTGTGATCTATTTCTGTATTTTGCTGATTGTTAACGTGTTTATAATGGAACTGTTTCAAAGTGTAATTCAGGCTCAGATCTATTTTTACACTTTACTCACAATAATTGTGAACGACCTATTTGACAAATATAATATGAATAATAAAATATATTTATTAAAAAAGAAGAAGAAAAAAAAGAAGCCATAAACACTGTTCACAGGGAGCCATTAAGCTCAGCTGGTCAATGGAGGGTTTGTGCAAAGCAGGAGGCAGAGATCCTAACCTGCAGTATACTGTCTCCCCAGAGGACAAAGGCTGGCCACCGGCATAACAAACCAGCCCCCTCCTCTTCCTGGTTATGTCCACTAGCTATAGCTAAGCCAATAGGAAGACAGGACGGGCAACGGAGCACCTGGGGAAACAAACTGAGTTGCTGCACGGGTGATTCAACAATTGGTTTGTTCGGGGGGGGCAAGCCAATTTTGCTTATTAAAGATCAGCGATGGAAGTGAACCATAATCCTGTAATGAGGAGAGCCGAGAGTGGCCTCTTCTGCTTGGGCACAGACAAGCCTGTGCTTGCTTGTTTCACAGGAATAGATTGCTGGACCCTGCAGCCCTACTGTAATGACCCCTGTTGTTAGCTTCAGATATTCATGGCTGTTCATTAGAGACACAAACTCGTGGATGATACTCAACAATAAAATGAGCCTTGATCAGTCTCTCTTAATCCTATCTGACTCACGTTCAACACAGGCACATTTGCTGGGTTTATGAAATCGCAGTTTATCCTAACCAAAAGTGATTTCAGTGAACTGGAAATTATTGTAGATGTAGTGATGCTGAACTGGACTTTTTTTTGGACGTTTTATATGCATTTTTGACTTATGAGGGACACACCTTTTAATATAATTCAATTTAATACTTCCCCATACAATTGAAAATACCATATTGTTGAATCACTACCTTTCTTATTGCATAAAAGTATATTATTGCTAATTTTTACCTAATGAGCGGTTCACTTTTACATCCTGTGCAATTTAAAAAAGCCTTGCAGTCACACCAATCCCATTTAAACATCAGGACGTGTTAGCTTGGTAATAATCTTGATAGAAAGTTGAGCAAGAAGGTTTTAAGCTGCACGCCACAGCTCCAGCCGCTCTCTGCACAGGGGACGGAGCCACTGCAACTAATAGCCATTGTTATAGTTAATTTCACCTTCTGAATCAATATCAGCCCAATCAGTTTTATTATACTACAAAGAGGACTTCAGGTAATATGAAAGATCTAATTAAATGATGGAATATTTTCACACATGCAATTTTCTTTTTCCCCTTTGTCAATATACTGAACTGTGAGCTATACTAACAATACACTCAATCCTTTGTTACTTATGTTATTGAGATAAATCACAATTATAAAGTGATAAGTGATGTCCAACCTGCTGGTATCAAATTTGGTCTTAATTTGTGCTTCATTGTTTAGGGATGCATCACTTTTTCAGATCTCATTATTCATCAGTCAAACCTAAAATGAATTTTAATTGGCTTGTGATGATCATTCCTATAATTAATTCTCCAAGACACAAAACATTAAATTCGTTTAAAATCAAATATTTGTTGTTTTGATGATTTGCCCTTACTTTCTGTGAGATGCGTTTGCCACAGCAGCCCTGCTATCAGTGCACTGGTTCATAACTTTAAGGCATCAAATATTTACCAGCTCTGGGACTCATAAACACATCTTCTGTGGGACGCCATGATTTCACGCTATATCACAAACATTTTAAGGCATCAGATGCACTGCCTGTCATGGACTGTCATTTTTGGTGTGTTAATAATATATCTTGGTTTCTTCGGTAGACATACTTTGGCACTCAGCACATAAATAGGTAAATAACGCGGATAAATAGGTAAATAACGCAGCTGACGTTACAGCTGACAGCAGGAATCAATCTTTATAACCACTGTATTTCATTTATTTACTTTTTGTGTGTGTGCTATTATCGTTCATGTAAATTACAAGAAATAGTCTGAGTCCATATAGGTGTCAATCAAATGTGAGTTTATGTGACACTACAAACAAATCACTTTGCTCACATCGCTCCTCAGATTGTCCTAATTAAGAGCGGGCTAATTAAATTACAGCCCTGAGTTAACCAATGATAATACTTGTTTCATTAGCAAAGCAGGGAGAGTGATGGAAAGAAAATCCTTCCTGATTGCAGGATGGTGTCAATTGGTTAATTTGCTGCGTTCGGTGCCTCAAGTCATAGCGAGGCGTTTTCGTGGTGTTAGATTAGGGAAAGACGTGTGCAAAGGCTTGTGATAGCTATAGGTTGAGCTAACAAGGGCTTCCTATTGAGCAATGCAAGTCGAGAATTGCATCTCGCCTGCGAGTAATCTCTCCAAGAAATTTATGAATGTGGGCAGTGGCTTTTCGAGCTCCGATGGATCAGAGCTTTCGTTGCAGGACCATCCTATTATATCTGCAAGTGACAACCTGGAGAGAAGTTCACCTCTGAAAAAAAACTCCAGGGAGATGACGAATCAGTCAGAGGCAGACAATTTTCCCGACTCCAAGGACGCATCAGGGGACGTACAGAGGGGCAAACTCTCTCCTGATCTTCACGGAGTCTCTGACATCCGTCATAATTTCGATGGATCTGCAGGAGAAAGGTGCATCTTTTCTCCATCTACCCAGCCACAGTCTGTCTCAGCAGCTACCAGTGCCATGTTCCCTTATCCGAGTCAGCATGGACCAGCGCACCCGGCTTTTTCTATTGGAAGTCCAAGCCGCTACATGGCCCATCACCCGGTCATAACTAATGGAGCTTACAACAGCCTTCTGACCAACACTTCTCCTCAAGGCTACCCAGCGGCTGGCTACCCGTACGCCCAACAGTATGGACACACTTACCAAGGAGGGGCTTTTTACCAGTTCTCCTCGGCGCAGGCTGGACTGGTTCCGGGAAAAGCGCAGGTGTATCTGTGCAACAGGGCCCTGTGGCTGAAGTTTCACAGACACCAAACAGAGATGATCATCACAAAGCAAGGGCGGTAAGTATTGTGCGCACAGACTTACCTGTCAGACGCCTGTAAAATTAATATATTTACGGCCACATCACTGTGAGGCTTTTGAATCCA
Source organism: Scomber scombrus (assembly GCF_963691925.1). Lineage (NCBI taxonomy): Eukaryota > Metazoa > Chordata > Actinopteri > Scombriformes > Scombridae > Scomber > Scomber scombrus. Next base: position 14,970,780 of record NC_084982.1, read on the forward strand.
AAGTTCGTGTATTAACATCAAATTATTTTCACATAGAAAAGGATAACTGACACAGCATCATGCTCAGTAAATTTCCCAAAAAAGCCAGACGGGAATTTAAACTGAATTTAGGGTGTCTTATTCTTATAGGAGACGCTGCCACTGCATAATATGACGTTCTCTAAATGTGCGTTTCTTTATTTTCAACAGACGAATGTTCCCATTTTTAAGCTTCAACATTTCTGGCCTTGACCCAACTGCTCACTACAATATATTTGTGGATGTTATACTTGCTGATCCAAATCACTGGCGATTTCAAGGAGGCAAGTGGGTTCCATGTGGAAAAGCTGACACAAATGTAATAGGTATTCTAATTTATTGATACATATATTGCACAATTTCATGTTTTGAGTAAAAGTACCTATTGTTTACCACCACAGTATGTGGTTAAAATTCTGATTTAAAAAATGCTGGCAGACTAATTTCTTTAAAATAAAATAAAAAATCATTGTCATTTGTTTAATATTTCTGTTTTTTGCATATGTTTGTAGGAAATAGGGTTTACATGCACCCGGACTCACCAAATACCGGTGCGCACTGGATGCGTCAAGAAATATCATTTGGAAAGCTAAAGCTTACAAACAATAAAGGTGCCTCCAACAACACCGGACAGGTAACATCATATTCAATGTTTAAGTGACAGGTATTTTTTGATAATTTTTGCAACACCTGATAAAATAACAATAATTTAAAAAAAAAATACAATAATATTTTCAGCTTTATTATAACAATTAATAAATGGAGCTGGAACAGTTTTATATCCTGTTTTAATCGTCAGGTTTGAAAGTGAATTTCTGATGTGGGTCTTTAATTGAATCTCCAGATGGTGGTTCTACAGTCTCTCCACAAGTACCAACCCAGGCTCCATGTGGTGGAAGTAAACGAGGATGGGACAGAGGACACCAGCCAACCAGGGAGAGTCCAGACTTTCACCTTCACAGAAACGCAATTCATCGCCGTCACAGCTTATCAGAATACCGATGTAAGAGCGCTCAACATTCACCACAACACTGCGCATTTCCACCCACACGAGTCCATCTCTCATCCGTTTTAATAATTTCCAGGGGACAGAATTTAATGCATTTTAAAAAGAAAATTATTTGACTTTTTAAAAAAAATCTGGAAACATAGCAGAACAGTGCTGATTTTAATAAAGAAGAAAGGTTAAAATTCTGGAAAGAGGCTGATTGGGAATTATTTTACCATTGGCAGAATTCATCTCTCTCTCTCTCTCTCTCTCTCTCTCTCTCTCTCTCTCTCTCTCTCTCTCTCTCTCTCTCTCTCTCTCTTCTCTCTCTCTCCCTCCCTTTCTCTTTTTTTTAAAAGAAAAAATGGACTAATATAAAATACAAAATATATATTTATAACTGAGAATGCTGGATGCTCCTGTGCGCTGATCCCCACATACACGCCTTTGTCAGCTAATCAATGCGTTATTTCCCCACAGATTACGCAACTGAAAATCGACCACAATCCGTTTGCTAAAGGATTTCGAGACAACTATGACACGTAAGACTATTTCCCCCCTTTTTTAAGGATAAAAAAACCAACAACTTTAATTCGATTGTATTCACGTTCATTGTCGCCTATGTATTTTTATTACATGTTGCTGTAATTTACATAAATGAAAGGTCTGATCGAAACTTGCCACCTGTTAAAAATAATGGCTTCCACTTTTATAACTCTGCTGAATCTTTATTATATTTTAATCCAAACTGGAAGCAATATTTTTTTTAAATGAACCAAACATGGGCCTGTTAAAAATGAGCGTTTTCTACTTTTGAATTGCCTGCTATTGGATATTTGACATACAATATTTCTGTCAAAATATTCGTGCCGGTTTAGTCGATAGATGACCATATTTATCTTTCTTTTGAGTTCGCCTTGTCTTGGACTGCAAACATGCGTATTGATGAGTGATTTTAATACTGAACCATAAAATCCAGACATGAAAAGACTGAACTAACAAAGTAGATAACTTTGGCAACGCAGCTTCGCATGATTGAATGTCTTTCTTTGTAAGGCAGTTGCATTATTTCGAAATAACATACTACACTTGAAACCATGCAGTTATCTCCTTTCTAGACAGGCACATTTTATCTTTTAAGAGGTGTGATATATACAGCATACTAAATAATGTATTTGGTGAAAAGGATTCTGGCCGACATTAGTCTCTGAATTGTCTCTGTGTTTGTCTCTCCATCTTTCAGTGTCTACACAGGCTGCGACATCGACCGCCTAACTCCATCACCGGGTGACTCTCCGCGTTCACAGATCGTGCCGGGTGCGAGATATGCCATGCATAGCTCTTTCCTGCAGGACCAATTTGTCAGCACTTATGCCAAATCTCGCTTTCACCCTGGCGTGGGGACTGGTCCTGGCACGGAGCGCAGCGTCCCACTCGGCAACAGCTTGCTATCCCCGCAGCAAACCGAGGAGCCCAGTGTTGCCACCCCCCCGCAGCGATGGTTTGTCACCCCTGCCAACAACCGACTGGACTTTGCTGCCTCGGCATACGACGCCGCTGATTTCGCCGGTAACGCGGCCACCTTGCTGTCCTACGCAGCGGCCGGAGTGAAAGCTCTTCCCCTGCCGACTGCAGGCTGCTCCAACCGGCCTCTTGGCTATTACGCAGACCCGTCAGGCTGGGGAGGACGCACGCCGCCGCAGTACTGTGGCGTAAATAGCAAATCCAGCTCGGTGTTTTCCTGCTGGCCCGCTAACTCTATCGGCGGCAGAGCAGGCACCAACTACCTGGCCGAGGAGGGAGACTCCATCCCGACGGAGAGGTCACCCATCGGCTCTGAGGAGACCAAACCCAAAGACATGACATCAGAGTCGAGCTGGATAGAGACGCCTTCCTCCATTAAGTCCATTGATTCAAGCGATTCTGGTATCTTTGAACAGGCCAAGAGGAGAAGAATTTCACCTTCTGCCACGCCAGTTTCAGAGACAGTATCCCCGTTAAAATCTGAGCTACTGCCCCCGAGAGAGTGTGAGAAAAACTGCACAAAGGACATTGGTTATTACAGTTTCTATCCTCATAGTTAAAACAAAGGAAACATCTATCTATCTATCTATCTATCTATCTATCTATCTATCTATCTATCTATCTATCTATCTATCTATCTATCTATCTATCTATCTATCTATCTATCTATCTATCTATCTATCTATCTATCTATCTATCTATCTATCTATCTATCTATCTCAACAGGTTAATAATAATAAAGGTTAAAAAAAAAGTTGTGACTCTCACCTCCACAGTAAATGGCCAAAGTGTAAATTCTTCCACTACTGACTGACTTCTCAGTTCTTTCATGGGTTGGGCGTTTTGCTTCTTTAAGTCAGAAACACTGTAATTATGAATATAATGTATATAATATTACACATTTGGTGATAGTGATCGGATGTACACAAAATAGATTAAATCCCATTCATAAGTAGTGTTTCTGTTAAGTAGCCTAAACTGTTAGTTAAAAAAAAGATATTGAGGATCTGTACATGAAATGTTCTTGTGTAGCATATACTGGCATAATAATCCCTGTCAGTAAAAAAAAAAACATATATGTATTTTGTACTTTATCAAAACTGTAGGCTACCGAAAGTTTATGACGTTACCGATCACTGCTTCATTCATGATACATGTAGTTGAAGAAGTTGTAAATGTTGGTAATGTAGATTTTGTAGTCTTTTGTTAATTTATATAATTTGATTTATTTCAGCCGGCTATTTTTCATAGCCTGTATACTATGCTGTTGTGAAAATCTCTGTCTCTGCTGTAATGTGATTGAAACATAATAAATGATGTTATCACCAGGACATTTAAGATTTTTTTTTACTTTTACTTACAAAAAAGAGCCGATTTGAATTTCAGTTGTCTTGAAATTGATTTGATTTTTTTTTTTAAATGAAGGCATCATGTGGAACATCTTTAGATAAACACAGAGCTGTTTGATCAATAAGAGAGCTCCAAACAAAAATTAAACAAATGAAGAATATTTTAAACTCACTGTGATTTATTTGAAATCAAGATTAAGCGGAGTCCTCTTTGTCGTCTATCCCTACATATGTGACCGTTTCTTTCAATCGAAGCCTTTGGCCTACAGTGTGTCTGATTGGTCAAGGACATATGGACTCAAAAAACTTAATTGCGGATTTAAAAGTCCATTTAATGATAGTCTTCCTCCATGTGCCAAAAACAGCAAACCCCCCCCACTCAAAAAAAAAGTTAAATTAAGCGTAAAGATAGTGGTCTACTCTGTGAATGGATATGATCGATGTGTTACTTTTATATCTCTCGTAAATGGACCTGACATTATATATAATGCCACAGTAAAAAACAAAACAAACAAACAAAAAAACAAACCCAACATAACAAAAATTGGGGTTACTTTGTCATTTAGTTTGCCTGCTAAGAAGGGTGAAAACTTTCTTTTGGTTTAGTTAAATGCACTTAAAACTGTGGTAAGGTTTCTAAACTACTTCCAGCGGAACTGACCAAAGTGAAGCATTTCCCGTGTGAAAATGTGTGAAGTACCAGCAAAAACAATAAAGATAAACCTCACTTTAAAAAACAAACAAACCTATAATTGATTGCAGATTGTTTAGTTGATTGTTTTTCCTTAATAACTTGATTTAAATTGCGTCATTTGAAAAAAAATAAAATTGAACATGAATATCACATTAATGCTTTAAGAATGTAGGTATGCAATTACAATGACTGAATAATAAACTCAATGTGCACTTAATTGGAATGTCAGTGTGAAGGAAATGCTCGCAGCTGTCAGTGAGAGGTGTGGCTTTAGCTTGTATGCGTGTGTCTGTGTGTGTCTCTCTCTATCTCTCTGTGTGTGTGTGTGTGTGTGTGTGTGTGTGTGTGTGTGAACGCTCCCTCTGACAGTCAATGATAGGCCTTCCCAGTGATAAACAGCAGATGGCGATAACTGAATGCAGGTCCTGTACTCAAACCGCTCTTCAGTATGTGGCCCGGCGCTCTCATGAGGTCAGTCCGCGGGCCAGCCGAGCCTGTGAGAAAACTGAAGCACACGGATGCTTTAAAAATGGCTACTTATTAATAAATTAATTGCTGTTTGGTTTTCTTCTGGATTCAGCTACACATGGATTGAGATTCACACCAGATGGCGATATTATTAAAGGAATCTTTGATGTTAACAGGACTCAAACTGCAGTGCCAAAAATATTCTCAGCAGCAATCCCCATACACAAATGAAAACTACAAATAGGCTGATAAATGCGTTCCCCAATGACAAACAAAAGTTAAAACTACAATACTTTCAGGAAATCAACAAAGAACTCAAAGTCACAACTGAAATACCAGCGTAAAACCTCCCCCTCTATACACTGTACGTATCAGTACTGGTGGCATATAGGTTGAAGTTTAACCTCATTTTTAATTACTTTAATACAACTCAGAGTGGACGCTTTTAACAATAATTTGATAAATCTTCAGAGGGAAATAGGGCAGCGTCTCTGGATGTGTTTGTGTGTTTATTGTCGTGCTCACAGGCATTTAAGCAGGGTGGAAGTGTGCCAAAGTTGTCAGGTGAATTTTTTAGTGCGCTTCCTTCATGCCCCTAAATACTACTACTCAGTGCTCTCAGTGCTCCACCACTAACCATACCAAGCAGCTACAAAAAAGTATCTTAAAATCTTTTTTTAATTATGGGTATTATTCAGTAGTACCTATCAACCAATCCTTGACTGGGATTCACTGTTTTTATGTGGAGAAAGGTGTGTGGCTTGATTCAACTGTTATGCATCAAGAGAGACGGCTTTGCCATTTAGTTCATTTGATGGTTTGGGAGGAGAAGAGCAGACATTTCAGTATCATTCAAGGCAAGACAAGGTCTACAGTGTCACCAGATAGGCAATGAGTGACAAGGTAAAAATATGTAAACATATTTACTAGATCAATGCCCACTTTCTTACCTGGTGCTGGGTGCCTTTTGGTAGTGGAATTTCCATTTAGAATGAGTGAGATGTGAAATGAGCAAAATGTTAGAAAATATTGAAAAGCAAGGTTGGATATTTCTGCTAAAATAGTGCTGGTGGATAAACATGCACATGAATCCGAGTCTTATAAAAAAACCCCACACACAATAGAATAGTTATATAATCTGCAATGAGAATATATATCTTACAAAACATTTAACACGTGACGTGATGCATGATACCTGCTTTTTTCACTAATGCTTTGGTCTTAGAGGCTTAATTTGGGGGCTGGCACGTCCACGTTAACCAGCGCGCATGTTTTTATGAACGCGGAGGACGAACTGCTGACCGACAGTGAATATAAACATGTGACCGCTGTGTGGTCGCTCAGTCATTGCTACACCTGACGGGACTACACACTCTGCTCCATCTCTCTGATACCAGTGAACCGCGTGGACAAGAGGATGGATACGAAAGACCAAGGGGCTCAGATAGAGCCGCTGCTGCCAACGGTAAAGAGCTCTGATCCCTTTGGGACAAATATTTACTTATGTAGATGAATATTTCAGGATGCCTTTTTTTTCGTCCAGACTGTCAAGCTCAATCAGTGTGTGCTATGTGAAGACTAAGGGTATAACTGCAACTGATGGGTTAAGTCGACATCTTTCTGAGTGATGAAATACAGTAGCAACCTGTGGGACTGAAAGCAGTTACAGGTGCAGAGCATACTGACAGAAAATTACTTTGTTTCTCTAACCAAGAGGATTGAAAGTAGGCTATGCCATTTCACAATGTTGACCACTTTAATCAGTTAGTTAGCCAAAATGTTACTTAATATTTTTACATGATGGGAAAGCTACTTTAAAATAAAAAAACTGTGTTTCTCATATGTGATGTCCCATCAGTTTGTGCTAGGCCTATATCATTTTATATTGCAAATCCCTCTTGAGCCAGATGTGCTTTTAAAATAGTAAATTCAGACAGACTTGACCTTGTGCTATCCTAGTATGTGAATACACGGTGGCATAGATTAAGCTTTACATAAAATGCAGCGAATGTGACGTGAGGTTATGCTGCTCTCACACTAAAGCTGCACAAATGCATATTTAGGTGACCAACTCACACAGAAATTTCCTCACAAAGCAACATGTATATTGGAGAAATGATAAAACACTATCCAGATAAAAGGAAATAAAGTCTCTGGGTTCTTTCCCCTCCGGTCTTTGCTGATGATTTTGAAGGAGATTTGTTGTCATTATCCATTTGCTGTTCATTTCAAAACAGATTTTTCCATTAGGCTGAAGGCTTTAGACAGACAGGCTTTTGGCTAAGAGTTTCTTTGCTCTACTTTGAGTGCTGTGTGGCTTTGGTATATGAGGTCACAACCTGACCTTAGAAGTCAGCAAACATTGGAGAAGCCAAAAAAAAAAGAAGCATTTTAGAGTTAATCTTTCATCTGATTTTGAGCAAAAATGTTAAAATGTGAAAATGTTTGATTATTCCTGAACGTGTCAAATTTGATTAAATACTGAAATATACATAAACCTGCTCACCTGTTACAAACTAAAGTGGTGATTTATTGTCTTTCAGGTCCACCCTTCCTTTGGCTCATCAGTTGGGGGTACAAGTTTGGTGAGTTAGATTCCTTGATTATCACAACTTTCATTATGAGGATCAAAGTCAAAATTGAGAATCTGCCAGGGTTAACGTCCATATGAAAATATTTATTTTTGTTGCATTTTCTTGGGTCAAATTCTTTACAGTTTAAGTAGAGGTAAAACAGACTCACTAGTGGAGCCACAGGAACACCCCGTTTGGAGTAACCAAGTTGATTTGATGCACTATGACCAGTTTATCTATTTAGGAAAGAGATGGTACAGTATGAGTCAAGCTCCGTCTTTGATAAGTTGCTGCTCGGCAGCAGTGATGACGTCACCGCTGTAATCTCATGAGCACCATGGTGGCTGTGTCTATAGATGCTCAATCACAAATTACAGCTGTTTAACATGACAGAAGGGCATCAGCGTCTGTCAGGCATGGTGTCAAGCAGGGTAAAGGAGCTGGAACAGAGTGTATTGCAGTCTGACTGACCTGATTACAGAGCAGTAGACACAGAGGGAGAGCTCATGCATTCTGAAAACTTGGAGGCTCCTTGGATCTTCACCTATCTGGTAGGACAAGGCTTGATGCCTTTATTGATGCAAAGGACATATTGAAATTGTTTTGTGTTTAACAGAGAGCAAGATGCATATGTTTACATAGAACTGAATTTAGGACATTCTGTAGATAGAGACCCTTCTCTCTAAGCGTCAACAATTAGTGTAAAAGCCTGATGAAGTGCAAAAGTAAAAAAGAGCTTTACCCTGATGACAACTACTGATCCATCTTGTGATTTGCAGATATCAAATCTGCCAAAATTAGGTCTCAAAGTGGTCAGACACAAAAAAATAAAATCAATTTAGTACTAATCTGTCCTCTTACAGGATGTTCTTGAAGTTTACAGGAGAAAATTTTAAGGATTATAGTGCAATTTGCGCAACATAAAAGCTGATGCAGTTAACGATATTTCTGCCACTGATGGCTCCAAAATTGTCACGGCCATCTGTAGGGATCAGATCCAAGTGTGTGCCACATCCTATCATATCACTTCAGCTGTGTGGTGTGACAGTCAAACAGTTACTTTGCCTCAAAGTCTTCTTCTGGGCCTATTCTGCTTTATGTTACGTTTTGAAACATCCTAGCATCCATTTGTCAAGTCAATCCCTTTCAACAGCTCACGCACAAAACGGCAGTTCTATTTTTTTATTTTTTTTTACAGAACCATCAAGGAGCTGCTTCAAGTAGACCTGTTTCAAGATTGCTTCACTGATTTTGGTCCACCTATTAATTTGTAGTTAAGGCATTGGACAGTAATAGTTTTTAGAAATGCCACCATTGAATATAACACAGTGCATATTTAGTATGAGCTAATGTGGGTTGTGTTTTAGTATCACATACAGGCAGTTTAATCTGAGCAGGGAGTTGATCCATGCACTGCGTATTTGTAGACAGATTATCAACATCAGCCCTGTGGCCTAGCCAGCCCATGTGGCACTGCAGCTGTGAACAGCAGTACCCTTCATTATCATAATGCCTTGATGGCCAACTGGTGGTCAATATCGCTCAGGGAAAAGCTGATATCAAGCAAGCTTTTAGGATAAAACAACCTAATAAATGCTTGACTCAGTTTGGCTGCGTTTAGGAACAGCCAGTATTTGTGAATTTGTAAAAGCAGATGTGTGTTACTGTTTCTACTCCAGGGTTTGCTGCTTGTAAGTCAACACCACTGGTGAACTAATCAACACAGAAGGGTGCCCAGCTCAGAAAATCATGAATATTGGCAGTGTTCATTAGTCACATATATTTCACAGATTGTTCAACAGACATTGTAGCCCATCTCTGAATGAGGGCTTACAATCGAATGGTGGTGTTTCTTGAATTTAAACAAATTGTATATAGATGTTTCTATTTATAAAGGTATCAGTGAATTGCCACATATTAAAAAATATTTAAATATATATATTTAAAAAGGATGCATTCTGTTTTTAACCATGCTAGTGAGCGCCCTGCTCTGTTGGTCATCCCATAGCATTCAGTCAGCTAGTCCAACACTTTGGCATATACGTATTACAAAAATTGGACACCTGACTGAAAATAGTATGCAGTCCAATAAGAATTGCTCAGCTGGTGCATACGCCACAAACGTTTTTTTTCTTCCAGGTTTGCTTTCATGTTGTGTGGAGCCACTGAATATGTGCAGTGGTGTTTCCCTCACTGGCCCTGCCTGCAGGTTCCCACTTGACCCATATACTTTAAATTATAATGATCACTAATTTTTTTTAATCGATTTCTCTGCTTGAGGAAGGTTTGACAAATATAAAACCTGAATTGATCTAATATTCATTATAGAAAAAGTCACAATTTACCTTGTTTGCAGTCTGAAGTTGTCCTGTCAACAGTTTCAACAGTTTCACAGACTTATATTTTACAGTGGTTGTCTATGGGGAAAATGCTTTTTGAGCAGCAGGGGTATTTCTTACTACAATGCTATGAGTGACCACTGGGAAAAATTGGTTGCAAGGCTGAGTGGCAGAGCTTTATCCAGCTCTTAAAAAAATCCAGACAAATGGACAACTGGATTTCCTTGACTATTTGTACAGGAATTCAAGAGTCATAAAGGACTGCCATTAGCTATATTAGAATGAAGACTCTACGCATGCCAACCTACTAATGTTGGCATGCTAATATGCTGCTTTTTGATGTCAGCATGTTACAAACTCCATACAGCAGTATTAATACAATGCAAATGCTACCATTAACATGAGCTGTGCATGATATAGCCTGACTATAGCTGAGACTGATGAGTTCAGCCAAATATGACTGAATATGTCTGAGAGTAGTCGAAAATGGTCACTGTACACAAATCTGTTTGACACCACCACAAACATAACAACTAGCTCTTATATAAAGTGTTTCATATACCAAGCTAGAGCCAGACATTTTTTTAGATCTAGTGAGGATCAGAACAGAGCTGAAAAAAAGGATCCATGAATAAAACATTGCATTAGATTACTTTTATAAAAGCTGCAAGTGTTACCAGCCTCCTGGACAGAAGTTGGGTTAGGCTAGTAGAAAAACCCTATCAAACAAGTAAATACACAAACATTTTTACATTTGCAAAGCATTACCACATTTCTCATAGTATACAAAACTCATGCCTTGTTCACTTTACAGCTAGGTGTTAGAGTTTTTCAAATGAAGAGCATTTCCACAACCAAACATTTAAATGATTTTGCTCTGTCGGCATTTTCCCGTACTTCCGGTTTGACGAAAGAGTGTTGGAAAAACCTGCCCATTGAAATAAAAGCCTGCATCACATTGATGTAAAAAAATTAGTGAATGAGAAAAGTATTTTAATTATTTCCTCACATAAAACCAAAATTTGATCAGAGGTAAATATTGCAACGTGACTGTGATTTCAATGGATCATTTATAAATAACTTAGATATTTTCCTAATGTCTTCACAGGTTCACCTTAAATGTTTTGGCTTTTTCCACTCTGCACCATAAAGACACACATTTCACTAGTGGTAGGCTAAGTGGGCCATTGGTTTTCCTCCTATAGACTGCAGGAATACAGTAGTGTGGATTATTGTCACCTCACTTCACAGAAGCTTCTGTCCCCACTCTTGGCTGTCTGGTGTTGTCATTAGTATGCCCATTCACTGTTTGAAGATAGACAATTTATCTGTGAATGTTTGTGTTGAGTCATAATAGTCAAGTGTTGGTGTTCAGCCTCAGAAAACATCTGTGTAATGTTGCAAAGCTGCAATATAATGATTGACAAATAGTTTTTTATAATAAAGGTAAAAGCAGGTGAGTTTTTATCCTAGAATGTAACATGTCTTTGTGAGTATTTCTAATTCCCTCTTCCCACCTCGTCCCTCTTATCTTCTTTCTCAAGTGTTACATAAGCAGACCAGCATTAACATCACAGAGTATTGGTTTTCTCAGTGATCTGACTCTAATCAACTAGATTCATGTGCGCTGAGCCACCTCCTGCTATGACAATGACTGCCTCTCCTGCTGCGTTTCACAAGTAAAGCTGTCAAAAAAAAAAAGGCACTGGAAGTGGTTATCTGCCTATTAACCTCTGTCACATGTTGAAAGGATGTGGAGGACTTATGAGGGTGGCATCAGCTTGGTGGTGCCATAGAACAGGAAGCTCAAACAGCCTCAATGACATTTTCAGCGGTCATCTCTTGTAATCTGACAAAAGCTCTGCACTGAGGATTATGTTCTTTTTGCAATGCTTGCTGTCTGTCACTTCAGTTTTTGAATGTCTGTGTCATCTATTAAAATAAGATGGAAAATGTGATTTGGATAACCTCTATACAGCACCCTGCTAATGTGCATGTTGCAATGACAGGTTAACAGAATATTACGGCAATCATAATGAAACAGTGTAATTTCATTTGCATTATAGCCCGACAAATTGTTTTGTCTCTCTCCACCAATTAAGGACAAAGGTGGGTGTTAGTAAAATATGGACAAATCAAAATTAATTGAAAAAAAAAACTGCTTGTTATGAAGAATGCCAATTTATTTGTTTCAAGTGTCTTGAACAGAAGGAAAACTTTAATTGTTGGAAGGTAATTTAGTGTTCCCAAAAGCTTTCTTTTGGGGGGTAGGATGTAACTCTTTCCTCTTCTAGATGGCATGTGCAATTAGTTTCTGTGGCAACTGTGCTATTCAGTTGGATAATGTGTTTGTTCATAATGTCCTCGACTGCTAGGGAACACCAAGTCAACAAACATTTTATTTCATGTAATGTTCAGGATACTACAGAAGTATACTGGAAGATATGTTATTCATGTTCCAATTTCATATGTGTTGTTGGTAAGATATTATATAACTGAGCTCCTCAGTAATGTTTATAATGTTATAAGACTGAATATGTGCAACTGTTTTTATCTATGTGTTCAACAGAGGAATGATGATGAGGCCGTGGTGGACAGAGGAGGAACACGGTGCCAACAGAGAGCTGACTTGGACGACGAAGATCTTGAAGGTACCTGGACGGACATGCAATGCATCTGGAATACAAAAAGCCTCAAGGAGCGAAATACTGCAGCTGAGTCCGCCCACCCTGCCCTCAACACTGCTGCTTTTCTCTTGACAGATATTTCATAGTTAAAAGATAAGAGCAGAGTGGGAGGTAGAAGCTGTGGGTGAGCTGAGTTTGGATTGGCAATTTCATAATCACTGAAAACGTGGTAAAGCACAACAAAGATACAATCAGTATGAGACACTTTGGTCAGCTAAATGCCAGAAGTTTTCTTTTTCTGTAGCTACAGACAAAGATAACGAAACACAGATTTTCAGTGAATTTAAAAGGCTTCATCTTTTTATTTTCAAGTAGTCATAGGCTGTAATAAAAAACAAGCCTTTTGTGTCACTTATAGCTTTATGGGAATCGCAAGCCATAGTATGCTCAGTTATGGCACATGGCCATAATGCAGTTAGCCTATATCTACAGAATGACACTGCAAGTGTGGGTAGGCTACTGTGAATATCATGCTTGGTTATTGTGTGTGTGTGCTAATCATGTTTCACCAGTGAGTTTGGAAACAGGATTATCCTCAGGATATTAGGACTACACTTTAACTGAAAACATATTTGACATGTAAAAGCTTTCAAGGGCTCTACACAATGGTTATCAGGTTCATCGTTGGGCTCCTCTTTGTGATTTCTTTCCAGATGCCGATAGCAAAAAAACAGCAACAAATAAAAAGAAGAAGAAAAAAAGCAAAATTAGATCTTGATGCTACAGAAAACATTGGGATGCTCTTGGGACATCAGAACAAAAGATCATGCTGTGTATAGCATTTCCTAAAAGATTATTGAATTCAAATTGAATTTAATAAACATTAAAAAAAAAAAGTTCAGCAGGTGTTAATAATGAACAGAGCAGAAAAACAGGCTATTTCCTGTTATAAAAGTTATAATTGTAGAAAAATCCTGTCCGTGAACATTTACAAATGTCCTTATATCTGCTTAATTATAACATTTGAAATGCTTGTATACTACTTTTAAATGCCAAATAGGGGCACTTAAACTAAGTGTTATCATTAATTACCAATCCAATCATTATGACTCATTCTGTAGAGCACTCTCTATACAGTATTGTCTGAATCTTCATGCCATACTCTAGAGAGATGAGTGGGCTGATACACTCTGCCTCATACCTGCACAAAAACAAACATGAAAATATATATAAATACTGTAGTATATTATACAGTATACACTATACTTTCATGGTAGGTATTTAAAATTGAGTTGATCAGATATGCTGCTTTTATACTTCCATTAATAATTAAGGTCATTTGCCACTGCTGATCAAAAATACTAGGTTTTTTTTTAACATTCACAACTGATATAAAATGAAGACACATTACATAATAGTCATACAATGGACCCTAAATATAACATAGACATGAGGGCTTTTCCATCAAGATGGCACAGTGGATTATTGTGCCTGGTCGTACATGTGTACATGCATGTGGATTTTTATTTTAGAAAACACTTGCCAATATTTAATATCTTATCACCAAATCTTTAAAATTAGATATTTCTTTTTGAGCCTTTTACCCTCAAGAGGTATCTTATCCCACTTTGAGTTTTCCCAGGACCAGAACCCACTTCACAAACTATAGTGGCACAGTGATTTGGATAATAGTTCATTGTACAGCCAGAACAGGTGGTATTTATGTTGCATCATATATAGCAGCAGAATTATATTATTGCATATTGACTATTTGAGCAATGCACATCACAGTAAACATGCCCTGGATGTAGCAGAAATTCATGGGAAAATATATAAAGCTTAATGGAGTAACACAAAGTAGTAGTGCTTAACCATGATCAGTGAAATCATTGTGATTATCTGTAAAGCTTCTGAAAGTAAACATGCGCGCGCACACACACACACACACACACACAGACACACACACACACACACACACACACACACACACACACACACACACACACACACACACACACACACACACACACACACACACACACACTGCAGATGATCCTCCTCTAACCTCTGTGTGCAATGTATTTCCAGGTCACAGGACTCTCTACATTGGGGTCCATGTCCCCTTGGGCAGTACGAGACATCGCAGTCATCGCAGGCATTCACGTCACCATACAGTCAAACACAAGCGGAGGGGCAGAGAGCGGACCTTGATGGAGGATAGAGATTCTCCCGTTTATGGTACTGGCCACAATCCTTACTTGCTTATATTTTAGTGTGCAAACACAATAGTTGTACCTTTTTTCACTGTGTCTTACTAACTTAAGACTTGATATGACCATTTCAGTTTAGATCACTCATTTTAATTCTTTGTGTATCCAGACACTCCCTCCCAGAGAGTGCAGTTCCTGCTGGGGACAGAGGATGATGACGAGGAGCATATTCCTCATGACCTCTTCACAGAGATGGATGAAATCTGTGTGAGGGAGGGAGAGGATTCTGAGTGGAGGGAAAGCGCCAGGTATTGTAGACTATCATGTTATTAACATGGCAAATACACACAGTTACGACATACATGTCATTACTGAGAGCTTTGATTGAATGAACCGGTCATACTGGTCATCCCACTTATACTGATGAGAGATGTACAGTAGCTGTGTGTTACTGCTTCTACATTAAGTAATTGCAATTCAATGTTGTAATGGCTGTGGCATTAATTTATTACTTTCTTTCTATGGTAATTGTTAGTGTTAATCAAGATGCAGAATAAACTGTATTATATTATGACTTTACAATATAACGGTATTATGTTACCATGGTAAATCAGACATATTTTATTTACAGTGATATCCTGATAAGATGGAATAAGGAAGTAGAGAAAATGAGTAAAACTGAGAGAGAAAAAGAGATTCTAGAGCTATATGAGGGAAGAGAGGAACTAAGATAAATGAGCTTTGGAAATGCAGCTAGAGTGGATGGCAGGCCAGTTTGCCATCTGCTGGCCTCTCCTAACTCCAACTCTAACTCCTGTTACAGGTGGCTGAAGTTTGAGGAGGATGTTGAGGACGGAGGAGAGCGATGGAGTAAACCCTATGTAGCCACTCTATCTCTACATAGCCTGTTTGAGCTGCGCAGCTGTATTATCAACGGCAGTGTGCTGCTTGACATGAGGGCTAATACCATTGAAGAGATTGCAGGTAACTCTTGCGCTGGTGCCAAGTCCAAAAGTTGTTTAGTCTACTAAAGGCCCCTGAACTCAGAAAAGGATGTCTTGGTTACCATTAACACATTTGGAAGGTTCCTTACTTGATAAGTTGACTCTCATTTTACCTTTGAGGGAAGCTTTTGTCTGAACTTCTCACTTTTGCACTAAATTTAAGCCACACAAGACAAACGCTTCAGCTGGAACCCTGAAACATTAATGCAAACAGCTCATCTGCGTCTTTTGTAGGAATGGTGCTGGACCACCAGGAGTTGTACGCACCATTGGGGGATGAGCTCAGAAAGAAAGTACGTGAAACACTGCTGAAGAAGCATCATCACCAGACGCATAAGAAACTGGCTAACCGCCTGCCAATTGTACGGTCCATTGCTGACATGGGTCGACGGTCATCTGAAAACCACCTGGACAAGAATGGTGAGGAAACCAGAGGGCTGCGATAATATAGTCTTTCATAATGGATTCTTAACATGGGAGTTGAAAGATACATCTGATGGGTCATGAGATGAAGATAGCAAAGCGGAAAAACATATTTCTAGTTTTAAAGTCTGCACATAAATCATTCCACACAGTGAAGCTCAAACAGGATTTTACCTATTAAAGTCGGTTACTGGTTTGGATAAATTTGTCGTTGTGCAGGAAGCTGCACAATGTTTGATGTTAGTTGGGCCTGAAAACTACAAGTTTCAAAAGAAAAAAGTTACAGTTAATGGACAGGGATGGGCTTATCAGACCTAGCTCTGTAGCCCACTTCTCATCTCTGCTAGCAGCTCTGACAGTAGATCTGCTTCTGGTCAGCCAAGTAAGCATTTGATGGTGTTATCAGTTGTTGAAATTAAAGTCACTTTTGTTCCAAGATCTTTGCAACTAATTTCTCACTCCATTGTCTGGATTGTTCAGGTCAGATGTCATCGTCCCAGCCTCAGTTAGCTGGTCATGATGGGAAAGGAGACAGCAACAGAGAGAACAGTGCTGTGGACTTTAGTAAGGTAAGTGCAGTTGCACTACAATGCATACTGTTTCTCAAGATATGGGCTTAATGTCAGAATACATTTTGATTACCATGATGTCTGTGAACAATGGGACTGATCACATTTTGATCAGAGTGAGAATTACAGTGTGGATCTGTCAGGATACGGCAAACTTTGATTAGTATGTTATATTTAATGAATATGAGCAGAATTGTGTTTTTTCAACTATGAACAGGAGGTCCTTGTTGGTATTCACAATGGAAAGGTAATCTACTAAGGGATTAGGATTATAACCATGTTAAGTATGATAAAAGTCATAAACCCTAGATGATAACCCTGTGACAAATGCACACAGCAAAGAAAAAATAAAATTGTTAAAGCCTTTTGCGTAATGTATATGGTTTTGACTTTTCATGTGCTTTGTCCTGTTCACTGAAACAATTACAAAATGTGCTTTGCTTACATTGAATGCAGCTTTGGAACTGCTGAACTGAATGTACCAAATCATTAACAGTAGCTTTTTAACTTAAATATAGAACTTCTCTTACAAGTTATACATTTCAGGGCAATGATCCAACTAGAATTTTACCTCTACAGCAGCTGCAGATTATTATCTACTTGATGCACAAAGCATAATAATCAATATTACTTGTACTTACTTAGTAATCAGCAGTGTTTATGTAAGTCACGACCCATCAGTGTATCAAAAAATCTTTTGGATAGTTCTGAACAGCCACTTTGGAGCTGTGTGAACCCTATGACAGAATAAACAACACCCCAGTCAAAACTTGTCAACTTCACATAATTATTGCTGAAGAATCAACACCTTTAATATTCCAAAATTGGTTGCACAATGCATTTCCAATACACCAAAGACTAGAAAGCAGTTCTAAGTTTCTTATTTAGGGTCGGCTTTTATATACTTCTAGGCATCATAAATGTATACAACAATAGATAACTCCATCCTTATGAAGTATTATGTAATGAATCCAGCTAACATCTACATTTGAATAATCTTTTGTAATATATTATTGTAGCACATCTATGTTACATCTGCTGAGATATAAAGCCTAGATAGATGGACTATATTTAGACCAGAATCCAGTCAAACCGTTTTATTGGGGGCTTAATGTGAGGATAAATTGTAAAAATTATTAATTATTTGTAGAATGCACTTATTATTATTTTATAATTTTTCTTGTCAAAGCATGCTCTCAGTCAAAGCCGCTTAGATGATAAGCTAGCCAGAAAGGGTGTCAAGACCTTTTATATGATACTCTAAAGACCTCTTTTTGCCCTTTTCAGACAGACATGCATTTCATGAAGAAGATCCCGATAGGAGCAGAGACGTGTAATGTCTTAGTGGGAGAGGTGGAACTTCTGGACAAGCCAGTGGTGGCGTTTGTCCGCCTTTCACCGGCGGTCCTGCTCAGTGGGATGGCTGAGGTCCCCATTGCCACCAGGTCATAATAGGTTGATTCAACTACACCCACTCAATCCCTTCTATAAATATCTCTTATTAAACCTTCTAAGCCCAATCTAACCTTTACAGTAAATGTGCAGCTGTGTTGGTTGTGATTTAGGTTTGATTTGTCAATGTATGTTAAAAGTAGATTTAAAAAAAAATCTTTTATCTGTTTTTGCCTTTAGGTTTCTGTTTATTCTCTTGGGGCCCTTGGGTAGAGCGCCCCAGTATCATGAGATTGGAAGGTCTATTGCCACACTTATGACAGATGAGGTAAGGATTAGCTAAAAAGCACATTTATTACCATGCCAACAACTTGTAGATTTTATTAATTCCTTAATGTTTGGGGAAAAGAGGCTGGAATAGTTTGAATGTCAACCAGATGCCGTATTTAGATTTTCTGCAAGCAGTTTGCATAGATTTCACAGGCCAGCAGAACTTAACAATTTCCTAAAGTGATGGAACATTTCTCAGCATGAAACACAGCTCAGAGCTTTTATGACAAGCTTTTGGCGATTAGTCAGCCCTCCTGTCCTCCTTTTTGTCCAGGATTTAGGCTGCCATCCATCATCATAGAGGAAAAGATGGGCTTTGACAAAGTCCAAACTCACTGTTAGAAATTCTTTGGAATGAGTAGATTTGATGAAACTGGATATTTTACAGGGGAGAACAGTGAGCTAGTGGGTTTTGTTTCATAGTGAGGTCTAGATTTTAATATCCTAGCCTTGGTTCTGTCTGTGCATAGTTTTTTTTCAGCTATAAATCTTCTGTACTTCCAGGTTTTCCATGATGTTGCTTATAAAGCTAAAGACCGTAATGATCTGATCGCTGGGATTGATGAATTCCTCGATCAAGTGACAGTCCTGCCTCCAGGAGAATGGGACCCATCCATACGGATAGAGCCACCAAAAAATGTACCTTCTCAGGTGAGTTAGGTTGTTAGTTACCTGCTTTTCTCCTTCTTTGGATTTCGGACATGAAAAATAATCTATCTTCTGTGCATTGTTTGTTAAACAGGAGGGGAGAAAGAAAAGTAACAATGCATTAGGAGAGGGTGATGAGGAAGAAGAACCTGGTGGTCACGGGGGTCCAGAACTGCAGCGCACTGGAAAGTGAGTGAATCACAGATGTCATGTGGTGTGTACATTTTAAACACAAGTAGAATATGTGAAGTCTACACAAACATATTTTTAAAAAGTCTTTAGGGTGCCCCATATGTAGCTCTCGAGCTTAGAGTGCAGTGTTGTGGCAGTACAGCAGAGACCAGAATATTCTCACCATAGAATTTAAAGATTTACACAATACAATGCATTCTTTTTGTTCTATTTGCTGTTTATTTGTTGGACAGGGCTTTTTGAAAAAGTAAATGGAACTTAAAGTACAGTTGTTGATAGATAAAGATATTTGTTGATCTGCTTCTGAGACTGCATCATGATTTAAATGACTGACATTTGGGTTTTTGGTGCTCAGATGTGTTTTGTAGTTGTTCATAATAATTGGTCTTATGTCTCTTCCAGAAAATATTGTCTGGCTGGCTCCTACTCAGAATACTCATTTGTCAATAGTCTTTATTTATTAAAGGTTTTCTAAAATGTACAGATTAAAATAATAAAGCCATTATACTCCAAAACACCACTTTTCTACAAAATGTTCATTGTAATGCTGACTATCTATTTCTGGGTAAAGTTGGTGTGTAGTTTGCAGTCAAAGTGGTTTCCATAGAAACAATACATCTTCGGGATCTCTATTTGTAGCTAGACTTTTATATCACAGGGACATAGCACAGTAAGCTTTAAACCATACTCAAGAGTTGAACATTGGGAAGAAAGCAGTAGAAGGAACACAAAATCTTATACACCTTTCAAAAATAGGCATGTCAAACTGAAATCTATTCATTTTAACTTAATGTATATTGTTGATTTTCTTTTATGTTTTAAAATGAAAATTTGACTTGTGTATAACTGACAGTTACCTTTGTATTTTTAGGTGGTTTGGTGGTCTCTTTCTAGACATCAAGCGCAAAGCACCTCACTACCTGTCCGACTACTATGACGCTTTCAGTTTGCAGTGTGTGGCCTCTTTCCTATTCCTCTACTGTGCCTGCATGTCCCCAGTCATCACCTTTGGAGGACTTCTGGGCGAGGCAACAGAAGGACGCATAGTAAAACACCTGCTATTTATTATAGATGTTCAAAACTTACTGCCAAGATTAACTGTGCATTGCAGTAGAATTTGGTATATTAAACCAGCAGTTCTGTTTTGCTCCATAGTTTTAAGGCAACGTTCTGTCAATCATTTCCTGCTCCACTTTTCCATTTTCCAGAGTGCAATTGAGTCACTGTTTGGAGCCTCACTGACCGGAATAGCCTACTCCTTGTTTGCAGGGCAGCCTCTTACCATTCTGGGCAGCACAGGGCCAGTGCTGGTCTTTGAAAAGATATTGTTCAAATTCTGCAAGTATGTTTTATTTTATCACATACCCAATCACCTGAAATGCATTTCATCTATACATTGCATAATTTTGTGATTTGTCTGATATTTTATCGGCTTGCTCTAGGATAAATTCTGTTGATATGAATGTACCATCTCTCAAACATCTTGACTCCTATAGACCTATAAATCATCTGATAATATAGACAAATGGATTGCATTTCATTCTGATAATCTTCCTCCAAATCACCATATTACTAACAGTAAATATTCTTATGTATGATGTGGTTTTATCTTTTCCCCCCTGTCTCCACACAGAGAGTATGACTTGTCCTATCTGTCACTGAGAGCCTGTATCGGTCTGTGGACAGCTTTCCTATGTATACTGCTGGTGGCCACAGATGCTAGCTCCCTTGTTTGTTACATCACACGCTTCACAGAGGAAGCCTTCGCCTCGCTCATCTGCATCATCTTCATCTACGAGGCCTTGGAGAAACTTATCCATTTAGGAGACCACTATCCCTTTAACAAGAACAACAACCTGGAGAAACTCTCCTTGTACTCGTATGTGGACACTAATTCCCACAAAATATATTGTTTAAAATAATGAAAAAAAGACTAAATCTGTTTCTTGGAGGTACTGTAAATCCCTGACAGATGAGGGATTATTTAGTCACCCAGATGTTCATGTGCTTCCGCAGATGTTCATGCGTTGAACCTTCTGACCCGACCAATGGCACCCTAAAGTATTGGGAGACCAACAACATCACTGCTTCGGAAATCTACTGGGAAGCCCTGGAGGTCAAGGTACTACTAAAAGTATCAACAAAAAAAATAAAAAATAGAATAAATATGAAACAAAAGCAAAACCAGATCTCTCAGTCATAGAGATTTTAAATGCATACATCAGCAGGAATTATCGAGTTACACAAAGTACATTTAGGTTGTCTACCTTTAAGTGGCATGCTCTCCCAGATGGGGAGCAGAGACAGCAGAGATTAAGGCCATGTGGGCTGGATTATATTGGATTACTCATTGCAAATCACTATAAAAGCACATTTTTGTACTCTCTTAAGTTTTTTGTGCCGGATGCTCATAAACCCGTTTTTTGTAGTGTGTTGATGCGGATGTATTGCTAATCATATGATAAACATGAATGACTCTGTCCTCTATCTATATCTTTGCAGGACTGTATTGAAAAGCAAGGGGAGTTTGTGGGCAGCGCCTGCAGCCCTCATGGACCATACGTTCCCGATGTTCTCTTCTGGTGTGTCATTCTCTTCTTTTGTACTGTGCTCCTGTCTGCCTTCCTCAAGGAGTTCAAGTTCAGCAATTACTTTCCCACAAAGGTATTGTGCATCATTCATTATCACAACAGTATGCATTATGATCCAAACTGAAGACAAAACTACAACCTCTGTTTAACCAAGCTTTGGTTATATAGGATGGTGCAGTGATACACTCTAGTGGTGTCATACTGCTACTGCATGGAGAAAATTGCAAAATGACAGGGTCATGTTTAGTACTAAATAAGATTGAAACAGTTTTTTTTGAGGGCATTTGAAATAATTTTGATAAGTTTGCCTCTTCATTAGGTGAGGTCCATCATCAGTGACTTTGCTGTTTTCTTCGCCATCTTCATCATGGTTTCGATCGACTATGCCTTAGGGGTCCCCTCTCCAAAACTAAAGGTTCCAAGTGTATTTAAGGTGAGACAAGACCACAAAATAAACTGTTCAACAGTTTTTCCAGTAACATCATCATTTTTCATGCACTAATTATGTCTAACCAGTGATAATAATTTCTTATCAGCCAACCAGAGATGACAGAGGTTGGTTCGTTAACCCGCTAGGGCCCAACCCCTGGTGGACGGCAGTCATAACAGTGGTTCCAGCTCTGCTTTGCACCATCCTCATCTTCATGGACCAGCAGATTACAGCTGTTATCATCAACAGAAAGGAACACAAACTAAAGGTGCTTTTTTTTTAGCAGAGGACTGATGTAGCATCTTGGAGATGTGCTGAGTATTTGAACTCAGCATGCCTGAGTGCATGAAAATTGTTAAACTGCAGCTTAATTTACTGGCGTTTTCCCTTTCAGAAAGGCTGTGGGTACCACCTGGATCTGTTCATGGTGGGAATTATGCTTGGTGTGTGCTCTCTGATGGGCTTGCCATGGTTTGTAGCAGCTACTGTCCTCTCCATCACCCACGTCAACAGCCTGAAGCTCGAGTCAGAGTGCTCTGCTCCTGGGGAGCAGCCCAAGTTCCTCGGCATCAGAGAGCAACGGTTTACTGGCCTCATGATCTTCACCCTCATGGGCTCCTCTGTCTTCATGACATCTACACTTAGGGTAAGTGTCTGTCTTTTTGTCTATTTGGATTCTTGTGCATTAAGTCTGTTTAAATATAGCAATTACTGACATACAGTATATAATGGCCTTACTGAGTAATGTTTTTCTTGTCCGTCAGTTAATTCCTATGCCTGTGTTGTACGGCGTATTCCTTTATATGGGAGCATCTTCTCTCAGAGGCATACAGGTAAGCTGACTATATGTTATACAACTTCTTTTGCTCTCTACATGTGGAACCACAACGATGCAATGCTTTCCTGATAAAACATTTGATATGACTGACTCTGTAATTGTATGTAGTTTTAGTAAAATAAATAATTTAGCTCATGTTGAAAGTTAATTGCAGATTTATCTTTCAGATTTTTTATTAGGCTTTATGGTCATATCAGGCAGGAAAACAGTGGTCTGCACTTTTAAAATGAAAAATGCGATTATCACACACTTGAGGCCCTGTGGAGAAGTTGCATTATAAAATATGAAACTTTTTTCAGATTATCTGCTGAAATCAGACAGAGAGCTGATCAGTGGTTTTAAGTTTCAATTCATAAGACCCTTCCACCAGATAATCTGTGATTCTCACCAAGCCATGATAGGGGATCGCCTCCATATTGTCTGGCTGCCCAGATAAGGTGTTAATTGGCCTCTAGTGTGTTCCCACCATTCTCAGAACACCTGACTGTTATTTAATTGCCCTGTTTTCTTTTTGTTTTCTTCACTTTGAAGTACTTTCTATTTTAGGTAATAGAAGCATGTTTAAAAGTATGACATGTATTATTATTATCTTTATAAATAAAAGCCTGTTACTGCACATTTGTCTATATATATATATATATATATATATATATATATATATATATATATATATATATATATATATATATATATATATATTGTAGGAAATCAATGAGTTCAAAGATGCGAAAACCTGCAGAGTTTGACGTGCTTTGTCACAACTATGAGCCCTTTTATACAGCAAATTATGCAAAAAATGATAATTGAAGCATTGTGTATCCTTCATCCTCTGCAGTTCTTTGACCGTCTTACACTGTTCGGTATGCCAACCAAGCACCAGCCAGACTTCATCTACCTGCGACATGTACCTCTGAGGAAGGTGCACCTCTTCACCATCATCCAGCTCAGTTGTTTGATTCTTCTCTGGGTTATCAAGACCTCCAAGGCTGCCATCGTCTTTCCCATGATGGTGTGTAAACAGTCCAAATATTCTATCTGCAGGTCTATTAGACAGACATCTAATAGTCTAGAAGTATTAGGCTTATTTAGTAGTATTAAGCTAGACTATTAATAGTCTAGAAGTATTAGTATTTGGGTGAGGGTGAGAGTATTTGTTTTCACAATTTTTCTTAAAGTTTTCTTTGACACAATAAGCTATTTTGCAGGTTTGTGTTCATGACTGAACCTACAGTACCACAAATGTTTGGTACTGTTAATTATCTCCTGTTGGTTTGAAATCTGCTGCTTTTCAGATGTTGTTTTATATTTTCCCCAAATGGTATGTGAAACACATGAAAAATATATCTATCATAACTTGAATTTCAAGTTCTTTACACGTTGTAAACAAATGTGTCATACTCAAACAAAAAATTAGCACAATAAATCTGATTTGACCCTCATTTTAACCTCCATACTCCACTACTCAGCACTGCAAATTGTTGCTGTTTCCACTAATACTTGCTTCTCATTCAT
Organism: Scomber scombrus; assembly: GCF_963691925.1. Taxonomy (NCBI): domain Eukaryota; kingdom Metazoa; phylum Chordata; class Actinopteri; order Scombriformes; family Scombridae; genus Scomber; species Scomber scombrus. The sequence continues at coordinate 14,995,499 of NC_084982.1, forward strand.
TTAATTTCACCTGCCTCCTCCACACATCTTCCCCCTTTATTAGCACACTGAAGTGGTATGAATTCATATGTTTTTTCAATGCCACAGGTGTTGGCTTTGGTGTTTATCAGAAAGCTAATGGACTGCATCTTCTCCAAGAGAGAGATGAGCTGGCTGGATGACCTTATGCCAGAGAGCAAGAAGAAGAAGCTTGAGGATGCTGAGGAGGTGCTGTACCTGTTCACCACAACATGCATGTCAATTTCAATGTATTTTATGATTTTTTTTAATACATGTATTTAATCTTATTATTCCTTCAGGAGGAAGAACAGAGTATACTGGCAGAAGATGACGGAGCAGTGCAAGTGCCATTAGAAGGGTTCAAGTAAGTTACATTATGATTGCAACGTTTTAAGTAATGTCACCTGTAGTTTCTAAATGTAATTTCATGTAAAGAATACATGAATTGTTGCAGAAAGATGAAATGGTAAATTGTTATATGCCTTCTCTTTCCACAGAGGACTACCCATCATAAATATCACAGATGAAATGTCAAAAGGTTCTTTTGGAAATACGTGGAATGCCAACAGCTAAGACACTTGAGAAAGAATTGAGACCTCAAAACATTATGGTAACACTTTTAGCTTCATTGAATATACTGTTACTCTTATAGTTAGGTAGCTGATGTAATGGTTACTCATATGTCGGGTTTTAAATAAACACAGCAGTAAAAATAGTCAGCTCAAGCACTACCAGCATTTCATTTCATTTCATTTCATATCATACTGTATACATTCAGTGTTTTCAATAATAATATAATGTGAGGTGCACTATGTGGTTATTAACTGGTATTAAAAAGACAAAGTGACAGTTAATTGGAGCACAACATAAATGTAAAATAATGTAAAATTCACATGCTGCCTGCTTTATAAAAATGTCTTAAAGAAAGTTTCTTGTTTCTGTGTGTGTCTTGTTTCTTAATAAAACAAGAAACACACAATCCCGGCATTATTCCAAAAAGAAATACAACACACTAGTGTTTACTATATATTGTATTCTATAATCACCTCATCTGCAAAGGTTATTATTTTCCTCAGCTTTGCTAAAAATATCAGTTGTCACAATCAATATAATGTAAATTTAGTAGAATGACTAAACAAAACTAAAATAAATGATGAACAAATAAACCAACCTTGCATTGATGTAGATTTTTGGATTTTTAGATTTAAAGGAATAGTTTGACATTTTGGGAAATATGCTTATTCCTTTTCTTAGATGGAAAGATCAGGTACCAATCTTCTCATCTAGATCTGAGAAAAATAAAAGTGAACTATTTTTGAATAGTTAAAAAAAAAAAAAACTTAAACTATTCCTTTAAATAGACAACATTCTCATGCTCACAGTAAGAAACGTAACCCTTAGAGTGATAAAGGGCATTTGCATGGTGAAGAAAATAACTATGTGATATATAAATGGAATCTAAATGAAACAGATATGCATGTGCAGATGTGTTGTTAATTCACCACTAGCTGTGGCACTATATAGTTGCTACATAATTAAATTCTTCAGGTTTCCAGTGTTGAAAAAGTTAATTTATTCAATTACTCTTTATTTCTGAAGTAATTGTACTTGAGTATTTCCACATAATTTTCTTCTACTCAACAACATATATCTATATCCAATAATTATACATTTGTCTTTTTTTCCTTGATGCAGGCAGTTACACAATTATTAGTTACTCAAGTATTTCCCCACAAGACTGGAGTGCATGATGATGACTGTGAGGTGAAGAAGACGGAGGAGAGTGTGGTCGGTGTTGTGAATCTTTGTCACTGTTCCTTTTCTGTGTTTATAAATTGATCTCTGTTTCTGTTTACCAATCCTCATGTGTAATATTATAAATCTCTGTGCGTAAGTGAATAACCATGTTATCTGATGTGTCACAGATTTTTTGTCTCTTCAAGGACCAGTGAAACCTAAATGGTACTTTTGCCATCTTCTTGTGATGTTCATGTCAGATTGTACTGCATCTAGATACTGTAAATGTTGTTATTCTGAATGTAAACTGCAAAAAATGTAGACCGTTTTCATTTTTTTTCAACCAGTTTGCATTTATGTAATATACTTTGTATTTTGAAATGCCTCCATATCAATTTCTCCTTTAATTCTTTATTTATTTACACATTATTTCCCAATAGTTCTCTGTAGACATTCAGTATGATGTGAAATAAGGTCATTCTAGACCATAGAATATTTGAAAAGCCACACGTAAATGGGCACACAGTATTATAAGATGAAAAGTTTGCATTACAAATTTCTGAGGTCTATTTTTGGGAGGAGAAACTTTCCAATCAATGATTGTTACTGACAAACCTAAGATATCAATGGGTGCTTTAAAGTGTTTAATAAAGGGCAATGTACAGCACATAAGAACCAAATGCAATAGCACATCTTTGCTAACATACGTAATTTATGTAAGAAATGATGACGCTATATTTATTTTCTGAAATAAGATGAATATGTTAGCTACAATTACCTTGTAGCCTAACACATAGGGTCTATTGCTTCCCAGTCTAATTAGTGTATTTCTTATATATTGTAAATGTAAATTTGAATTTTAACAATCCCATAATATATTTTAATTCATAAATTGACCCTAATAAATATTCAAATCTGTGTTTTTGTTACAGATCTGAGGATTACAATGAAGTTATAATGTTTGACTTTAAAAACATGTTAAATGTCAGAAAAACGTAAGAAACAGCATTTTATTACACATGTATATCTTGTCAGTGTTATTTTAGCTTAATAAATTTCTAAGAGCACTGTTGTTTGTCTTGTCATTGTCACAGAAACAATGAAGATCTGCATTTTGGGTGTAAACCACTCACATGAACTCAGAGTGCCTTTCATTTCTTAATGGTGAGCAACAGGAATTCATGATGCATCCCACATTAATGCATGCAGTAATTAAATCAGGACTCATGCGTCAGTTATGCATTAGTTAAGCATGTGTTTTGCACCCTTATCATTACCAACAGGTGTTTGATCAGTAATCAGAAATTGACAAACACAATCCTCATATGAGATAAGTCAAATGATTTTGTATGTGTAGTGGGAATGCATACGATCTGCATTGTTGCAATGTCTTATGGAAACATCCAATATCAATGTTTTTAATCATAAATGCCCAATTTAATTTAATAATAATCCTGAGAGATTGGTTCTACAAATAGCTTGGAGTGGGCAGAGGTTTTTTTAATCAGCAGATGGTTTGATGTGCTATGGATGACAGCTTAGAGAGGTGGCACATCCCAAAGCATGTCAAGCTGCTGGCTCATGTGAATTACTGTTTTGTCTCTTTGCCAGGAGGAACTCAAGAGTGTCGACCCAGGCTTTGTTCCAGACAAGTCTGAGTTGATTGACATGATTTCCTTCTCTTTCATTAACCCTCCTTGGCTTGCTGTCACAGCATCAGTGGGCCACCCCTCTCTAGTGAACAGCTGACAGGTGACACACATCATCCTGTTACCTGGTAGAAATCCCAAAGCGCATTTCTCCCAGGATTTTTGTTCTGCCTCCAAAAACAGAGGGACTAAGAGAGCATGACAGGAAAACCAATGGTGTACACTTTGGAATCATTTCTCATGGTCAAACACTGGCACTCATGTCAACAATATTAATGGATGAAGACCCTCAGCAGCTTTTAAATTCTCATTTAGTAGTGGATTATGTAAGTGTATTTAAAATGACAGTGTTTTATTTTTTATTTTATTGCACAGTTGATGGTCATGGTAACTGGTGGAACCAGTGCTAAATGATGAGCATATTTAGAATGTCAGATGCTTGCAACGAGTGTCCACCAATATTTCACAGTTTTTAAATGTTTTAAAGAGGGAAGTCGTAGATTGTACACATTTCTTTATTGAAAACTAAATATGATTTTCATCTGAATAATAAGAAACTATCTACAGATGAATTATCATGGTCGCAATTCAGATCAATAATGTTACATACTCTTACATACTCATGTGGGAAGGAAGATGAAAAATATGAAAGAAATGAATCATGATGTGAATGCTTGATTTAAAAAAAATCCCACAGCATTAATGGTCGAGACACATTTCAAACATACTGAAACGTTTTGCATTTTGACAACATTTCCGTCAACCAGCAACAGGCCAACAGAGCATCTTATGAGGTGAATTTAATAGCAATACCAAGGAAAAGGCGAGTACAGATTGTGAAACATATGAAAGCACAGAGAGTCAGTGTGGGTTGTTGCATTATTTTTGGGGGGTGCTGACAGGCGCTCTGGTTGAGTCTACTCTCTTCTGCCACGGCCGGTCTTCAGCCAGGACACAAACTCCTTGGCCGCCTGGTCCTGCAGGTAGGAGCTCACGTCACTGGTGTAGGTGCCATCAGCGTGGCGTCTAAATAGACCCCTGTTAAAAGTGATTCCATTAGATGATACAGTCACGGTAGCTGTGTATGTAACTGTGATGCAAAAGGCTAGGTAAAACTAACATTTACATTGTTATGAAGAATTATAATATTTGGATAAGTTTGACTTGATTGACTTTACATCACAGGCATACAGCAATCTACAGTATTAATGCTCCTTAATGTTTCAACAGACTTACGGTTTCTCATTGTATCAGAGAGCAGACCTATATTTGAGATAATTCATAGTGTGTCACCAAATTGAAGAGATTGAAAAGACACTCACCCATTTCTTTTTGAGTTCTTTAGCCACTGGACAAAGTCTTGAGCTCTTCTTGTCTCCAGATATTTACTGTAGTCATTGGAAAATGTCCCCTCAGAATGTCTCTTCATGTTTGAAAGCTCAATGGGTTCGGTCAGCATGGAGTTTTCATTCAATAGCCTAGAAAAAACAAAAACAAAAACAAATTAAGGACATAATTAAACTTAAGGTGACATGATCTCACCTCAAACTTCCAGCCATTTGTCTATACGTGCCTACATGTTTGTTCTCATTTTCTACTTTCAAGTTTTCCCAGTACTCTCTCCCTCTCTCTATCGGGTGTCTGCTGAGCTCAGCAGCTACAGTAGAGCTATAATGAAGACTCTCCCACAACACAGCTGTTTTTCTCCTCCATCCTTCTAATCCAGTGGTTCTACATTTTTTCACATCAAGTACCCCTAAACTGATGCAAATTACTACAGAAAGTGTATGAAACCCATAACCAAAATAGTCACACATTCTGCCATTGTGTTACTTGATAGATGAGATTATAGTGAAAATAAATTGTCCCCCTCTTTTGTGGGGAACCCCCAGAATCCCCTCAGGACCCTACTTTGAGAACCGCTGTTCTAATCCACCCACCACTCATATTTTTTCATAATCAATATTCATCACTGTATATTGGGAGCTCATTGATGTTCTTGTGCCTCATTTATACTATGTGTTCCTTTTGTAAATGTTGTCTTGCATCAACGAGTGTCACTGTTTCTGATGAACAACAGATGGAAACACGTTATAACTTATGACTGTGGAAATAAAACTAAATCACAACAACAAAGGCTTTAAAATGCACTTTGAAGATAGCACTGTGGATCCTTTTCCTCTAATGGCAACAGCTGAGTGCAACACATGGAGCTGTCAATGGTAATGCAGTCTGCCAGCACACATATTCTGTGTCTGTACTGCTTTAGAAATCTTTGGTTGACTAGAGCTCTCTCAACCAAAGAACAAACAATAACAACAGATAAAAAAGCCTACTCAGATGAACCATGCTGCAACACTGAGAAACAAATTCTAATAACAGAGCCATAAGTCGGTAAGTGGTTGTTTGCTTTAAAAGATTTGAATATTTGAATAAAAAAGAAAAGAAAAAGTAAACACACTGTTGCACTCCAGCTAGAGATGGTGTCACTAGATACTCATGTTGTGAAACCTGCTATACTCTTTCATAACTGATCTTCTCTGAATGGAGGGTAAAGTCAGCATGAATGACAAAAAGCTGAGAGCTGATCTTACATTGAGTTCTGGTCTGTGTCCCTGTCAGGCACCTGCCAACTGCTTTGGATGATGATGAGGAGCAGGAGTCCAGCCAAAGAGTGAGCGTTTTTCATTGTTTGAGCTTCTGAAAGACAAGCAAATATGGAAAAAAAGACGGTTTGAGAATGTCGCTATTTCAATAAATCCAGTAGAATTGAAGAAAATCTTCTCACCTTTGCTCTTTTCTGTTGAGCGTCTGAGAAAGGGATTGTTGAGTGCGTTGATGGGTGCCCTTCTTCTCCCTGGCTTGTCAGGCTGCTTCATTGGCCCCTCTTGGTCTGCTCAGTCTTATATAGTTGAGGCGAGGAGCACTCTCCCAGGTGACTTCTCCGTCACAGAAACCTCAGCACATTCTCTGTTACTCTCAACCCATTAATCAGCTTCCGTCTCAGTCCATTGGATGTGTTTGACTTTGTTCCGGGTGGTAAAAGCTGCTATTTTAGGTGTCACAATCAAACATAACCTCTACCCTGATAAAATTTGTGTATGTATTTGTCCAGTAGTCTGTCCACATAACTTAGTCTAACCACCATAACAGATGAAGGGACGATTTAGAACTTTGTACAGTGTGACTTGATAGACCATTCTTACAAACATTTTAGGAAAAAAAAGGTTGGTGTTTATTCAGTCTCACAAATATGCATAACTTAATTCTTTTTCATTGTACTGTATGTTTATATTATAAGCATGTGTGGAAAAATAATTTGAATCAAAAATCAAATATACTTAAACAGTAAACACACACTAATGAACGTGTATACATATATTTATGTATGCATTAGGTTCTATGTACTGTTCATATTGTGAACATTCTTGGCCAATACCTTGTCCAATATTATTTAAACTCTAACAACTTGTCTCATGGAATATATTTTTACTTATTTTATGTTGTACAATTTATTTATGATCACATGACTTTTGTGCTTTTCTTTTTCCTTCTATTTTTTTAATCTGTTATGCACCACAACATGAAGGCAAATTACTTGTATGTGCAAACCTACGTAGCAAAAAAACCTGTTTCTGATTCTGATTATATGTACATGTCAGTTTATGTCTGCAAATACAGTATAGGTTTTATTGGTTATAGAGTTTTACACAGCTATTTGAATTTTATTTTAAGTAATTCAGCTCACTCTTTATTTATGCACTACACACTTAAGATGTATTTTGCTTTTGTGTCTGTTGTATTGTATTCATTTTTATTGTATTTTACTTTTTTATTACCTATACTTGTGAAGAACGACTCATTCTGTAATATTTGTATGTTTATAAACAAATATATACATACATGTATATGGTTGGAATGAAAATTAAATCAACTTAAAATAATGAAACTGCTGAAAGAAATATTTCAAAAACAATGTTTATTTCACTTCAGAACATGACACAAATGAAACGCTCCACAATAAATCAGTGCAGTGCAATTTAGCTATCCTGTTATTCCATATTCATATAGAAATGTTTTCAACCATAAATGCATGCAATGACTTTTAGTACTGTATGTCTTAAATGTCACATATTTAGAAGTTTCATAATTCCACAAAAAATACCAATGCTCATTTGTACGGGCAATCAAATATTCATTGCACATAAAAACGTCTACAAAATGTACATAGTTTAACCTGACACTTAATATCAGTAAGATTTAAAAATAAACAAATAAAAAAAAGCTGTGATAATGTTCACTATAAATGCTGTCACATTCTTCACATCTATTTGGGATTAAGGAGGCATTTCTGCAGGAAGTGACTCATTAGGGTGTATGTATGACGGAAGGCTGATCCTCGGAGTGCGTGGTCCCTGTCAGTGTACCACTGGAATAAAGTCCAAAATTAGATTAGTGCATTGTCCCTAAAATTCTGAACATCATCATCAAACTAAACATTTACAATTTAACATATTTTAGATTGTGTAGCATAATAATAAAAGGCAAGTTTCCATTTGAAACCTTCATTAAATCAACACCATCAATCAAGGTCAATATTAGTCCCACTTCCCTGAGCCAATATTTACCATCGCCTCAAAGTCCACCCGCTCATCCACAAGAGCTTTGGAGATCTGTGCTGCTTGCTGGAAATGGACATTTTCTACAGGAAAGACAGTGCTGTCAGTACGTGACTGAACATCAAAGCTCACATACTGGTCATGTTAAGTTTCCTTCAAAGCAAATAGAGTCTATTTGTGCAAGACTTTGAGCATGTGGCACTTGGGCTACCACATGTTCAGTTCTTAGCAAAAACTGAAAGAACATACCATCTGCTGTGCCATGAACCAATAGATAGTCTACTGTCTTGAAGTTCTTTGCTCTGGCCGTCACTGTTGAATTCTGTTAAATAAAAGAGACATTCATTGTTAGTAAGTCAGCAGTTTGACAAGACTATTATAATAAAACCAACTGTAATGATGCTCACTTTGTAAGATTCTGAATTCTCTGTGGGCTTGCCCATGTAGCGTTCAGTGTACACTGCATCTACAAAAGAAAACTTAGTTAATATCACTATCAACATATTGTACTGTACATAGTGTAGTTTGTTTAGAGACTGCTCCAAAGACTAAAAACAGTGACCATGTTTTCAATATGCAGATAGTAGTCCCATGTAGTTCTGTGTAATGTGTTCTTTGAGAAATGTACAGTGTAGAACAAAGTGAAGGGGCAGTGATATGTTTCATGAAAAGCTAGCATAGCTCTGTAAACAGAACTGTGGCGCCAGTCTTACAAAGATCTACTCTCTGGAGACTGAAAACATTATTGCTATCATAAGTGTTTATTGACATTTCTAAAGAAGCTTCCCCCGCCCCAAAAACTTCATGGTGAAGGAACATATCACCCAGTGAGACAGAGTCACTCACTGACAGTTTTTGGACAATAACATATTAGGCTTTGGATACACACACAATACTTGTGAGTGGGAACAAGTCATTGTTGGTATGGTTCTGCACATGACATTTGTTGAAGGTAAGAAGAATACAGAAAAAGTACACTTCCTAGTGTCAAGGGAGGAATACTGTGTTCTCAGATTAGACTGGAGAAATATAATGCTGAATGTATGGATACCCACCATAGTATTCCCACTTAGCTACTGGGGCGACTGCTATTCCACACTTGAGAAGACCAGTTCCAGCACCCAAGGCCATTGAGGTGACATAACCACCGTATGACTGAAATTCATGATTAAGAGTTTTAGTGAATGCAAAAACATACAAAACAAAGTGAAAAATGTAGAGTGCCACAAGACAATACTCAACTTACCCAGCCCCATATTGCTATTCTGTCTTTGTCGATAAAACCCATGTCAATGAATTTCCTGTAACACAGAAATCATGGGTTACATGATGCCACATGGGTGACATGAAAAACAAACAAACAAGCAAAACAAACAAAAAATGAGTGCTGTACTTTCAAAATGGTTGACACCCACATCACAGTTGACGTTGTATGACTGAAAATGATTGAAAGACACACACACTTTACCTCACAGCTGTTAACTGATCCTCCACTTCAAACGTCCCAAGGCGCCGGTATATTGCATGCATTATTTCATCACCTTGGTAACCACTTCCCCTTCCATCAAAGCTGGCAATGATGATCCCATGTGAGCTGGAGAGATAGGTGCCCCAATTCAGCTTGAAACGATAGTCCACCATCTGACTGCAGGGGCCACCATATCTGAATGAGATAGCAACAGCATGTATCATCAAATGTTGATGAAGGTTCACTGAATTATATTGGGATGCAGCACTTCTGCAGCGTTCTCTGTTGTTCACTTACACATAAATAAGAAGAGGATACTTTTTAGACCTCGTGAAATTTGGTGGTAACATCATTTGATACCAAAGGTCTGTTGGCAAGAAAAAATAAAGTTAAAATGTCAAGAGACAAATTGATATTTAAGATATGAGGGCTTCACTCCAAAATCTAATATATCTATCTGCTAACGGATATTACTCAGATAATATCTACTTAACATCAATGTTTTTGTCCTCAGATGTCTTAAGATGAGTAATAATTCAATATTAATACACTTGTTAAATGGTTAACACATCTGAAATTTAGCTTATCCGAAACTAAATGTGCATTGTCTCACCAAATCCTGCAACCTTCAAGGTACCATACTGCATGGTTGGCATTTGGAATTCTTTCAGAATATTTTCCAATTCCTTGTTGTCTTGAAGAATGGAGAGCTCTGAAGAAAAATAAGGTGATAATGGAATTTAGTGATGTGCACATACAAAAAATAATACAAATATAATACAAATATTTTAACTATCAAAAAAAGATTAGAACTTTAAATAATTGTCATGTCCCTGTCAATGTTATGCAACTCAGAGCATCATCACAAACAGAGACCAGGGCCTAGGGCCCCCAATCACCAAAACATTTTTTCATAGCCTAACTGTGTTTCCAAGGCTGAAAGTAGATTAATTCGATCTGCACCAATCTGTACATGTGCCTACAAAGGGCAAAGGCATGAAAATGGTAGGGATGTAGATGCACAGAATGTAATATAAAACATCACAGATTCTAAACCTCAAAGCTCACAATTGCCAGTCTTCTCCAGAGTGATCCATCCATTGGCTACAATGGTAATGTGCATTTTCACAGCTCTATTAGCAAAAGGAACTCCAACAGCAAGAACCTTTTAAGAGAAAGCCAAAGAGACTCAAGTTCACCATAATAAATCTTGATATATCCAAATATCAAAAAGAAAACAAAAAACAAGTACCACTATACCACAATACAGGCCTTTACCATTGAAGAACTGACACTGAGGGTTGTGTCAGTCCTGAATAACAGAAGATATGTGTCATTTTATTGCTACGCTACAAAAACAGATACTAAGCTGGCGCACAATCAATCATGTGCAACAAATAATAGTAAGTACAGAATTGTGTTATTTTATGAGAAAAACAATATATGTACTTATACAATTTTAAGTTGCAATAAGCAGTTACAATAAATCTAGGTTAGTAAGTCAAATTTAGCCAATTTCACAAGTATACGTACGTGCACCTGAGCCCCGGTTGTCCACAAGTGTGTAGAGGGGCAGTCCAGGTCCTGGTTGAAATAAAAATAGAAAATAATCAGACAGCTGATTACACATCAAGTCTTCTGTATAACTTTGGAAGTGAGCGCCTTAGCTCAGATGCTCCTTGACCACAGATAATCGCTAAACAGTGACCATAGATGATTTATTGCTTAAGAAGAAATGTGGATGGGTAACTAACCGTAGCAGTCCATTCGGTAGTATGAGGCGTCAAAGCTGAAGTAAACTGAGTTGTACTGACACCTGTCCTCATAAAGGTCGCAGGTGAGGCACTGAGGGGCTGAAGGGCTGCTTCCAATTATAACCCTGATAAACAAACACATGGCAACTCACCAGTAACATCATTGAGGTCATTCAAGTTCCAGCTTGTAAAATAATATCTTTTCTCTTGTTAATTGTTTATAGCATCCCAGTTAGCTTCAGCTATCATATCCTCCTGGGGTTGATGAATATATACAAATATTGAGCAGAAATCGAAGTCAATTGAAAGTACCACACATAATATAGAGTGCTGCATAATTAAATATGTTATTAAAAAAAAGAAGCAATTTAACAAATTTGTTTAGCAATTATAAATAAAAAGGATTCCTTACTTGTAAAGATTTCTCTTTACAGGTATTCCTTGGTACTCATTGCTCACATAATATCTGTGGAAAAGAGTTTTACACAAGTCAGATTTACATGTAGCACTAACCTTTCAATATTCTTTAATAATAAGGAAATTGAATGTATCATTTAGTTTTCTTAGAAATGTATAGAGTCATCACTCACATGGCATCTTTTGTTAATTTGGATATGTAAATGACTTCCCACTTCCCAGAGGTAACAGGTGTTGCTTTGCCCTTAACAAGACATCTATAGTGAGTACAACACTCAAAACCAAAGACAGGATGAAAGCCACTGTATATTTAGCATAAATAAAATAGTAACACTTACATCTTTTACATAATGAATATGTTTGTAGCCATTAGTGTCACTCATCACTTTGTAGAAACTGATCTTATCTTCAGCAAAGAAAAGAGGGAGAGGCACGTACTGAAAAAAAGGCAAGATTTCATAATCAAACACAAAATAAAACCATTAATTAAAACAATTGTGGTAACTTTTTGGAAACTTACATGACCGACCCAGCCTGTCTTGCTTGTTTGTTCAAATTTCTACATAGAGTAGACACATGTATTGCACTTTATTAGCATTTAGTCACATGAAAATCTCAAGAGCATCTAAGTGTAATTACATGAGAAATTAGTCAGTGATTTTTGATCTGACAGGTTACCAGAGAGGTGACACATACCTGTTTTTCTTTCCAGCTGCTTCCATCAAAGTCATAAATCTGTACAACCACGTAATTCTGCTTTCTTATGAGCCACTGCACAGCAACGCGTTCATCTGTAACCCAAGTCACTGAGCACAAAATGTGATCACTGAGTCAAGGCAACAGAAAGTGACAAGATTTTCACATTAGAATAGACCATAAAATGCTGAATTTGCATCAGTTTTTTGTGTAGTATGTTTTAAGTGATGCTATAAACTAAAGAATATACAGACCCAGATGCAATAGAAGCAGTGGGGACCACCTGTGTGCGGTGGGATGGATTCGTGGTATCAACCACAAACAGTTTGGCCTTGGTAATGGTTGATCCAGCCTGCGCCAAACACAATAAAATGAAATATTCCTGATAAATAATGAAATACAGTATATATTTTGAGATAATGAGAATGTAAGGAGGGTAGACTATGGAGGAGGCAATGTTAACAGAGAATTACCCATATACTTTGTACTATTTAAATAAATATTTACTTAAAGTGCATAGTATTGCAAGTGATCTCTTATATTCCATGTTTGAGAAAGGCACATGAAACTCTTACCTTTGGGTACGGTACAGCCACTGTTTGAGGATATTGTTCAGATCCATACCAAGAAAACTCCACTTTTTGAACCTCTGTATCATTGAACTCTGCATAAGCCAAGAATCTTCCAGTGGATGACCACCATATTGCCCCATTTGATGCAAACACTTCCTCTGAAATTGTTTGACAAACAGGCAAACAAACATACAAATCTGTGACTATCTTCTACATAGACACACAGATGCACACCTCTGAAAAAGTGAATCTTACTTACCTTCATATATCCAGTCAGGGATACCATTAAGGATCTCATTCTTTTTACCATTGTGGGTCACTTGTACAGCTTCAGCATTGACATTAGATTTTAAAAAAATGTTGAAGTCTGAGATGTAAGCCTGTAAAAAAAACAAACAAGGTAGTCGTTTTCAGTGATTTTTTACCCTTCACTTATGGTAGAAATCCATGACAAGATTAATCAAGGACACATTGAATAACAGTCTTGCAGTCTCTTTGCCAAATGCAATTAGCCCCATGTTGCCTCACCTCAAGACAGCATACCTCAAAACAAGTGATGCTGAAGTAGCTACAATATTGTTAACATGAATGTGAAGACAAGTGTGCATGATAACATAGTGTAAACTCACATATTTGTTTCCTGTTGGGGCCCAAGCAAAATACTGCACAACAGATGGAAGATTCACAGGTGTAACAAATGTTCTGCAATGAAATATGATACACTGCTTATCAGTTTGAGGAGGGTGTCAATATAATAATAAATGAGGCACTCGGTCACTATTAAAGAATTCAATAGATTATCACTGGAGAAATATGCAATCTGTTTTTCATTTGTTTGAGTCTCTGAAAATCCCTGAGATGTACTGTGACAATAAATCAAAGCTACTTACGAGCTCTCCCTGTTGTAGATCGAGTAAGATGCTGTGAATGAATGTCTCCATTGCTGTTGGATTGCAAGCACACAATTTATTTTAAGACTTTTGTGATCAGGATTGAAAAGTGAATCTGTTGTGCAAACAGACATATAAAGTACATTCACTTTATTTTTCACCTTTGTAAAGTTGCTTTCAAAAGCTATGTATTTATAATCTCCTGACAGCAGGTAATCTGTGGCATCCACTTGGGCCTATGATGAAGAATATTAGAGAAATATTAGTATAAAACATGAGTTATTACTCATTACTTTTATGATATAAAATTGAAAATATATTTATATTACAAAGGTTGAATTGCTCAAATATAGTGACTCCAGATTTGTTTCAGCATTGTGGAGGAATACATTCCCATCACTTGCTTTGTGCAAATACTCCTTATCTGCAATATAAAAGACAATAAATATGCTTACAAGATTAATATATTATATTGACTAAAAGAGCAGCCTGTATAACAACGGTGATTTGACTGGTGATGATACCTGATATCCAATACAAATTGTAGGCTTTCCACCTAATTGTGTCATTGAAATAATCATCAAGGGTGAATGGCCTTTTGGAAGCAGCAGATTCTGAAATGAAAGGGAACCTCCTGCATTAGTTTGCACCATGATTCATTCTCTATAACAAAATCAGAAACCGGCTGGCAAATGGAAACTTTTGCAGTTAAATGTGACATGAAAAAAGTAAAACACTCCTCTGTCTTTGCGTCACGCGGTGGCGCTATATGAATGTCAACTTCCAGCTGCATGCTATTACACTGCTAATTCTCAATACAGAGCAATACATCATCTCAAACGTTTTTCTATGGTTTCATAAATTAAAAACAAAAGGCTAAAAAAAATAATACATGTAGAAAGCAAAAGTTGAGGCTACTTACAAAACTAGAAAATATGTTTGAAATGCATCAATCAAACGCAAAAAAATTATGCCTGAAAGCTTTAGTGTTAGGCTATAAATCCTGTTTTTTGGGGTTATATTTTACACTGATTTCCAACAAGCACAACTGACAGAGAGAAGAATAAGCACAGGAGGCCTGAGCTTTAACTTACTGCTGAAATAAACTGCTGGGACAGTTATTAACGTGATGACGACAGCCGCCCCCACCACCCCCCACACCACCTTGCCCTGTGAAAGGTGACAGAAAAAGTTGCAAAAACATCCTCTGAAATCACACAAGACAAGCTGACGCTGCAGGTTCTTAACTATGAAAGCCTATTTATTTATCCAAACAGTGAGCAGCACACATCTACTGTGAGTCAACTTGTATTTACAAATATTTTCTTTTCGTTTGAAAGCTTTTTTCCACTACTGAAGCTGGTGAACGTAGATCGATTACTGACCATGATGCGGTTGAAGTCGACGTGCAGCTCTCAAGTCTTTGATAATCCTTAACAGTCGATCAGGTGAGGTTTAATGACACTTCTTGGCCATTCAGTCTGGCTAACATACTCTCACTACAAAAACCTTGTAAAAATGACTCCAAACTTACAAGTGGCAACAAAAGAAAACTGAGCTCCGTCCTCTAGTTGAAGCAGCCTTCTCACACTTCCCGCTGCATTCCTGAGAGGAGTCTGTAACCAGACAGAGATGCCTCCCTGAAGTCAGCAGCCTGCTCAACTTAGGAGCGCACAACTTACTGATTTTTGGGAAGTGGTTTTTTCACCAAGGGCGCAAGTCACCCAGTCAACAAATATATGAATACTGGAAAAGTGATTCATCTACATCTTACAATTCACTTCAAGACTTTTTTAAATTTCTTAAAGCAACAAAGATTACAGTCAAAGGCAGTACTTATTTAGAGTATACGTTTATATAAACATTCAATACATTTACAAAGGAGCATCAGTGGCCAGTTAGGAAACAAACTCTTACATTTTCAGGTCTATACAACTTGCATGTGTTTGTCCCAATCAGGTCACACACAGGTGTCTGTAAGGAAACTAATGTAAAAAGAAAAAAAAAAATCTAAAAATAGCAGCTCTGTCTGGCTCAATAGTAGTGACTCACTAGCAGTTGCATTTAATGGAAAATCACCAGCACCTGTTTGGCTTTGTGTTGACAGGTGGGCTCTGAGGGGCTATCATAGGCTCAGCGGCTCCCATCTCATGAGACCACTGAGGCTTGAGAGGAAAAAATATATTTTTTTATTATTTATTTTGTTGTTTCACTTCCACACATTCCAGTTCATTTGTCTAACAATCATGCAGACTTAAATTTTCATGTCCGTTGAAGATTTCAACAGTAATTTAAACATATATAGCATCAGACACACCAACAATCAACCTCCAGTGCAATAAGTGCAAATGTGTATTGTGACAATCCCACATCTTACATATATTACATATACATATGAAGTTATCAATAAAATGATGAAAATAATCTACATTCTCTGGACAGAGGTGTAAAACATCAATAAACAGCAGTTGTCATGACATACTGATAAGAAGCATTGCATTTACCATTGTGATTCATACTCTGCAAGTTGCAAAATTGTGATGAAAATATAACAGAAAATAGCCTGTAGTTCTACAGAGTGTTAATTCATTCTGTTTCTTCTTCATCATCTGAGCTCTCAGCCATCCGGCTGGCATGCTCGGCGTAGTCAAAAGCTGAAAACTTGACGGCAAGCTCACTCCACTTGGTGCATTTGCTAATCTTCTTTCCATTGGTAGCCACCACAAAGTTTTTCACATGTAGGCAAGGGCACTCTATCCCGCGGTAAAGCATCATTGAACCCCATCTCTGCAAAAAAAACAAAAAAACAAAACATAACAGGATTAATGTGGTACTCTACACAAAAGAATGCTTAGATATGTGCCATTTTGTGCCCTTGGCTGAATTATGATTTGGGAGGCAAAGTGGCAATATGATTTAATTACATTTTAGAGCCATGCTCTTAAATAAAAATATATGAAGTACAATGATGATACATTTTTTATGAAAAGTCAGGCGCTCAATGAAAAATCATGGTAATATTAAGGTCATTAGGTTTTATCTTCTGGGAACAGTGAATATCTGAACCAAATTTCTGGGCAATCCATTTGATTGTTATCGTGATAATTTTGCCTGGATCAATGTACTGGACTGACAGGTCATCATCATTGCTAGAGCCATGTTTGTTTTAAAAATCAGCTACTCCAAACTCCCTCTAAATACTAACCATCCACTCATTAATGAACTAAAAAAGGCGGCCTGCTCTTTTAACTAATCAAAAAGCTTGGTATACATTTACCTGCCCACACTCCTTGCATGCGATGAAGCCGTTGGTCTCATAATCTAGAAGTCGCTCTTGAAGAGAAGTGTTTTCTCTCTGAATGAAAAGTTGACTGTAAAAGGAAACTTGTGTTATATTTGACTTTTGACAAATGTACTGTACAGTGAATTCCATCATCACAGCAAGAGTACCATACTATACATCAATAGTGCAGTTTTAATATCAATACACAGGAAGAATTAGAAATTATATATTAGTTAACTCTTAATTGTAATTTGTACCTAAACTCTGATGAAACATTGACTCTGTGCATGTTTTCAATGATCTGGATGTCTTCACCACTGCAGACATCTTTGCTGCAGCCTCGACAGCTGAACTTCAGTTCAGACGGGTTCTCACTCTTCATGTCTTTCTGTTTTTGCTTGATCATTCTGACTTTCTCCTCCATTATAGCTTGAATTTGAAACTCTGTGATCTGATGAAATAAAGAAAAAAACCCAAACCATAACTTAAAACAGTCTTACAGCGATTTGGGTTTCAGTTAGAAAAGCTAGTTAGAAAAGTGAACATACCTTTCTGTCATAGTCTGCATGATTTAAAGCTCTGATTTTGTCAATGGCTTTGTGCATCATCTTTGTGCGGTACTCATTGACACACTCCCTTTCAGCCACCCCAGACCCCTTCACCTCCACCAGAGTGTAACTGCTGTCCTCAGCTCTTCCTCTGCCTTGAGCCTGCAGAAGGTAATGATAGTGTGGATGTTTAATGTTTGCTTTAATGCAGTAAATAGTACGTTAATTACTGAACATACAAGTAATTGTGTGACATCACTGACCTGAATCATAGCGATCTCATTGGTCACAAGACCATATCGGATAACAAAATTGCATGCTGGTATGTCCAAACCTTCCTCTGCCACTGTGGTAGCAATCAGCAAGTTGACGTCGCCAGTGCCGAATTTGCTCAAAACATCCCTTTGTTCTGCCTGATTAACACACATTTACAACAAGAAGGTTAAGTGTACATTGGATGCTAGAGGGAGAGGGAGAAACTGTAGTTCCTGAAATGTGTACTCACAGCTGTCATTGGTTTAACTACACTCTGGTCTCCTCCTCCAATGACATGTGCAGCTTTCACTCCAATGTCAGCAAACTTGGGGTTTTCCTGCACCCACTGACTTAGAGCAATGGCACTGCGACGTGTCTTGGTGAAAATGATCCCTCTGGCTTGATCCCTGCTGCTGAACTCATGCAGAATTTTTGCTCTTAGTTTTGACAGGCTGTCATTTTCATACTCTGGATTCTCTGCGAGCTTCTTCAGCTCTTCCTTGTTCTCTGCAGGACATAGTTTTCAAATGAGTGAATACTGTGTATCATTTTAAACGTTAAAGGAATAGTTTTGGGAAATGTGCTTATTGACTTAGGAGTTAGGAGAGAAGATTGATTCAACCTTTTCATAATCTGTCCAGTAAATATATGGCTAAAGCCAAAAACCTGTTAGCTAAGCCTAGCAAAAAGGGCTAGCCAAAATCTGCCTAACTGCATCCTTTAAAGCTGTTTAACTCACAATGTCATTTTTTAATCTGTCCAAAAACTGACTTGGTCTTTTTCTTGGCTGGGAACAGGAATATAATGAAGGAGGAGTAAAATGAAAGACAACCCTTACCCTTCAACTTGATAGTGTAAAACTGAAACTTTCCTCTTCTACGATTCAGAATTAAAGACATGAAATATAATGTGTAAAGGTGCTAGTAGGTGGATTTAGTTACATTTGGACAGTTTCACCCAAATTCCAGTCTCTGTGCTAAGCTTAGCAGCTGCTGGCTGTAGCCTCACTGTGCAGTGACTGAATGTGGAATGGATCTTCTAACTCTCAGCAGGTTATCAAAAAAGCAAAAATGTTAGACTCTTGCTTCACAATGCTACAGGGCATATAACAGTATAGATAATTAAGTCAAGAACTACTTAGTTTCAATTTTCTCAGTAGTATAAATATTCAATGGGCTTGTACAAATACTACAATACCGTCAAACAATTTGAGGAGAAATCTCTCTGTGTCTGTAATTTGTATGGCAATCTCATCATCTGGGGTTGTTTTTCTCTTCTTCTCCTCCTCGTGGTATTTGTTCAGGAAACTGAAGGCATCACACATGCGAATGGTGTTGCTGAGTTGCAGACCCTCGCTGTACTGTCTAAGGTGCTCTGCACAAACCCGAACTTTCTGATCTTCCTCCTTTGCAGCTAAAATGATTGAAACACATTTTTGTTAGATCCCTATAAGCCAGGCAGTTTGTTATAACAAAAACAAAAACCAAAAGGGAAGGAACAAAGGATTAGTTTCTGTGAAGATAAAAATTTGTGCTCACCTGTTCGTTCTTTTTGAACAACCCACTGTTCATAATTCTGAGAGCCAAGTTCACAAGTGGGGAACAGCTCAGCATGGGTATGAATGGCATTCATAATTTTTTTGATTACATCCCCAAAAGGATCCTAAAAAACACATTTGGCGGATCAAACATATAACACTCTTAATGCCACATCTTCAGTGGAATGTCCAAACTGTGTTTAAAAGTTACCATGAAACAAATGTACCTCTTTTCTGTCTTCAACTGTTACAATTATCTTGTCTATCTCCTTTTTGTGTTTTCCAAGGCTCCTTGTCATGATTTTGGAAGCATCCAAGTTTGCACAAATCTGTGAAAGAGACACAGATTTACAGTGAATTTATCAAAAGCATCCATCACTATCTGAGTGACATGCACTATTTGTATCAAATTTCTACATGTCCAACACAGTGTTAAAACCAAAACCTTCTTTTCATTTTTTAACGTCTATGGCAGTAGGAAAGTTTATGGCTGTGGCTTGTGCCGGGACAGTGTGGAACATTAGAAACAGCTTCGGCTGGGTCAGCAGGGTCCTAGGTGACTAAGACGGATAAACTGGAACAGGATGTAGATGAACAAATGATGAACAAGTTCCATGAAATAGTAGAACTAAAGAAAAAAAAGGATGTTAAGCATGTCATATGAATATGAAGCTTAGCGAAAGTTTAGTCAGGAAGACCATCTTTTTGCCTGCTCATGTCTCTAGTCTATAGCACAGCTCATAATTTCCTTGCTGTCATGTCTGGGTCATCAATTATGACGTCAGCTGTTCACATCGCCTGGTCACATCTAACCAATAGCACGGGTTACACACATTCTTTGTCAGCCAGTCATATTGCAGCCGTCCTTTAAGTATGTTTTCTCCCTCTCTGCTTTAGTGCTTTCTCAATGCTGTTTTGTGCAAACCACCACCTCCCTATCACTGACCAGACTTCGCAGATTCATCAGTGCATCACTTCATCAAACTCATTAGCCTGATCATTTTTCTTCAACATACTGTCGATGTGTATGAAATGCTGAGAATGGTATTTACACGCAGAATGTGGTCCTCAGCTTTATCCATTTTTGTGGCTCCTCCAACCCCGGGTGACGCAGTCAGGCCCAGGATCTGAGGGAGAGGCACAGGCGTCTTCTGCTCCTTCTTCAGCCTTTTGTTCTTATGCTTCTGCTTCAGGTAGCGCATCATTATGTGGTTGTAGACTCCTCCCTTCTGAGTGTGGTGACACTCATCTATTACAATCAGTGTCAGATCTACATGAGGACAAGACAGGACAACAAACATATACATTAATGTACGTGATGCAAATTAGACTATGGATAATAATGTAGAAAGCAACGTGAAGGAAAAAAGGAGAATAAATAATGAGTGATTGTCCAGTTCTTCTTTAGTAAGAATATTTCGTAAAGATGTGACTTGCTGTAATATTTACATTTCTGCTTTTCCCACTGTACCATTATTGTCAGAGAGAATACAACAAGAGTTGCAACAAAGACTACAATTTTCTCTACCAAGCAGTGCTATTTTTATTCTATTTATGTTTCTTGAATAAATAGAGATGATTTTCACTCACAGATTATAGCATCCCCCTGTTCCTCCCACACAAACCTGCACTTTTCTAGGAACCTGACACAGCAGTTTAAGCCACACAATGACATATGCTGGAAAACTGTTTACTTATAAAAATACCTTCGACTAATTTCGACTAACACTAAAGTGTGAATTATAGTCATTCACATCTACAAGTTTAACCAGAGTGATACAAATGTGTCCCTGGAGGAGTAGAATATGGAGAGGAGCAGCTTGATGGCCTGTTGGTGATAGAAGCTCTCATGTGAATTTGATCAGCCACACACTGATGGCTTGAACAGACGTGTGGCCTGGAAAGCAGGAGATAGGAAAAAAACAAGAAGCACACGCTTTCAGGCGTTTCAACAAACAGCATATGTTCCACTGAGGTGGCTATTCCACCTTGGACTGGTGAGTGCCAACAAGAGTGAACAGCAGAGCCGGAAGACTTTGACAAGATCCTGTCAGGTATCATCAAGGGAGATGCTACGTGTCCTCTGGGTGGCTTTCTATTACAAAACCTGTCAGTGTGTGTGGTTTAAGCCTGGATGGATTTTAGCTTAAGATTTTATGAAGACTTTTTTTTTTAATGTACAGGTTTTATGACTTTATTTCACTTTCAATGATTATTTGTTCAAGAAGACGACATTATTGAGAAAATAAAATGTATTTACACTCTTGTGTTGTCATGTTGGATTCTTTTTACTACAGTGTGGGACAACCCACAAGGAAAATCTAACCTTTTAGATCCACTCCTTCGTCGTCTCCTTTGTTGGACCTCTCCAAGTAGTTCTCCAGAATCTGGGCTGTACAAATGATGACATCATTTTTCTTCACGATTTCTGTGAAAGAGATTTTGAGCTGGGAGTCTCCGCTCACTCTCTCCACTTTAGATGTGTGCTTCAGAAATGGAAGGAACTCTGCGGAATAATGCTGCTCAACAAGAGGAATCTGCAGGACACCAGAGCACATTCAGTGTTATAATGCGGAAGCTAGAGAGTCAAGAATATTTTGAAAAAACTGGCAATAAGAAATGAAGAAATGTCTGCATTACTTCTATTACTACACTGCTCCTAATGCTTTAAGGTAGAGTTTGTTCATGATCACCATAATTTCAGTGTTATGACTTTATTGTCATACATCGTCTGGCACAGATAAATATGTCCTTGACTTGTTTTTCACTCTGGCTGCAGCGAGGTTTCAAATAAGTTGTGTAAAAATTTTGAATATTTTGTTGTTCATTGTTCAAGGATCAGGGAAGACACTCCTCTTTCTGCAGGGACATGGCTAACAAGGTTATGATGCTGGTCTTTCCAGTACTAAAGAATGAATCACTATGATGATTATCACCTATTCTCAAGCTGTTTTAAAACTCAACAGTACAGTTTTATAGCTGGAAAACCTTTAATCCGAAAAGGAGTAGTGATTTTTTCCAGTGCAGAGCAGATCCCATACATGCCAAATTGTAACAAAGTGCGGGGGAATATCTAAACCTTATGGCATGCAATTTGTGGTGAGCTGACCCACATGTGCAAATTGAAAGATAGAATGTTTTCTTTGGATATGGAAAGGACAGAAGTAGGTCAACATAACAGTGCATAGCTATAAGTTGGAGTATACCAGACTTGGGCTGTAGTACCTTGTTCACCAGGATGACCACTTTTCCTGATTGCCCTGCAGTCCTCCTGCAGTCCAGATGTTTTTTGGTAATATAAACTGCAACTCTGGTTTTACCACTTCCTGTCGGGAGGCATATGATGATGTTTTTCCCCTCCAGGGCAGGTCTAGCTACTTCCATCTGATAATCTCGAAGAACAATATCAGCTTTTTCTGAGCCTCCAGCTGCCGCTACTGAGTCAGTTCCATCTGTAATGCAGAGCAGATAAAACTTCAGTCCATGTCAGCAACCCACAATTACAGGCATTACCAGCAGGAAAAGACTGGGTTTGTCATTGTGTGTGGTTTGGTCTTAAAGTGGAATGCCTTCTTAATGCTGCTATTAAAAAAATAAACATTCACACTGAATTTGTGGAATTCATGTTTTATATTTAAAACATAAACACTGAGCAGTTTTTCTTTTCTTTTTTGCAATTCCATTGTTAAACCACCAGAAAACTTCAGATCTCCCTCCAAACATAAGCACTGAGTAGAGCACCTACTGTATAAAACCGTCTTTGGCTGTTAAGATAGGAACACTGTGCACTATATATCTTGTCTCTGAAGCTTAATCCAAACCATAATGTCCAAAAAAACTAAATGTCAGTATGCACACCATATGTTATTGTACAAGTACAAATAAATAAATGTAATCTGGCTTTACAACATCATTACTAATCCAAAACTGAAATTAACATAAAACAGGAATATAAGCCATATTTTCCAAAAAAAATCAAACATCAGGCACTGTATTTCTTTGCACAAGCTAACATCTGCTGTATCAATCATCTCTATTTTCTCAGCTTATTTGAAGCATATATTTTGATCACGTCATTTTGATAATGCTGTTGTGTCCCTTGTCTGTATTATGCCAGCATTTTTTCTTACTTTGCTGTGTGCAAGGACAGCAGACTTACTATGATACACTTTAATCAGACTTGAAGTTGGTGGCTTTGACTAATTTGCTATGTCTAGGGTGGGGATAACACACAATCGTACAATGTGCATGAAAGCCCCTTTCTGTAAACCTTTCCCTTCAACTCTAAATTTCTCACAGTTAGGAGTTCAAACCACCAGAAAGTTATTTTTCTCAGTGTAGACAACTTTTAATTTTCCTTCTCAGACTTTGTATGTCAGAGGTTAAAGTGCTGTTTTAAACAACTTCATGGACTAACATGTGAGTAAATACAAGTCTGAGCTGACGGTAAGATAGAGCTTCAACAACAGCAAGAAGTAAATTATGGTTTGTAAAGCCCCTTGAACTTTAACCAGCAGTTCCCAGACGCTAAAGGCATTAGAGAAGTCAACAATCAGCCATGCTCCAATAAGAACAATAAACCAACAGGCCTACTTTTCTGTTTGACTCAGTGATTCATTTCAGAAGACTCACGCATAACTCAACACATGCAACTAATTTTACGGCTTTCATTTAGGAGAAAATAAATTATACTTCCTGTAGTTCCTCATTTCACATAATCATTTTAACTGTCTTATTAGTCCACATGCATCAACTTTCGTGCAACGTCTCTGTTTTGGTGTGATTATCCACAAAATAAGCCTTTATTATGTGACTGCAATGTCAGCAAGGCACTTTATGTGAGAAAAATGCAAAGAGAGATACAGCTGATGCATTAGCTATTGAAATACTAAGAGGCGTTATATAAGCCTAGAGATGTAGAGGAAGGCTTCAATGCACAATGGCTTGAATTAAACTTTTCTTTTACATTTCTTTACAGTCAACATGTGGTTTTCATTTGAAGCACTGGTTGTGCCATACTTTCTTTAACCTCTGTGTGTTTCATCACTGTACACACATGGAACATATTCTTTGGTGTCATGCAGGCAGGATGGATACATTTTCCACTTGCAACACACTCGTTTTTGCTTTACCATACTATAAGGCATCAACAGATCTGATGTACATCTTTATTGCTATGACTTGATTTTGTTTTTTGGGTGCAGCTGACTGGGGGAGAACAAGAACAAGCTACAAATACCTACTGCAGATAAGTAACATGCTTTAAATACTTTAAGAACATCAACAGTATCAAGGGGTGAGCGAGGGTGAATCAGTCCCACCTGGCTGTGAGGGCTCAGAGCTGTTTGGCAGTTGTTTGGAGTCAGAGTTTTCTCCATTGTAGAGGTCTGGGAAGACATCATACAAAATATTAAAAAATCACTGGAAAAGTAAAACAGACAAGAAAGGAAGGAAATACATCTTAACCTTGTACACTGTGTTGGATATACAAATTACCGAAAGGCCTATTTTAACACTCATCCTCTTTATTTGAGAAATTCTTTCCTGTAGCAACATCCAAGCTATTCAGGATAAACATAGTCCATAGACATGGCTATGGGCAGTTTTTTCTGCATATGATCTGAAAAATGGAAAGACATCACTTAGAGTAAGAGAGAAATGGGTGTAGGTGATAACTGATCTTTTAGTCTCCTACTGTGCAGTATAAACCTCCAAATTCAGTTATTTGACTTAATTTGTTCAGTACTCAATCTGGATCTTCCTTCACTGCTGTCAGCTAGTATCACTGACATCCATATGTATATATTTTTACTGATCATTAAAACAGAGTTGCCCTGTAAGACCTGTGGTTTCCTCCGTGGTCATGCTGGTGTCCTTAGATTCTGGAGTACTAGAGCCTTCAACTCTTGCTGTACTCTCCTTTGAGGCAGAACTACTTCCTGAAGGCTCATCTGTCAGAGAAAAAACAGAAGAAAAATCACATTTAACCAAACCCACAGTAATATCTGTAGCTTGTACTTATAATTGCTCATAAAACTCTAGTTAATTAATTAATCTCTACAGTGGTGAGGTCCTCACACTACTAATTTATATTACTTTAACTTCTCTTTCACTATATTTAGATAAATATTGTATTTTCTACTCCACTACTACTTGACACCATGGATAATATAACACGTTTTTACAATACAACACATTACAAAAATGAAATCAGTGGTTTCCAACCTTTTTGGCTTTAGACTTAGTCTTACAGTGCATTTTGTAGTTGGGGTCACATTTCAGATATCTATGAGTTGTTGACAGCTCAACCAAATCTTGATTTTTCCCTCTAATTTTCTCTCATGGTCTAATTTCAGTAAATGAAATCTAAGATCAGAGAAAAAAAAACTGAATATAGATGTGTGTATCAGAACTTCTTTCGTTTCTCATGAATCATCTTACAATCCCTCAGATTTATCTGGTGACGCTTTAGATGGGCCTGACCCCTAGGTTGGGAACCAATGGACTAAGCTACCTAACTTTATATAAGGCAGTTCAAACCCACGTCATCTCCAGATGCTACAACAGTTACATGCTGCTTAAACACTGATGCCTCAGTATTAATAAACTAATTATGACATTTTTCAGCCACAGGGACCAAACCACTGTTTTTACTACAATACTTTAAGAACATTTTGCTACTAATACTTTAATACTAATGACTTCAATTTGCAATGGAGTAGTTTTACATTGCTTAATTGGTACTTAGAGTACTACTTCAAACTCTGAATTTCCCCTAAATGTATAATCTAATACAGCTGTAATAAAGACACTGTAAGCACTGCAGAGCCTATATGTGCCTCAAGACTGCTTAATGGTATTCCCTGTGATGGGTATGTGCTCCTGTTAGTCACCTTGCATGTCACTTTCAGGTGACCCTCCAGTCAGCTGGTAAAGGTCCTTGTGTTCAGTTACTCGCAGAATATTGAGAAATTTAGAGAACCATCCTGGTCGATTTCTCACAATTCTTCTCAGAAGTTCACGAGCTCCGTTCCTGGATCCTCTGTTTTTCGATTCAGTGTTAACCTAATAGATGAACATTATGAGTAAACTGGTCATGCATTCAGAGTCAAGCACTGTGCTCTGCAAAAAAAATTAGTGCACTTGTCTGCCATCTTGTGGTCAATGATCAAATAATCAGTTCTCATGACCTAAAGGATAGGTTCACCATTATTCAAGTCTGTCTTAAAATCCTTGCTGTAATGATAATGATTCATCCTGTTCATACTGGCTATAGCCTACCTGCCACATTTAAAGTCATTTTAGCATCAATTTCCCTCTTTGTATTTTCTCAGACAGAGTTTCCCTGTTGAGCTGTGGTGGAAGAATAGTAACAAAAAGAAAAACTTTGATTTGACTACTTGATGTGTCCCATTTGAACGGTTGAAGCTTCAAATTAGCTTCAGATAAACTTTTTAAACAGTGGTGGAAAGAGTACTGAAATATTCTACTCAAGTCAAAGTAGCACTACTTTGACTACATTTTAAGTAAAGTAAAGTAAAAGTACTGTTCTAAAAATGTAGTCAAGTAAAAGTAAAAAGTAGTTTTGCAGGTTTTAAAAATTACTAAGTTACTTTTTTAACGGGGGGTGGGGGGTATAACTCAGTAACGGATGTGATTTAAGTACAATACTTCAAACAAAACATACTTAAGTAAAAGTAAAATTACATATTTGTAAGTAGCTACAAGTGCACAAAAAACCTACTCAATTACAGTAACGCAAGTAAATGTAACAATTAATTACTTTCCAACTCTAAACTAAATAGATTACAGAATAGAATAAAGGAGGGTTGTGAATTTTGTCCTTCATCACTTACATTGAAAGTGCGTTGTGAAAGGATCCTCTAATGGCCAGTAACAGGTAGAATGATTATCGAAAGTAAAACCTACCTAGTATTCATTTGGCCACTTCACAATTGTTAAAACAAACTTGAAAAACAGCCCTTTAATGATGAACTGAAAAACATACACTGAGCATGTACATACAAGTGATATTTATTACACTAATTTCATGTTTTGGCCATTTGAGACGTTATTATATCCTTATTGGATCGTGATGAACTCCAAATGAAATGTGTCAGCTGTGGATTTTTTTTTTTTTTTTACAACTATAGGCCTACTTACAATGTCGGCGTCTTCCTGGGTGAGTAGTTCGTCCCCCTGACAATGTAGGCACACCGCATCTGTCTGCATGTCAATAAGACTGGGATACAGTAAGTGAATAAGTTGCACGCAGTAGTCATTCTCGGCCTCCTCTTCTGGCTCTGGGAGTTTGGCCTGAACGTAGTCCGCTGCCAGCAGACAACCTGCTTGTTTCAAGGCGACAATAAACGCAGTGAACCAGCCCTGTTCGTGTGGCTTCTTGATGACTGCGTCAATAAGGAGATTCGCGGCCACAGTGTCACCCTCGGTCCTAGCCTTTTGACGGATCTTATCCTTTTGGTCGTCTTTAATGAAATATACGTGATCTAGGACCTGCTCCACCACTATAAGTTTTCGCAGCCTAGGCCTAAAATCCTCAATGAGATTTTCCCACACGGTATTTTGTTTATCATCTTCCATTTCTCGCCCAACCGATCAGACTGATACAACTAGCCTACTACACGAACTACAGTCTGGACCCGCTGTCGTTAAAAAACAGTGGCAGAACAGAGACTGACTCACTGTTTATGTATCGAGTAAAATGAAACTTTCAGTTTCGTTTCTCCAGAACTCGAAAGCAGAAAATTAAAAGGCCCACTAGATGTCAGCATTGGAACAGAGATGATCTCAAGCCCTACAACCATTTTTATGCAATCTGAGGCATTTACAGCTGATTTCTATTGATGAACACAAAACGACATATTGAGACATCAAACATCAGTATTACTAAGTAGGGAATAAAACTCCCCTTTTGATGTTGTTTGTATGCATGTTTTCTAATATATTTTAAATTAGTAATATATTTTAGTTTAAAAAATGGTCAATGCAAAATGTTTAATTGTGTTGTTCTGATTGTAGCTTTAGTACAAAGGTCTCACCTCAACTCCTTTCACCCCTGCTTTTATTGTATTTCTGATGTGTTTTCTGATATGCTTAGTAGAATAGAGCCATACTATTAAGCAGTCCTCTGCTTACATCCTTGGTGTGGATTCACCTCTTCTTACCCGAGCTCACTCACTCCTAATCATGGCCATATATCCCGCCCATTGACCTTTGTTCTGCCTGGCATCAGCACTAACAACATGTGAGGGCTTACCATAGGTGTGTACTTGTGCTTCAGATACACATCTATGGTTGTGCATGACTCAAGTAAGTTTTATTATGGTCTTCATATGTTGTAGTTTAATGATTATTTATAGATTAATGTAGCTTGAATGTGATCAAATGCTTGACCACTATATATTGGTAAATGCTATAATGGTGACTTTGTCTGTTTGCCTTGAGCTTACAGATTTATAGTATTGTAAATGTACAGTGCACAAGATTCATTCTCTGTAATGGTTAATTCATCATCACCTAATAAGAAACTTTATAATTTCTTTTGTTGTATAATTGTTAAATGTAATGTTTCACTATGATGTAATTTTAACAGTGCTAGGCCTACCCCTCACCTCTGAGTACCAATATTCACTATTTGTTAGGTATCTAATTGTGTGATGTCATATTGGTTAACTGCAAATTGATTCTTCTGTTTTTCTGTTTATCATTTTCAGAAAACCATGAACATCACATGCCTCATTTCCTGTTTTGCTACATGTGTGGCAATAAATGGCTTGAACAGACACATCAGTTGTCCCTTCTACATTCTTACCGATGTAGCTGGTGAAGCTCAAACTCCTGTGAGCAAATCCTTGAGATAGACTGTACTTGCTACCCCTAAGCTAGAGTACAAAGTACAATTGATTTTTAGTTATGTTTATACAGGGTGTCCTTAAAGTTTCTTTACAATTTAACAAATGTATTACAAAAGCAAATGAATAGACAAATATGTGGAAATGTAATCATTTAATACACCTCTATATGGGCACCATTAGTTGCACGAAGCACATCAAGACGGTACTCGATTTCTTGCCATGTTAGCTGTAGCATAGCCTCAACAATGGTGGCAATGGCATCAGTGATCTTTTGCTTCTGGTCGTTGATGTCCTGTATCTTTGTTCGATACACGATACACAAATGCAATGTGATTAAAAACACTGAGTACATAGAACAAATCTGATTAACATATCTCATCAATGTCTTTTGTAATTCATTTTTTAAATTGTAAAGAGACTTTGTGGACACTCTGTATTATACCACACATAGCCTAATTTGTATCTAATTTTGATAAATAAATATATGTTGTTCTCTCAATTCATACTAAAGGTTAATTCTGCAGTGGTGATATCAATTATTGTGGGGTTAGCACATGGTCAGGGTCACAGCTAGAAATTCTGGGTCCCTTGACAACAACTTATCCTCAAATCCCACCCAACAACTGATCAACTGCTTAAGCAAAAATAATATATAACAGAGTAATCCCTGGCCTGGACAGGACAGGACACCTGTTCACCAAGCCACCACAACAATTCATATCAAGTCTAATCTATTACAGTACACACATATGTCCATGTAGGCTTAAAAAATGGTAAAGCCAGTCACTCAGCAATAAGTGTGTTTTCATTTATTGCTCCCACAGCTTCAAAACAAACATGTACTACTGTTTTGCAAGAGAATTTCTAAAATAATTTACTCAGTTAAAAAAATATTTTTTTTTACATCTGGCAATATGATGTATTTATTTTCTAGAATCTAACAACATTTTATATTTAATGTACATTGCCACCAAAACAGTACAGGGAAGTGATATGATCTGTATATATAGATAGTTATACATGAAGATGCTGACTTAGTATTTGGATTGATTGTATAGGCACAATACCCTCTTCCAGGCCTGTTTTGCGCAAGTATTAACTTTTCATGTGTTTCAAATCCCTGTCCCCCCTTCCAAGTGTATCCTAAAAAGAGATAAGTATGCTGACATCATTTAATATTGTAATGTGCTACTTTGGGCTCATAAGCGGTGCAAAACAGTTAATATATAGATATAAAACACATGCACTGCCCTGTAGAAATGCCTACATCATACCTGTTTGTCAGAGGCCTACAGTAGCTCTGGGATAACAGCAGAATACTCTCAAATCTGCATGTTATATTATCTGCATATATTATATGCTGTGTTCTGTTGTCGTGGCATTATATAGTAGGTGCACGTCAGTGACCACAGTAATAATGCACATTGTTTAAAGAGGAAAACTACAGTATACTTGATACTGTACTGTATATAGCAGTGCAATTGTCCATAACCCCTGAGTCACACTTCAGAGAAAACCGGCATTGAACTAAGGATAAGAAAACTGTTCTTACACCTTTGTAATAATGCTGTATTACATGAATAGCTGCAGAAAATAGTTTATATAGTCCATTCATTATCATATACAGTCTCAGGCCAATGTATGTCCCCCACAGGCTTCAGACACAAATGAGCTCTAACAGCAATGTGTTCACTGTACACTAGCATCAGGGAAGATCTTTTGAAAATTTCTTTGTAAAGTTAAGTAAATGAAAAACTTTTTGTAGGGTGTGCCATGTCATGATTCTGGCTAGAAGCTACTGTTGCAGTACAGTAGGTCTAGCTGAATTTAAAACGAACTGATCTAAAACAAGAAGACTGCCTCCCTTCCACATATGGCCATGTCCGTGCCTTACTGTTGGGTGCTATGCAAAGTTTTCAGCAAGTGGAAAAAAATGGTTGTAAAATGTACAAAGCTCGCTCATGTTTCAGGTGGTCATACCTGTACAATAGCAATGAGGACAAAAGGCAATGCAGGGTTGCTTCCAAGTGCCATACTGTGGTAGCCAACTGCCTAGACAAGTCTATGTCCACCCAGCCTGCCATGTTAACAGTGGTGAGTCGCATCTAGCCACCATTTACATGTACAATCTTAAATCGCATCGTTTGTCTCTACTTTTCTTTTCACTGGAGTATAGGAAGCTGAGTGAACAGCTGTACTACCCCGTGTCTAGGGTCAATTTGGCAGTGAGTGGTGACAGTGAGCTGCCCTCTGTAGAAATTCAGATAAGGGGCAGTGATAGCTAAAGGTGGGAGGACCAGGCTTGAAAACAGGTGCTTCAATCCCTGCACCAGAAGGATAAATCCGGGTTGGACAGCACCAGCAGTGAAGAAGGCACTGGATCCAAAACTGCTTTAGTGACTGCTCAATGCCCAACAGATCCACCTGTGTTTGTACAGGGAAGCTTCTAGTTCTAAATGTGTTCATTAAAAAACAGAAAATTTGTTCCCAGCAAAGCTTCCCAGAATATCATTAGGTTAAAACAAACGTGGGGTGGGAAAATCTACTGCTCCTATCAGTCCATGGAGGAGTTCTCCTGGCAGCTCATGCTATTTCTACAAAGACCATAGACAGGTCTTGTTCAATGCTCTGCCTGACCTGCATTTGATGTGTCTGGGTCTTTCCAAACATCTGTGCTAAGGACTAGTTTTTACGGCTGGTAAACAACATGTGTGATGTGATAACCTCTTCATATTTCCTGTTTTGCCACACAGTGTTTATTCTAGATTAATGGTCCCTCAGATCTCTGTAACATACACTTGAGTGACCTATAGTAGCTATGTGTGTGGACTCTTGCCTTTGCTTTCTGCCTAAAGGTCACTGTTTTTTCTCTTGGCATAATATGCTCAGCACTAAGAGGAGGCTGGAGAATTCTTTTTCTGTGCCTGCCTTTGCCACAAGTCCCTGTGTTTTGGTCTGAACCAGGATCCTTGCCAATCATACTACTTTACCTAGGGGCGTTTCAAAGCTGTTGGCTTGAGTACTACTGTGCTTGGGCACTGCACTTACTGGCATGTTTGGCCATCCTCCACCTGGTACACAGACTGGTGTGTGTTGGGGAGCCAGTGATAGAGGCTCTGCTGCTGACACATTGATGTGTGTGTCCTGGAATGCTACATATTTTAACCAGTCTAGAGTTATGTATGTCAGTCAGTGTTTCAGGATATTAAGTGTTGCAGCAGAGATGCAGGAAGGGATATAGAGAGCCCATTAGAGCACAAAGCCTGGGGAAAACATAAAGTTGGATAGGTGTTGTTGTGCTACTTCTATCACAACCAGGTGGTGCAATTTAACCAGCATCCCTGCTGATTAAGTAGAATATAGTTAAGAAGCTGTTGACTTAGCAGATGAGGAAATGTGGTCAGCCTGCACTGGATTAAAAAAGTTCTTCCTGATTGTTTGGGCATCTACACATAAATCTTCAGTGAATGGATCTACAAAGACAAGTGATGATAATTAAGGAGTCCATCAGAGGGCTCCTGTGTTGATGGAACTGTTGTTACAATATGTAACCATTGTTATTATACTGATAACTGCAGAAAACTGCTGGTTAACACACCATTGACTGCAGAGAACAGTATTTTATCCACATGCATAATGAAAAAAAACCCATCTTATTTATCACCAAGCAACTGCAAATCAACAATACAGATGTCTGTGCCAGCATGCTGATAAAAAAGCTGCTACTTAGTAATTACAGCATTACAACACAGATATTAGAACACTGTGCTGCTGGAGGGTTTATGGCCTTGGAAACTGTGTGTCTGAGGCAGGTCTATGGAGTCCAGTGGTGTTAAAGTTGGAGTCAGAGGGGGGTGGGGAGGAAGAGGAAGAGGTTTCAGTTGGAAGAAGGATCAACGCAGACTGTTGATGGCCTGTGATCTCTTGTTGCTGTTGTTGTGGTTCTGTATGTCTTTGTACAACCAATGCTGTAAGGCTGTCCTCACTGGGTGCATTCATGTTGGCCAAGCTCGACAGAGAGTCTTTGGATTCCTGAATGGTCTTCTCCAGTTTGTGGTTGGGACCCTGAGTAGGAGAGTGGCAGAAAATATACAATTTATTCTAGCTGCCTGCATAAATGAAAGTGAAGAGAGTATATTCCTCCAACATTTGGATTTAGCCTGGTAACCTATTTTTAGCAACAGAGGTTGAGAATTGAATGACAATGGTCAAATATCAAAATAGAAATTCCAGACAAAAGTGATAATTGTAATATTAGAAAAACTAAATACAAACTTTCAAAACATATTTTTTAACAACACAAAAAATGAAACTACAAGCCAAAATGGCAACTGTGTAAAATAGGATGAACACAAATATACAAAAAGCTTTAGGGACCTCATTTTAGCCTGTATTGACTTCCATATGGCGTTTCATGTAGTCAAAACTATTTAGATGGTGACAGGTAAGTTATCATAGATAAACTGTGCCTCAGATGGCTCAGATACTTTCTTGTGATTGTCTAAACTTTCTGGCACATGCTGTGGCAGACAATCCAATCAATCAAGTTAGCATAGCGAGCAGCAGCTGCGTTAAGAAAGAGTGGAATCTTGTCAGAATATAAAGCCTGCCTCATTTTGTCCTTGAACATCACTGACGAGCTGGTGTGAATATGATGAATATGAATATGGCGATTTCAACAGTCAGCTGATGCATGGCTTTGGTGTTCCGCCAGAAAAAAAGCTATGCTTCATGTACATACCATACATACCAGACTTCATTTTGCTAAAAAAGATCTCTTGAATCTCCTTACTTGTGTCCCCGTATGGCTGAAAAAATGGCTTGCAGTCAAAGCAACTGGCTGAACCTTCACAGCAGGTCTGTGATAGTCCGGACTGGCAGTCACAGTGCTGTAGGCCGGAGGTCCCAGGGTCGGCTGTCTCTGCAGCAGCTGCAGGATGGTCTGAATATCTGACACCAGCTGAGACTCCAGCCTCAAAAAGAACAGGAAAACAAAATAATGAGGGAGTGAGCCAATTGCAGACAAGTAGCAACACATGCATAATTCTTAAAAATCAGATCATGTAGTAACTGAGGACTAGTTCAGTTACTTCACTGAGCACTAGATGGAGCTTGTGCTCCTAAACAGTGGACAAATGAAGAAATGACAGAGGTGTGGCAACACACTGCCAGAGAAGTAGTCAAAAGACGATGCTCTTGCTAGAAGTGATAATGAGCTTTGTTTGAGGGGGGAATGAATTTAGAGTTTACTGTGGAGATAGGTGTATCATACTTATTTAGTCAATCTAATTATGACTAGATTTCATCCAACTTCTTTATCAAATCAGCAAAATTGATGAATGTTTAATGACCTTTTAATTACTCGTATCCCATCTAATAGGTAGCATACATTTGAATACATGATACGTAACATTTGTTATGTTCTTGGTTTACTGTGCCACTCTTTCACTGTGAATCATTTGTTTACTAGATTATAATTGATGAGGGTTACAGTAGAAGCAGTGACACGGTAGACAATCATTGTAGGTGCAGATAACTTATTTTTTTTGTGGCTATTTATATATGTATGTGTTGAAAAGAATGCTACACCAATACTTTTTTCACCTGTCATATCTTTAGTCAAAGCCACAGAAACACAAAGTGACAGAAAAGTGCTGCTCATCCTGCAGCCAGCTAGCATTAGTGGAAAACAAGGTCAGGTGGAGTGCAATGAATAAAAATGTCTTATTTGTGTCCATATAAAATGAGCCAAACCAGTATTCCAGGCACCCCAATGCTGTATCTCATTCTCTGTGATATTTTGAGCCAAAAATACCACCTGCTGTTCATTTGTGTATCTATTTCAGGTTGCCTGCTGGCTGCAGGTGTGTTGTTAAAACTACGGTCACTGGTTTATGCCTTTCTCCTTGACAGGAAATATTGAAAATAAAACAAAATCTATTAATTCTGGAAGGTGGGTGTACTTGCATTTTTATTGTTTAAATCAAGACGAGTTAAGAGTGGCTTAGCTGGAGAGATGTTTCCAAGATATATCAGTCATACTTTGTTCTCACTCGACAGTTTTAGATTCTGAGCGTTACTCTGCTAAATGGTACACATAAAGCCTTTGTACCAATTAATTCTTGGGCTTGATATGTTCTGATTCTGCAGTGGTACATCCTGCTTCCAGTAGATCCAGCCTCCCACTCTGAGTCCTGCAACAGCTTCTGCCAGGCAGTTTGCCTTCCTCCACCTACTCATGTATATTAGCAAATGAACTACATGCTGCCAGCGATTGCAGTGGAAGTGTAGCTTACTTTTACCAGTGTGGGAGGTGACAGCTTTAAAAAATGAAGCACATAATAATTATTGAGTCACCAACCGAAAAGAAATGGTAGGATTACTGATAAGAATAATCACATTCTTAATTGCGTTACTTCCTCAGAATGCGACCAAAATGCCTCGTGTCATCTGAAAATGCTTTTACATTTACTGTCTAAAAATGCTAATACTATTGCTTAGCTGTTAAATAAGCAACCTTGACAATAAACCTTGCTAAATGCCTTTAGACAAGCCACTGTGAGTCAAATATGGTAATTTGCAACCTTGGTGCCCCCCAGTGGTAGTGCACATCCGATGATGCAACAGCAGGCTTCAGAGCAGTAGTAATGGGTTGTTTATAGATCAGATTTAGTTTTGGGATTTTGTAAAAAGCAGCTGCTGTATCCTTTATTTATATTTAATTTAATCCCATAACACAGTTTTACTTATGCCTACCCATTTCTTTAAATGGTATTAAGGCTAGAATTATCATCTTAGTCTACTCTGCCTGACATTGACACATTTATGGACTCTGTTTCTTTTTTACAACTCCTCAGTGAGATAAATGTTACGTGATGTTCACAATTACTGAAATATTCAAACCCAAGGTTTCATATTTTTATGAATGCACAATTCAAACTAATGGTAATATTCTACAGTAGATGTCTTTTTTTTATAATGTCATATAAATGTCCCCTAAATTCAAAGCAATGTGTGATTGCACAGCATGTGATTTTATTGACTGGTAAGTGGGTTTTAAGGGGTTAAACCTGCACTCATCATAATTGATGATCATCTGTTGCAACTGTAGGGAGTGGGCATCAAAGACACCCAGTATTCTGTAATTTTAACCAATGTGACTGACACACTAAACCTTAAACTATAATAAAGGGAAAAACATTACTTACCCTGGGATATAGACTGGTTCACATTCTTGGGTAATTCATAGTTTATGACAATTAAATGAGGACCAACCAATTGTATGCTGTCTTTAAAAATATGTACCTGTTTAAATGCTCTTGTAGCTGACCTAAGCGCTGTTCCACCTCTCCATATGTGATTTCACTGGCAGAATTATCGTCCTCTCTCAGGTCCTGGAACTGTGCTGACTCATCCAGGTAGTCCGTAGGCTTCTTACAGACCCATTTATCACAGCACAGATCTGGAGAGCCAAACCGACACACATTCTTTACATCCTCACATGTGGGTCAGAACAACGTCATCACTACACGCACAAAAAAAAAAAACCCTCACTAAAATAGAATGTAATTAATCTCTACAGAAGAGCTGCGTGTAGGTGCTTTGTTGTAATTTATCAAGCCCTTGTACTGGGAGAATTGTTAATGCAATGTTTTCAAGTAGCAAACTAAACCCGTTGTTATCTCTGCTGGGCACCTGTTAGTATTCAGCTGGCTGTCTAGCGATATGTGTTGAGACCCTTTTGTGATTTTAAACAGAGAGATTGTTAGTTCTGTCATTATCTGGTGCAGCAGTCTGTGAAGGTGGCTTTGCACTACCACGATGAGCCATATAGATATGAGGACCCTAGTAGGCTATCGTGTGTGCCTTCACCGTGAATGGCACTCAGGTTTGCCCTCATGCTGCCTTATTTTCATCACCCTTCCATCAGTGGAGATAACAAGAGCTGCAGTCGGTCATCTAACTTTTTTCCCTCCATTTCCCCCGCTGTCTGTCTTGTACTACTTGGCTAGAGAGGTTTTTGCAAGAAGTGTCGTTTAATTTAGATCTGTCAACTATAAGACTCATATGAGAAAAATAAGCATACTGCACATTTGCAGTTTGTGCTACTGTAGTGTGATTAAGATGCAGATCAATTTCAAGCATACTGCTTCAGTAAGAAATACTGTATAGTTTTCATCATTGTAAATTAATGTAAAGCTTGACCCACTTATAAAAGGTGTGAATACTGGACAAAAGAAACTAGTAAAAAGAGGAAATAAATTGCTTACTGTACATGCATTTCTACGTTATAGTCATATCTAGTGTACAATAAGAGGTTGCTGGATTGGCTGATTCTGACATGTTTAAGGGTGGACACAACAACATGAACATCAGTAAAAAAGATACTATCTAGTGCACAAACTATGCAACAAAAAATGCCATTGTGAAGCTTTTAATGTTCAACTTTTGTTGACTGTGTACATTAACTGGATGATATTGATCATTAGGCTACTGATAGGATTTAACTCAAACAACCACTGATTTAAAAAAAAAAAAAAAAAAAAATTGCCCCATTTTCATCCCCAATTTGGAAAGGCCAACTACCCTGCACTGTGGTCCTTGTCATTCTTGATGATATAATTAGGCCCACATTGAACATGAAAAAGTAGCTTCCTTGTTCATTTCCATGAGACTACTGCCAATTACAATACAAATGTACAAATATATTACATTGTAATGAAAATGAAATATTTACAGTTGACCTTGTTTTCGTTGAGTCTGCAGATACAAAAATCCTTGACGTCTTATACTAATACAAATGGCAGTGCAGTGTTTTCGACTCATCTATCATTCCAACCAGCATGCCTGGGAAGATCCCAACCCCCTCCACCCATTTGCTCCAACCACCCAATAGGAGCGCAGCAACAAGAGCATGCTCTCTCACTGGCTTCTCACCATGGCTAATGATGTTTCTGCTTTGTACCACCCAAAAACTCCTAGCAACACTTTTTTGAGTGTTCTTGTCAAAACAGTTAAGATTATGTTCACATAACATTATACATGTATATGTTAACTAGTATCTGTACATCAGTAAAGCAAGATATATTACCTTCAAAAGATGGACTTCTCTCCAAGCTGCCTCTGACCTGGATGTGTCCAATAAGATCCGAGTCCAAGACTGGGGCATTGTGTGAAGAGGGACCCAAGACAGAACATCTCTTCAGGCACGAATCTGACTCCCTCTCCCTCCCCAAGTCTGTAACCACTTCCTTGTTTTCCCCTGTAGAACAGCAATCAACAGGAGTCAGTGGAATAACACTGTACTCTATTCCACAGAGAATAGTGGCTCACAGGGAGCTCAGTAAACAATAACAAAGAACAATTTTGCAACCACAAAGCATGCTGAAAAAGGCTCTCCTGGACCTGCACTGATTCATTTCTACTTACCTTTAGAGAGATCTGGAGTGAAGGAGATCCTTCTCTTAGTGTTCCTAGTGCCCTCACCATCTGAATCACAATCATTGGAACTGGAGGACTGCAACAATGTGAGCATTAGAATCAATTGCTACAATAGGAATCAAATCTAATTTATTTGATTTATTAATTTAATATTCTATTAAGTATCATGGTGAATGTCCATAGTCATCCATTTATCTATTAGATCTATATCCATTAGTTCTTTAGGGAGTCACAGGGAACTGCAGCTGATTCAAGCTGACATTGGGTGAGATGTGGGTTACACCTATTACCAGGTACACCTGTTACCAGTCAGTCACAGGGCTGATACATGGAGACAGATGTCTACTCATACTCAAGAGTCACACATACAGGCAATTACAGTCACATAATAAATAAACCTAAACTGCATGTCTGCACATGGAAAACATGTAATCCACACAATCCCACATTGCTGTGAGGTTTTTATCTTGTTATTATAATATCCATAGTTGTGATAATTTACATACTGTACTTGTTAAATGCCATTAACTTAACCTATAGGTCACATAAATCATTGTAATATAATTGTCTACCTTAGGAGACTCATCTCTGAGGTTGAAGGTAAGCTCCAGGTTGTTGAAGAAGCAGTCAGCAAACTCTGGGTACATGTCTAACACTTCTAGCAGATCTTCCCTCTGAATGGTGCTCAGGTCACAGTAACTCAGAGCTCGCACATCAGCATTGGACTTTCCAGGCTTGGCATATAGATGGATCATTTCTCCAAAGATGTCATTTTTTCCTGGTTGTGACACAAACAGACAAGAAATCTTCACAAAAGGTTTACTGGCAATAGGGATCATATTCAACTTCACCTGCAATGACTTGAACAAGTAGAGTGGATCACGCTTGCTGTGGGGATTACTTATCTAACTATTCCTCAGGCTCACAAAAAGCCAGCAGTGGTGTTTGTTTTTGTGGGTAGTGAAAATCAATCAGCTGTTCCTCTCTGTGTAGATGTTCTCTCAAGGCCTGTGCATCAGTTGTCTTTCTACTTCAGTTTGCTGAAGTGATTGACATCCTTAATGTGTTGTTTAGTTCAAAGAAAACAATATGTGTTTAAAATGACAATCACATAATGATTGTTCTTTAGCAAACCTTTTTAGTCTTTCCTCTGTTAGAATAAGGGTCCATTTTGCAGAGGACTAGAGGTCTAGTTTAAAGGCCATCATGAAAAATCTCTTTGTTGTTCCTGGGGTTCACTAAATGCCAACACTGTAAGCAGGGGTTCTTGAGAAAGGATATGATCCGTTAGTTGCCAGTGTGCATTTCACAGCATGAACCAGTCAGCATTCTGCCACAGAGGACAACCTCACTCAAGAGTGTTGTATCTCTCTCCGACATAGAGCCCTCATCACCAGGATTTAGACAGTCATTAGCCTGGACAGCAGTGGAAGAGACTTATTCCTCACCTATTGAATAATGCTTGTAGCCGTGTTGGAGAAAAATGCATTACCACTATGAGCTGACCACTATATGTTAGAGGATGGGGCAGGACGAGACCTAGTGTCTGCTTTTTTATTTGGTCTGACAAAAGTATACAAGCAAAATCTTTTTTGTTGTTTTTTTGGCACTGCACAAAGGTAAGATAGGAGGATGTGATGTTTGGTGGTTTTAGCTGGACAGAGCAAACAGATCTCAATTGGATCTCAATGTTGACACTAATACCACGTCTAAATGTAATCAGGTTGAATCATATCTAGATACAATCTGGATACGAGAAGCATTTAGATGCAAGGTGTAAAGGGACTCATATAAATGTGCTGATCTATGAGATCAGTGACTTTTTCAGTATGATTGTTAATAATGGGTTTTGTGTGATTCAGCAGCTTTTGCTAAGCTTAAACCCCATTCTGTCAGGTGCAGCTTTGGAGAGCATTCATCTCATGAATAATGGCAAAATGAATCCAGGCTTGGCCTGTAGCACCTGGTTGTGATTCATCCGTAAGGAAAAATAAAAAAAGTTATTATTCTAACAAGAGTAATGAATATTATTTAAAAGGCAAAATATTATTTAAAATTTCAATTTGACAATTGTTTAAGCAGAACTGTTTTTTTACTGCCCCTTTTAATAATCCATCATTTCCCTGTGGTGTCATAAAAGTGGCAGCTATTTCCCAGTGTTCTTTGAACTTGCCAAACAACCTTTCATAAAGCCACTTAATAGAAATGTCAGAGTCTCAAGCCTGTCACATGAACAGCCCTATTGCCGAGAGGACAAAAATGGGGGATTGCAGGTACACCTTGCTATTCTTGTCAAAATGTGTGAACACAATGTGGTTTAGCTGCTTTAATGACTTCAAAATTATTCATGTTAGAAGGAATTGTGTTAGAACACTCTGATATGCAGAGAAGTCATAGTGAACCTTTTTGTAAGTATTACTGTGTTTAAACAGGTGTCACCATCGGGAATGTATTGTATTGTACTGCCCTGGGCTAATGACACTAGCATCTCCACATATTTGGGAATATCAAGCATCCTGAGTAAGTATAATTCAAATATTTTAATCAATCAATCAAACTGACATTATGTAAAGTATACTTTTCATGTAAAATTTTACTATAGACTCATGGGTATCAGCTGTATTTTTTTGTAAGCACACCCCTTTGACTGTATCGTAGCATAATTTTAGCATGATAGCACTGACAAAAGATCTACTGGTGCAAAGTCACAAAACGAACAATGAGATCAGAATTTTATCACCCTGAATCCCACTTCATGATAAAACTTGTTTTTTTCTTTGTCTCAACTGTTTGACACTAACATTCAACACACCATCAGCTGAGAGATCTTACAGTTGTTCACAATGCTCTGTGGATGACAGAGGTTTTGAGGCCAACAGACTGCTATTACATTCATGATACTGGTGAAGGACAGTGGCAAAAGGTCAAACAAAAAACAACTTATGTAGGCTCAAAGGAGATGAATAAAACGTGTGCTTTCTCCAACGATGTCAGCAATGTCAGCTTTCACAGGAAATAAATTACAGTTTCTTATTCATTTAGCATCTGCCACCCATGTTGCTCATTATTACACTTGAAGCAACACTCCCATTAACATAAGTATTTCCTCTGAATGTTACAACACAACAGTGACACACAATCAATAAGAGACTGTATTTACCCAGGATAGCTACCACAATGTCATCTTTAAGGATCTCAATGGAGCCGCGGGACAGAAAGTAGAGAGCAGTGAGCACATCACCACTGTGGACCAGGGTGTCTCCAGGAGGGGCATGAGTGGTTTTAAAGTGCATGGCCAAGGCTCTTAGGCAGCCTTTGGTGGCTCCTTCAAACGCTTTGCAATTGTGAAGAAGATTATTATTGAGGTGAAGGCAGATATCTGCCTGCAGGCACTCAGGAAAACCTTTTAGCACCTATGATGCAGAGAAAAACAGTGAGTAAAATGCACAAAACATTGGTTTGATATTTTCAAATGAGATCCATTTAGACAATAGTTCTACAGACCAATGCAGAAACTGTGTGAAGATGAGTATGCTTTTACAAAGAGAAGTTGTAATTAAAGGTATACTGTGCAGGATTTTTCTAAAAAACTATGTATAAAATAATCCTTCTCAATCATCACTTATGACCCACTAGAATTGTGTAGCGGTGTATTTATCTACAAAGACCCTGCCCTCTGCCTGTATTTTCTTATTATTTTGCTGTGTGGGACACTTCTAGGCATCAACCTTTGGGCAGTGGGTGTGTAGCTCCCAACCAATAACAGCACGCAGTGTCTGAGATTGGGACTCCACATTATATCGCTTTATCCATCTCTCTACTCCACTCCGCTCTGCACACTGTCTCTGTTTCATGGATGTAAAAAGAGCTGTAGGTATGTGTGCAGAGAGGCCACAGCAAAATGTGGCAAGGCAGCACCTTCCCACAGGGTTACTTAAGAATATCACCACCATGAAAGAATCAGAAAACATTTAATTGATCTGATTCGCGACTTTGTTCCTGCCAATGCTCTCTCACTCTCTAGCTTGCCTGACCGCTGCTAGTCGAGACAGGGAGGAAGGGCCAACTTTGAATGCTTAGTTTACAAAAAAACAACCGGCAAATCCTGCATCATATACCTTTAAGCTTGACAACAGCACAGAGATAAGAATGTGATGAAAGCAAACACTTCACAGATTCATAGACCATTTAAACACAATCAAATACTTAATTGTATAGTAAGAAAATGATCAAATACAAAAAGCAGACACTATTATATTTCTTATGTAACCACCCCCTGAATGTGGACAATCAACTCTGACTTCATCCCCATTTCTTTTCTTTTCTTTAAAAAAAAAAAAAAAAAAAAAAAAATTGTAACACGTGATATCAGAGTGAGGAGGAAGTGTATTGCAAGAAAAGTGTGAACAACAAAAAAGCCAACAATTTTATAGACTGGGGCCATTCCTCAGAGCAGACAGCATTCAATTCATACTTTTGCTGCATGTATGCATCTACCTTATGGGAAAGCACTGACTGCACGTAATATTATCATTATACTGTGACCAGTAACCACATTTAATAATCTTTTATGCTTTACCCTGCTCTTTATAAGGCATTTCACATATTACAGTTGGCATGTATGTATATATATACATACATACATACATACATACCTACATACATACATACATATATACACACACATATATACATACATACATATACATATAAATGCATGCCTGCATTTCTCATGCTAGGATGCAAGTGACCCATTTAGCCATTAAAATGACAAAAAAAAAAGTACCTCCTGTTCTTACCAGTGAAGAGATGTTAATCCAGAAAGCAAAGAAGAGACAGAAAGTTGTTTTTAAAATCTTGTATATAATGTGACGATCATTTAACAAGCTCAATTAATTTTGTTGGGTATCCTCTCCAGGAACAGTGGAAGGTAGATGTGCTGATTGTTATTATTTACCGTGTTCATATCAATGCCATTGGTGTAGGTCCAGGAGTGTTGGAAGTACTCCTCCAGCCTCTGCCTCAGTGGGTTGGGAATCTGGTGAAAGCGAATGAACTCCTTGACCCGCAACATTTGTGCATGGTAGCGTGCTGTGCCCGAGTACAATCTCTGGATGATGGCAGAGACGTTTCCAAAGATACTGGCATACATGAGAGCTGAAATATAGACATATGAGAGTTGAGTTACACACTATGGATTGCTTGGCATGATTTTCTTTATCATTGACACTATTTTCTTGAATGAATGCTTCTATAAACACAGACAATCTGTGGTCTACGATCTGATCAAAAGAATAACAAGTTTATGCCTTAAACCATTTCAAGTGCTGTGGTAGATAAAAACAGAATAAAGTAATGATCAAAGAAAATAAATGCTATCAAAGATAACATACTCACAGCCAATTAACATGACACAGATGGAAAAGATCTTTTCCGAGTTGGTGTTTGGGGAAACGTTCCCAAAGCCCACACTGGTTAGGCTGCTGAAGGTGAAGTAAAGTGCTGTGACATACTTGTCCTTGATAGATGGACCAGAGCTAGGATCGCTGTAGTTGTATCTCTTTCCTATGGACACTCCCAGATTGTCTAGCCAGCCAATCTTGTGCTCCAAGTACGGCTTCTCTACATTGCCAATGGCATACCATATACAAGCGAGCCAGTGGGCAATGAGGGCGAAGATGCACATGAGCAACATAAGGACTGCAGCTCCATACTCAGAGTAGCGGTCCAGCTTCCTGGCTACACGCACCAATCGCAGGAGCCTAGCTGTCTTCAACAGTCCAATCAGAGTGGTAGTCTAAACAAAATGTACAGTAGAGCAGTTTATTAGTAAAAGCAATTTGTAATTTGAATGTTAGTAGGTTAGACTAATCATAATTACATAACATTTCATCTTTCATACAATCCTTTTATTAAGAATCAATCCTATTTGTTGTATATCTACTTCAGCCGTGTGCTCTGACATGTTTTAACAACAAATGTAAAGCTCAAATCAGGATACAAACAAAGATATTGATTGATTGATTACTGACTGAAGTTTCCTTAACAAGAAAAAGGCAAAGACTGTGTTATTGCTGCTCCCCACAGTTCAAAGGCAAAATAACACAGAAGTGAAGACATCACAGCAGCCCCCAGATTAATTCTCATTTACTGAGGACTGAACAGACTGTGAGTGGATCCCTGGGTGTTTGTTCTTGTTCATCAAGAAAGGTTTTAGAAACACAAACCACCATTCCCATTAACATGGTCATTTAT
Source organism: Scomber scombrus (assembly GCF_963691925.1). NCBI lineage: Eukaryota > Metazoa > Chordata > Actinopteri > Scombriformes > Scombridae > Scomber > Scomber scombrus. Next base: position 15,040,495 of record NC_084982.1, read on the forward strand.
CTCTCTGACAATTACTGAATGACCTTTGAAAATAAAGTTAAAAGTCTATACACGATAGACTCTCATTCCTAACCACTTCAGGGCGAATTCACAAAAGGATTGCGCAGCTTTTGTAATTATCAAAGCACCAGCAAAAGGTGAAATATACCACAAACTGCAATGCTAAGCAAATAGCATCTTGGTGCTGCGTCAGACAATAATCCAACATGTTTTAGACCTGTCAAACATTTTGCATTTTGACATTACAGTAGAATTTGTGATAGATGCGAAATACAAGAGAAGTAAAATAAGCAAAATACATGAAGTTGGTTTGAGTTCTATGTGTGTACACCTCTGCTAATTAAATGCAAAACGCAATTTGAGGTTTTTGTGCTGTTTGCAGTTTTTTATTATAGACCAGTCAGTGTGCTTATGTACAAAAACCTTTGAAATCTGCATTGTGTGTGATCATAATGCAAGCTTGATTTACTGCTAGATTTATCAACACCATAACAATAATTATGTAGAAAAAGTAAACATCCAATATTTGAAACTAAATTTTACAATTGGCCTTTTTCAATCCCATTTCTGTTGAACCTATAAGCACACTGCACTCTACAATTTAATTAAGTCTCAAATGTACCTGCACAAGCAATTATATAATATATCTGCAACATTTAAGGGGTTCAGTTTGGGCAGTCAACTTCTTTCCTCCATTTTCACAGGGAAACAGCTTGAAATGAATAATTTGTTTTTGTTTATCTATACATTGCAATCAACAAAGCACTGTATGGTGACATGCATAAAACTGCTCACAGAACATACAAACCTCTGGCAAGTTGTTCTGAAAACAACAAGACATTGATTGAAATCTATTTAAAATATATCGTATCAAAAGGTTCACTTAAGTGCTTGTGGGTTAAAACCATTTATTATGTTGCTGATTTAAATATGGTTTGTGAAAACCATCTGCCACTGTCTCAGTTTCTGAATGAGAATGAAGATGAGTGGGACTTTGCAAGCTTAGTCAATAAGTTATAAACATAGAACTGGCATATAAATACATGCAATTTATCCTATTAACAGACCTGAATGGAATTTAAAAACTATTTGTATATATATGTTCAGCTAATTTAAAAAAAGGAGTTAATACTGGTTGCATGGTTTGACTTGTTTGCATTGATTTCACTGATGTTTTACTTGCAAGTACTTGCAACTCATTATACAAATTTGCCAGGACTGTTTTATTTATTGTTTGTTACCCTACAAATGTCCATTTTCTTTTTGATTTGTTATAACTCACTGAACTGACTCAGCAGTGGCAGCAGCAGTGGTCGAAAAGATGATTATGGCTTATAATCAGGAGCTTTTCTGGTGTAATGGAGTGCCTACAAAGCACGATAAAGCACTGAAGTGGATCCAGAGCCTGAGGGGACATATCCTACCAACAAACAAGCCAGCAGGCCTGGCAGCCAGCCTACCAATGGCCATCTCACATCTGCATGTAAGCTGTGCACACAGCACTGTTGGCCAGCTCCTCACATAAATGCATCATTGATTGCCATTTGGTAAGCCATTAATCCATGTAAATGGATTCTAGAATGAGGACCATTCAGAAAAAAACATGCAATTTAAAGTAATCCTTTCAGAGCCGAGACAGAAAGATTCAGGCTTTAAGTAATGGCCCAGGGGCGCAAGTCTGGACTTAGTAAATGGATAACGGTGCATGCATGACTGTGGTGATGTGCAGTAAAGTTCTCTTATAAAAAATAAAAAAACAGGTAAAAAATACATGCATTAGGGAAAACATACCTCATCTGATCCTGAGCCAAAGATAAGAAGGTCAAAGGGGATCGCTGCCACCATGTCTATAAGAAACCATCCTTTAAAGTAATGGATTGCTATCTTAGCTGGATGGCTGACCACTTCCTCGTTCACGTTTACGTAAGTGGTCCTGAAGTTAATGAGGATGTCAATAATGAACATGATGTCCACCATTAAGTCCACCACATTAAGAGGGCTGCAGGAGTATCCACATTCGCGCCTCTTCTGCTCCTCTTGGTCGTTGAGAAGAAAAGCAGCCGAGTACGGAGTGAGGATTGCTGTGTAGATGACCAGCAGCAGGATCAGCCAGTCCCATACAGCTTTGAAGGGGCTGTAGTGGAGGATGGTGAACTTGTCAATGCGGGCTGTCTGGAGTTTGTACTCTGGCAACACATCAGCTCCGAGTGATAGGACCTGGAGGAGTGGTGAGAGAGGGTCAGAACGTTTGAGGATTAAACTCCTCTTTGATCATATTTCAGGACACTTTGGTTTGGGGAAATCTTTTAGTTGCCTAAGATCATATGATAATATGAAAATGTGATTTTCTGTCATCTGTCTTAATTGATGTTGATAGTCTTTGTGGTATGAATAACAACTGGGTCAGAAACTTAATCCTTATAGTTATTGCTAAAGCCCACTGGGTAATTTATCCACCTCAAGGACTTTAAGCCTTGATTTGACAGAAATATGTCTGTGACACCCCAGCATAAGTGCTCTGCAGTCAAACAGCATTAGGTTAAGTCAGCCACTCTAGTATGACAGGAAGATTGTCTGTGACCCGGCAACATGAATAATGTGACTGCTACTGACTTGTTCCACATTTGCAAGAAGTATATTCTGTACTCTTGGTAAAAACTATATATGCACTTAATGTGTATACAGTTCAATGAAGTGGAGAAAAGCCTAATAAATTGAATGATCATCTTTCTATTCTTGAAAAATATTTTAAAAGCAAACATTTGTTTTAATTTCTCGCAATGAATGAACTGTAAATTATTCAGTGTGCTTAGGAAGGCCAAGACGTTCACCTGTTTTTGTATTAATAAGCTGTGGCAGACAAAGAGAGGGCTCTCGTACGGCAGAAAATAGTGCAGGAGTGAGAATGAGGGCGGAGGGTCTTTCTATTCATTTCAGATTCCCCTATCTTCAACACATGAATTATAGATGACCCCATGCTAGCAGTCAGGAAGTACTGTAGATGCTGTGTTAACATCTCAGCGGTGTCTCCAAACTTCAAACCAAAGTCAGCGTGGAGGGAGAGCATTTAATCATGATGATGGCTCGTCTTCATTTATGAAGGAGAAAGCTCTGTTGAAAGAAGTTTAAATATAGGGTTTCTGGGCCTCTTCTGTGCTGTGGGGGGTGCTGACATTGTCCGAAGGTACTAGCAGTATTGCTTTTCTGTGGCAGAGCGACCTGTACATAAACACATTTGCTGTGCATGACCCATGTCATGTTTTGTCAAAAAAAAAATCATATAGGGCGAGTGGGCAATGAGGGTTAGAGCGCATGCCACATACGCAGCCGACCCCTTTGCTGCATGTTACACCCCCCTCTCTCTCCTGTTTCCTGTCTGTCTACTGTTAAATAAAGGCGTCTGTGCCAAAAAAATCTTTAAAAAAAAAAAGATTCATATATAGGCACATATATTTTGTCTTTCTATTTAATTTAATTGGATGAAATAGAAGTATTAATCAGTTAAGAGCAAGAATTGTGACAAATGCCTGCACTATTAGCTGTCCTTGGAAAATTGAAATCAGCTGCTTTGTATCAGGAGTGGTGGACCTGCTGCATTGTCCTTGAGCAAGAAACTGAATCTCTGCTATCCGCAGAAGTGTTATGAACCTGCCCTTTGACTTACAATTAAAAAGATGGACGTCCTCTAGGACTTTCCTTAATTTATTTTTCAATATTATCCCCACTTTCTCCAGGAATATCTAATTACCTCATTCTTGTCCCTAATGTCAATGCTTCACTATTAACCTGTGTAGGATGTAGACAGCTATATGATACTTTTGTGACACTTGGGGTTACCAGCTGCATCATTTTCCATGCTAGCTAGGTGATGGCACCCTAACCAATCAATAGGAGTCGTACAGTATAGTGACCAGGGGGTAATCCCTTTTGCAGATTCCCACCCACAAACACTGCTTCGATGGAACGCACGGCCAAGCCAGGTACCATTCACAAGGTTCATTTTCAAAGAGAGAAGCACTCCAGAGTAGACACTTCAATAACAAAGATAGTGGAACGCACTGACTCACCTGTGTGACTTTTTCCGTGACATTATGAGTTCTGTCTTTGACCTTTGGTGCTATGATGGTGTTCTCAGATGTTGGTGGAGAATGAGTCTTCTTTTCAGTCCCCTCAGAAAAGTTGAGAGCAATTAGGGGGATCCTGTTGATGGTGCTATACCTGTTGATGTTTGAATCAGAGGTAGAGCCAAGCAGGCTGGACTTCACGTGATTAAAAGGGCCTGGTGGTTTAAAATAAAAAGCAGTCATAAAAGAATGACAGGAACTGTGGTAAACTATATTCTGTAGAAATTGGTCACAATATTTAAAAATCATTGATGAATAGTTTTAATATACTTTGCCTCTCTTTTCATCAATGCATATGTTAGAGTATGGTAGAGCGGAGCAAGTGCATCCCTTGTTGAAACTGTATGTTTAATGGCTAGTGTAGCTTGTAATAACAGCCAGTTAACAGAGCCATTACAGTATCACATAATACAATTATGTTCATGCAGGGTTATTTAAAAGCAATGCCTTGAGTAGTTGATGACAGCAGAAATTAACCTCATGTGGTCACATCATATGTCTTTAAAGATGTGACAAAATCATTACTTTGGTCTAAGTATATAATCATTTCACATAATTAAATGCAGTAATCCCACTCAGCCTATCCACCAAAATTGGGTCTGTAATGAGCCTCTATGCTGATTGTCTTGCTATATATATATATATATATATATATATATATTTTTATATATATATATATATATATATATATATATATATATATATATATATATATATATATTTTTATATATATATATATATATATATATATATATATATATATATATATATATATATATATATATATATATATATTTTTTTTTTTTTTTTTTAAACCTACATATTTAAGAGAAGAAGAAATAGAAGATAGATGATATTTGTTAAGAGCTTATAAAATATAACTTTGTCTGCAGTCCAATGCAAATTCAATCATGAAGTGATGGGTGATCCAACCACAGCTTCAATCTGTAATCAGCTTTATTTAAGTACTGTAGGACATACCTTCACCTGTTTGACGATCCCTGAATAGGCTTTTAGAATTGGAGCTATAGCCCTCAATTTCATGGACGGACGAGGCTCGCCTCATGCTGCTGATGCTGCCTCTGGGGAAGGTATTTGACAGGGAGGTAGAGGACGGATGCAGCTCTGACTGATACAGCTTCTCCCAGGGGAGTTTAGGGGATGAATGGTCAAGTGGTTCGGGACCCATGCTAGCCTGGGAAGAGTGGTGGCTTGAGCTTATGAGGGCATGTGTGTCATTGGCCTCAATGGGGCTGCAAATGCTCTTGGTGGGTGAGGGGAAGCTCTGCAGGGCCACCGAGTCCGCGTTCTCTTTGGGCGAGTCCACCATCACAGCATCTGGGTCCTCTTGTGGAAGAGATTGCTTGTTTGTATTCATTAAGCTCAAAGCAGCTTGCCGGAAGCGGAAGAATCGACTCCTCCCTGAAAAATGGGAGAAAATCATTAGAAGCCTTGTTAAGTTTTCAGTGTACAGTGCTAGAAAATGATGAAGGAATTTGTGACAATAAAAAGGTACATGGATGCCCAACATTAAGAACAGCAGGTGATGGAACAAGTCCGCAAATCGATAATGAAATAAATGGATTTGTGCTCTGGTTTCTCAACCCTGTGGGATTATGTATACGTATCTTCCAAGCTGTATTCGTCCCTAGTCAAACAAATCATAGAATTTCTGTAACTGAAGCTTCACATCTTTAAATTTACAGAACAGGACACATGCATTTTATGCAGCAGTGTTAAATATTCTCTTCCTTTTGCTTCATTGATCTGAGTCAGGTATCGAGTTTGCGTTTGGAGTCACATGCTCAGAACGGACGCACCATCACATATGTTAATGACCTCTTAGGACAGAGTGAAAGTTCTGGCTCATTAACAATAGAACAAGGATGAAAGTGAACCCTGCTTCGCTTGAGAGGCACCCATCTCTCAGCACTGTCCTTACATAACACCACTGCCATCTGTTTCCATTCCATGGCCAAATGTGCTGATGTTACAACTATAGCAGCTTACAATAGAGCTATGACACTCAACAAGTTTCCTGGAGAGGAACATAATGACACCCAGTGCTGGCAGGAGATATGAACAACCTTCCTGCAGGGAAACAGTCATCTGAACTGAGGATGCTTTTAACTGTTGCTGAATCCTTATATGCCTATGCCTATAGTATATTTAACATATAAATACACTATATTACCAAATTCAATTCCACATATATAATATTTAAAGTGCTTTTCTAAGTTAAAGCAAACAAAAAAGCCCTCCTGTAGTTTTTGTTGTGTTATTGTAACAAATTCATTAGAAAAACAATTAAATAAAGGAGAAGAAATTGGGAGTTGTCCCATTAAATCTATATTTATGTGTATAGAAGTTTTTGTTAATAACACAATACAATTGACTACACATTCGATACTCTAATCTGAGTTTTCCAAACAAAAAATTAATTAATTAATCTTTGCAATTTAGCATTTTATTATTTCTCAAATATGCATTAAAAAAAGCAGCATCAGTGTTTCAAATTGACTCCCTCTCTTCCTTCTTATCATCATCAGCAAACAAACAGTATTTTTTAAAGTACTGAATTTCGGATTTTACTGGGCCAGTTTCACTTCATCCCATAAGAATGAAATTAGGAAATGTATTTTCACAACATTCCCACATGTATTCATGGATTATTGGAGAACAACTAAGAGAATAGCTTTAATTGTTTAAAGGAAAAAGGCATTTGAGCTCACAACCAGAGCCAATCACTTAAACTTGAGTAAAACTGCATTCATTAATTTATGGAGTGAGTGAAAATGCATTATACACATTTGAAATGTAATATTAGTAATAGGAAATTTGAAGGGAAGGCTGATACCTACATGAACATATCAAAGAAAATTAGACTTATTATAGTAATTATATAGTAGATTAATTTGTTTATAAGACATGTCACTACTCATACAGGAGGCTTTGTCAGTTATATTGACTGTTGGTGCGTCCAAGGCTTTGACACATCTTGGTTTGCACACTTCAGTATCACATGGGTAAGGTCAGATGATAGGCATGTGAGAGTTGTCAGAGTTACATGTATAAAGGTGTGGAGCAGCCTCAGAAGGAATGTCAGGATTGCATTGGAAGTTGCTGATGAGTGGTGATACAGCTCAGCTGCCTCTCCTCAGGAATGGTTGTTCCATTTTGACAGAAGTGAAATCCTAGTCTTCCAAACCACCTGTCTTTTGTGTCCTCAAAAGAATATCCCTTATTGCCGTGTATATAGGAGTTTTCTCTCATTATACTGGGCAATATGCTTGTTCAGCAGCTATTTCTTCAAACAGATATATAGGTCTGTGCAGTCCTCCTTACATAGATCTGCATATAATATAGTTCTGTCTATATTTGGCTGAATGGTCTGCCTTGATGTGTTGCAGGGTTTGAAAAACACAGGGATGCTGTGTTTATTGAAGATCCTCCTCAGTTTCCTGGACACTCCATCTATGTCTGCTATGACTTTTTTAATGAATCTGCTCAAACTGGAGTTTTATACCTTCTTTCTATTTTTAGAAAAGCGTACACTGGGTAGCCACAAGCGCTTAAAGCTTTCCTGAGAGAGCTTACCAGCAGTTTATACTGCTGTCCTCACAGGAGGTTTCATACCACTTCACACCTTAATTCATTCTCAAACATAATGTGATCTTACCAGCTCATTGTATATATGACCTTAATGATGTTCATATGACTTTTAAGAGTGAAAGATCCATAGAAGTCTACAGTAGCAACCTGGGATTTCCTACTAGCAAGCACACTAATGGAATCTCATGGATGAGTGACGAAACATCTTCAAGAATAAAACAGCAAGTCTAATTCCCTGTGATTTAGTCCTTCTAAATATCCTGTTTATGTGGATGACTGAGAATCTTTACAGCAGGGACTGAGATTCTTCCTAATCCCTAATACTGGACATGCCAACATATCTACTCCAAAATATATAGTATGTTTATGCTGGGTGGGTTTGCAGCTGAGAGTGAGAATAAGCACCATCAATGCCAGTGTACCCTGGATTGGGCCCTTTAAGTTGGGAGCAATTTGTTGGTTCAAGTGAAAGAGTTAGAGTTAGTGTGTCAGGGTCTTGAGACTACGTCTACACAATGTTGCCTAAATTTTAAAATGCAATTTTCATGTGAAAACCATTAGCATTTCTTGGCCATTTTAGCAGAGACCTCTGCCCACAGTGAATCAATGAAGAACATAACTAAATAACGAACTAAATCTTTGCCCTCTTCTCAGTTGGCAAACAGCAAATCTGCATCACACCCAATATCTGGCATGGAGTAAGACAGACAGACAGATCAGCGAACCATATCACTATTTCATGGATGCAAACATCATAGACATAGAGATTAATGACAACAGCTGTATTGTACTGTATCATCAGCCACGTCAACGTTTGAAATTTGTGATCACAGAGAGGGTTTGAGTTGACATACAGTAAAGTCTTTCTCAGCTACACTGCCACACAGACCCTGTCTCTCTCTGGTAAGCTTACATTATTATGTGAAGATTTATGCACTCTGGAATCGTTTTGGAAAAAACTCAATTTTGGGGTAGAGAAAAATGCTGTTTTAATCTGGATGGAGGGCTGAAACTGAGAGAGAAAGATGCATTTATAAATGCCTCAGCTCTTGAAAGAGCTTAAAGTAGAAATGCTGCTTATTTACATTAAAAGGAGCCTGTTGGGATTCTATAGATGCTAATGACGTTTTAAGAAACTGTGTCATATTTACTCTGCAACTTAAATGTGTTTCCACATGAAAAACAATTTTCTTCCCATGAAGCAGTATTCTATCCCTTTGAATAACTCAATATGAAACCAGATCCAAAGTGTTCAAAGAGATGAAGCATAGTGTTGAACAAATATCTTATAAATATTATAAATATTATATATATTAAACATATAATTGTATATTATATTGTATATTTACTCTGCTGAGTAATTTCGTCTGGGCGTAGATGGCAGCTTAGGGAAAGAGGGATTACTCTCTTCCAGGCTCAATATTGTGCGAGTTCCTGTGACACCTGCAGGCCTATTGCCTGCTGTCAACACCACATCATTACTAGCCCCTCCATGGATAAAAGTGACTTTTCATAGGCTGTAACACTAAAATGGCTGTGTAGGTTTTCACTGATTACAGACAAAAGCATTCACCCATAATTTAAAATAAAAAAATAATTTATAATATAAATCAGGCTAAATTATCAGCTTCAAATATAAAAATGTTCTTCCTGACAATTGCTGAATTAAAAAAATTCTATGGAAATGTATTTATATTTTCACAGCAGTGACAACATCTTCATCCTTTTCAATGGCATGGAGTTGCTATTCTGCTTTTAAGACCTGATAAGGAAGTTCATCTGTTTCGGTTTCACTGTCAATTTTCATGTCTTTTGATGCTTTTTCACACACATCTGAAGGAATTGTGAATATATGTAATTTTGTGAGTGGAAATGGTCAATGGGAGACACAATATCTGAAAAAAATAGAATTATTGGCAAAAGCCTTCAAAATCCCATTTCAGTCAAACTCTACTCTTTTGTGCCCTAGTGTTATTTCAGGGCATACTCAAAGATAATTACAATGACAAGGTCATACTTTAAGTGTGATGTGTGTTTGTAGTCAAGACTCAGTCTAATCTAAAGTCACATCATATGTTTATCTACCCCATCTACCCACAGGTCCCCTTGCTGAAGCACGGTCACAAGCAATCAACTCTGACTAACCATGTTAGCAACAGACACAGGCACTCATGCACACACATACGCAGACACACACACACACGCACGTGTGCACGTGCGCTTGAACAGACATATACAGTATGCATTCAAGCACACACTTCCATACATACATACACATACTGCAGCAAAAGCTGAATGCCGGTGTCATGGAGGAATTCATGCTGAGTGAAGTGGATGGCTGAGCTTCGGTCAGAGAAGGGATGCTGAGTGCCTCCAATCAGAGGGAAGCATGAATGTCTCATTGACATTTACACCTCCTGACACACATCCAAATAAAAAATGAGGAGCACTCTATATGCTGCTCTCCCAAAAGACATAAAACAGATTAAGAATTAAACATTTTAAACATGATAAGGTTATGTAAGCAGGCCATTCACTCCCCTGCATGCACACAGTACATTTTATATCAGTACATGTAAACTGTACTGTACTGGCAAACTAAATAATGCACAGTTTATGTGAATAATAGAAGCTGGCAACGTGTTTGGAAGTTACACTGAGCATGAAAGGGAACTGAATCAAAATCTCTAGTGCTTAATTAGTGTCTAGCAGATGTACTGGGGTATTTTAATGAATTATCTCAATAACAGTGATCCACTTATGCAACTTCCCTTTGTTCAAGTAGTAAGGAACTCGTTGTTTTAGGAATGGCGCCATTTTACAAAAAAAAAAAAAAAAGTGGCAGATGAAATGCTACGCATAATCTTTTGGTGCTGCATCAAGTCATGATTAAGCTTTTAAGATGTTTATAAAGTGGATGGATCAAGCATATTTTCAAGTCTGTATTTATATTCTGGGGCTCTACTGGAATATCTTTACATGATTTACAGTTTCTTTTTCATCTTATACCAGCTCTTTTTGCAGCCCCTCAGTTCAGTCTCTGTCTGTAACAGGCTGTTTTTGTTTCTGTCTCTTTAAGACCCCCCTCCTGATGAGCCCACTCTGTTCTGTTGACAATGGTCAACAACCTTGTGGTTCTAGACGCTATGTAGACAAACATCAGCAGAATTATATCACTGCTTTGTGTTGTTCTTTACTCAAAATGGAAACTTTAGAAAAATGGAAAGTATTTCATATCTGAAATATGTGAATGGGCAACACATAAAACAACCTTAGCAACAACCAGCAACCTTAGCAACAAAGACTAAGCAATGGACGATCATTTGTGGACATACGTGAATGACTTTCTGGGAGCATTATACATTCACTTGAAATTTTGGAAATTTGACCATGCTTACTATAGACATAAAACCCTAAAACAGTAAAAAATTAAAGCTGCGAGCAGCGTTGGGCGGGACCTCGCCCCCTTGCGCAAGTCGGGCCGCGGCGAAGCGGAAAAGGTTTCTGTCAGGTGCATTTAGACGCATTCAGACCCGGGAATTTATTGGACACTGCAATAAGTAGATACACGTTACACACACGATCTCTCTCTCTGTCTGTGTAGACATTTAGACTGAGCAACTGAAATGAACTGCCACTTGGATGAGTCAAACAGGAGAGGAAGTTATTTCCAGTGAAACCTGTAAATATGTTTGTAGTTCATGCTCATGTAATTCGTGTTTGATCTAGACTTTGACAGCAATGTCAGTGAAATAGTTGACAGACTGCACAGATATCTAAAATCATAATAATACAGTCAATAAACTTGAACAAGAATCAGAAAACTTTCTTATCAGGTATCATGACAAGTTTTCTCCACTGGGTGGCACACTAAGACCACAAATGAACCTGGCTCAGCCAACTGCATACACACACACAAAGTCGTTGCCATGGTAGTTAACGACTGCAGAGCACGCACAGACAGAATGGAGATTCAGGATTGAATGGGAGAGGAACAGGGTGCACATGTGGGGCCGCAGATCAAAAAGTATAAAACATAGCCAGACCAAATAACACACATCTACAGATGAGACTTGTGGCTCCATTTTGACGTTTGAATGAAGTCTATATCCTAAAGTATGCAGGAATAATATATATATATTGAAAAAGCCTGAAAAATCGTCCAAAATCATACATTTAAAGGCAAACTGTGCACTTCCTGTTGGATTTAGGTCAGTGGTGTCAGCGCGTGATTTGTAGGTCTTGATAAGACAAACAATTGAGTTTTGGTTTGATCTTTCTATGACATTCCTATCAGGCGTAGTGGCCGTTTTACTGCTTCTAGGTGGCGCTAGAGAGTTCGACGTTGTTTGTTTTTCCATTTTATTGAACTTATGGCCAGACCTGATGTGCATTCCAAATTTGGTGAGTTTTGGAGCAGGTTTAGGGGGTCAAATTAAGGCGCAAAGAGGCGGTTGAAGAAACAATAATAAATGGCACACTAAGACCACAAATGAACCTGGCTGAGCCACACACACAGTCGTTGCCATGGTAGTTAACGACTGGAGCGCATGAGAACAGAGCATGCACAGACAGCAGTACGGATTGAATGGGAGAGGAACAGTGTGCGCATGTGGGGCCGCAGATCAAAAAGTATAAAACATAGCCAGACCAAATTACACACATCTATAGATGAGACTTGTGGCTACATTTTGACGTTTGAATGGAGTCTGTATCTGAAAGTATGCAGGAATAATATATATATTTTGAAAAGCCTGAAAAATCGTCGAAGATCCCACATGTAACGGCAAACTGTGCACTTCCTTTTGGATTTAGGTCAGGGGTGTCAGCGCGTGATTTGTAGGTCTTGATAAGACAAAAAATTGAGTTTTGGTTTGATCTTTCTATGACATTCTATCAGGCGTAGTGGCCGTTTTAGCGTTTCTAGGTGGCGCTAGAGAGTTCAACGTTGTTTGTTTTTCCATTTTATCGAATTTTTCGCCAGACCTGATGTGCGTTCCGAATTTGGTGAGTTTTGGAGCAGGTTTAGGGGGTCAAATTAAGGCAGAAAGTGTCGATAGAATAATAAAAAACGATACAAATTCAATAGGGTCCTTGCCTCCAGGCAAGGGCAGGACTCCTCTGGAGTCCTCGCCCTCTTGCCTTTCGGCTCGGTCCCTAATAACAGAAAATCACAGAAAGCATGATGTCCATGTCCTGTCACGAAGTAACAAATAGGTAATAGGTACCATTCTATTATAGTAATGAGAGCATAGAATATTAAATACTCACTTTGATCTGACTTTGTTGGTGATGTAGGGCTTATCTTCTCAGTGGAGTTGTCACTTCCTTCATCCAGAATGTAATCAAAATTTAAGATGAACATCATCACAATGCCCTCCTCATTCTTCACTGGGATTATGTGAATGTTACACTGGAAGTCAGTCCCTGAAAGAGAAACAAAGTGTTGATGCCAAAAAACTGATCCGTGTATTATCCTTCTGCTCGACATCTCTAAAACGGTTAGTATGTTCCACAATGACCCATAAACATGCTTAAGAGAAGTGTCTAAACAAGTACTGTCACAATCAGCCATTAGTTAGGATGTCAATTAAACTGAGATCTAAAAATGACTAACACCTCCCTCTAGTTTCACATAAATGTTGGGAAAACTGAGGAGAAGTTGATCCGATTTAAAGGTCAATGCCTGCATGTCAGAACAAATGAAGTAGTTGAGATAAAATAAGTAAGCCTAGGGGTTAAACAAAGTTTACGTGTGTGTATGTGTGTGCATGCCTAATACAAATGTACCGTGTGTGTTTTAATGAGCAATACATTGCATGAAAATGACAAAGCTTGCAGAAGTTGTACAAATATGTTCCAAGAGCCACAATATAGTGTAGTGTATAGTGTGCATAGAAGGATTCAGTAGAATAGATCAAATAGGCAGGACAGATTACAGCCAATTTAGAGGATTGCAATGTGCTCATAGGAATAATCACTCTAACTGAGCATCGTGTGAGGCAGTAGAGCAGAAAACCATCCATGATCTAAACTTAGTATTGAGCCCAGAATATTGCAATTTCTCAACTCCACTGGTTATAGCTGTGTTAGCGAAAGCTATTGATGCCAGCAGGCACAACTGCCCACCAATAACACTCTTTACCCAGCGGACCCTGAACAACAACACAATAGCTACTATGCAGGGAAACATAGAGTAACAAAGGGACCATCTTCAGTATAGAAGATAGTGTTTTTCTGTCATCCCCAAAATTAAAACATATTTCAGCACATAATCAAAAACTGCACTACATATATTCAAAATAATAATAATTGAATCTTTTTAGAGAAGATAATGAAAGTAGTGGCATTTGTCATCTGGCACTAGTTTATGAAATCAAAATGTTTAAATCTAAATCTGTCCCTTTGTCTCTTTGTCTCTCTCTCTCTCTCTCTCTCTCTCTCTCTCTCTCTCTCTCTCTCTCTCTCTCTCTCTCTCTCTCTCTCTCTCTCTCTCTCTCTCTCTCTCTCTCTCTCTCTCTCTCTCTCTCTCTCTCTCTCTCTCTCTCTCTCTCTCTCTCTCTCTCTCTATGTAGGTCTCTGTCTTTCTGTCTGGCTTGTTGTGTTGCTCCTACTCACAGAGGACACACATTACCAATGTTCACTGTAATCTCCTCAGGGCTCACAGACACCCTGCCAGCAGCATTCATTAGCAGTAGACTTGCTGTCTGACTAAATATAACAAGCTTGGTCTGCCTCAACACGCCAGAGTTCTTTTGGAAGGATTCCTGCATCAAAACTCCCATATGTAATGCTGCATTGTCACCTGTGACAATGTGATAATGTGATTTTAATACAATCAAAAAAACAAAACAAAACATATGATTAAGTTTGAACATACAGGTACAATTCAATATTTCATCAGAATCATGCAAATTGTTGGGAATAAATAGTGCAGCATACTTTTTTGTATGTGTTCATCATCTTGTCTGGTGTTACGGGTGCCTCATTATGTTAGGTTGTAAAGAAGGAAAGCAGTGCTTAGAGAGCTGGGGGACGGTGAGTACATATGCAGAAAATCCCCTTGTCATGATAAGCACTTTTCTGCATTTCCCAGAAATCCCTCTCCTAATTCTACATTGTAAAAAGTAATATTTTTGGTTTTGACTTTGATTTTAATTGATTGAACAGTATGCTCATTTTTCAGAGTTAGGGAAAAGGTGAGTAAGAGTGACAGTTATTAACTATTAACGTTTAATTATCCGACACTGTCACTGTCAATGATAATTAATGAAATGCATATGTTAACCAAAATAGACCATTACAACTATACTTGCCTAAATGTGTTAATCATACATGCTTACATCATCAGATGTACTAAGACCAACAACAGCATTGCATAACCGCAACAGTGCAGTGTAGAGGTAAACCACCATCAAAAATGACATCTGAACATAGCCTGGCATGGAGTAGGTGTCTTTGGTGAGCATGATGCCTAAACTTGAACTGAATTCTTTTACTCCTGCTAGTCATGTCTTTTTGTGACCACTTAGTTTGTCCATGGTTTTTATTTTAATCTACATTGAAAAGAGCTACCTAGCAGACAGTAGAGCTATAGACTGAATGAAAGAGGTGGGGCTGCTCACTGCCTGCAATCTGGCATTTGTGAAATGCACTTCCACTCAAAAAATCTGCCCAATCAACATCATCATATGGTAAACATATGCTAACAAAGAGCAAGAATTGTTCTATAACACATGGTCAGATAATTGAAACAGTATCCATTGACTGTTACTAAAAAAGGTGCACTTACTTTACTTACTTTAAGCTTTTTTGCTTAAATTACAGTCTAGAGAGAAGACAGGAATGATGTGTAGTCCCCAAATGGAATCAAAGGCCACTAGGACACCCTAATGTTTGTTCAAGCCTCTTCATATTTTCATCAAATGACAGAAATGGAATATGTTTAAGTATGTTTTATCTTATTGTGTAGAGTGGGTCCCCTCCATGGGGCACCCCATGTTGCACAACCATGGTTCGACAGACTAGAATGGAGTAACCAAACACTTGCTCTAAAAGCTCTGTAGGTTCACTTACATACTTGAAAAGGAGGGATTTAGAGGAGGGATTATCAATTAGTTGCAATCTGCAACCTGACCAATAGATGCCACTAAATCCTACACACTGGTCCTTTAACAGGAAGACATATTTGTCATATTTCTAATGCCTTCACTACATACCCTTGATTGTTTTGTGTGTTTAATATATGAAAGGTATGTAAGAAAGCAAACACAAATGTCCAAATACATTGCTAGAAATGTGAAACCCAATAAATAAGCTTCTGTATGGATGCCTATTTCTTACACTTAGTTCTTCTAATACCACAATGTTAGAAATTATAAAATGTTTACCCCTTATGTATTCTAGGTAAGACAACAAACCCCTGTGTCCCAGAAATTACATTTATACTT
Organism: Scomber scombrus; assembly: GCF_963691925.1. Classification (NCBI taxonomy): domain Eukaryota; kingdom Metazoa; phylum Chordata; class Actinopteri; order Scombriformes; family Scombridae; genus Scomber; species Scomber scombrus. The sequence continues at coordinate 15,056,681 of NC_084982.1, forward strand.
GACTAATTTGTCTTCCCAATTACATTTTGGTAGCACGTAATTGATGGCCTCGTTTACACGGATTGAATAAAGCACTACATTGAGATCCCAATCCCATCCTGAGTTTCATATGTGGTTAGGTTTAGGCAACAGAGGGATGCCTGTTAAGGTTAGGGAAAGATTGGTGTTTTAAATGTTAATCAATAAATCATGACTCATATGCTGCATATTTCCTTGTATTTAACAAAGAAGTATAGAGCAAGGGGAGCTGTTTACATGTAGACATAAAAAATGAAAATACGAGATCTCAACATTGCTCCTTATGTTTGGAAAAGGAAGCAGATACTCTGGTTGCTCCATTGCTCAGATATGCAAGTGATTCTGATCTACATTCTGATCTCTGTCAGGGGTTTTCTAAAGTTTTTTGAATAGAGCAATAACTTGTGCATTAAATGTAAATTACTTAAGTTCACTGACTGCAGAAGGGAACCTATACATTAGAAACTGCTTTTGCTTCCAGCGTTAAGAGCTCTTTTCTACATGATTGCATGCTTGCCTTAAACTTTGCAGAGGAGTTATGTAATTGCATCACTTGACATTGAGGTATTACAGTTTATTTTTATAAAGATATTAGAATACACAAAGAACAGATAAATGTAATGGACATACCGTGAAAAAGCAAAACTTCACCCTTCTGAGTCACAAAAATGCCTGAATATACAGAATGTTTGTATTATTTAATACTTTTATTCAAATATAAAGTGTATATTATCCAGTACAGCAACCATGCTCTGTGTACAGCCAAAATGGAAAATTCTGCAGAAATATTTTTGGGCTAGATTTTACCTTACCAGATGGGAAAGCAATGGCTAAAGGCTAAGCCGTGGCGGTCCCTTCTCATCTGGTCTCCTGCTGAATGTCATCTCTACCAACATGGATCAAAGGAAGGCATCTTTATAACCACCATAGTACATCAACAGACTGTACTTGATCTGATAACATGTTCTAATTACTATATACTATATTATTTTATAAACTTGATGTATTTGCCTACAGTGCTCTAATCCTGGTAAACAAGAGGAACTTTTTGTGATTACAACAGGGAGTGCTTTTCATCCCTCCACCTAAAATCAGTAGCAGTATGCCATGTGATCAGCAGAACTACTCATGACCTGACGGAGGACGGCCTCGGCCATTGAGTGGGAACAACTGTGTTATTCATCTATTTTCTAACTTACAAGAAAGGCCAAGCAAGTTTACTGATGGCACTTTGGTGGAAAATTATGTTAACCCGAAGCCAACTTGCTTTTGTCCCTCTTTTTGAACATTCTTATTCAATGAAACCTTATTCGGTTCATCAATAATTACCAATACAATCTACAGAATGACATGTTGCATTTTATCATTTATTATTATTTTAACCATCATGTACCATGACTTCTGTACCCCTCGTGTCTTTACCTCTGTGCTCCTTGTTGCCTCATTTGTATCTACCTTGTTTGGATTTCCCTTTGTAAAGCACTCTGTAACATTATTAAGAAAGGTGCTAGATAAATATAGTGACATATATTATTAATATGTCACTTTATATGTAAATGCAATACTACTTCTATTATTTAGGCACATTTAGACCTTGGATAATGATTTTTGTGTAAGTTCAAAAATATTGGTATTCACATGTAAACCCTGGCTTTATAATGTGTCCCCAAACCAAATGTCATATTATTTGAAATAACTCAAATGAACTCTGAAGTAGCATTTGGTAGATCTGTGATGCTACCCCCTATTGACTGATAAATTGCCATGGCAGTCATGAGTTCTCAGCTGAAGAGCAATGATGAGCAAAACTGTAGCCAATCTTATGAGAGCTATTGTCTCATTCAGATTCATAGGCATTCTACATGCAGTAGTAACAAAAAAACAGAAAGCCTTGGGGAAATACATTATTCCCAAAGAAAAGCCCCCCCAAACAAATAGTGAAATAGTATAAAATTAAATATAATGCATTTGGAGAGTACAGTTGTAGAAGATGCTATTTATACTGTATGACTGTGAACACAGCATGTACTGGGGATACAAACCATCAACAGGGAATACATTTACTGTTTCATCTTCAACACTGCGTTTTATTTTATGACATAACTGGCAGTGCATTTCAAACTCATTCATGTTACTTTTTAGAATTGACACAGTTCATTAAGAACATGTTTGCACTACTCCTGTTTTTTGGGACATGGAAGAATTTTTTTGTCTCTAAATGCAACATACATGTCGTCAAAATGTTGACAATATTCTATTCATTTGCATGTGTTTGTTAAAGAAGTGGTGCATTGACTTCTCTCAAACACTGTTTTGGATTTTTCTGTCTATACATTTTATGATAATCTGTCCCTGATAAGAACATATATGGGCTGTCATGTACAGTCTGCGTGCTACAAAAGACTGCTGACCATGTGGATTTTAGGCTATCCAACCTTCCTATTCTTTTCCAGCATTCAACTCAGCACATTATACCACACAAACATCTCTATAGCTGCTAGACATGGTTAACATCATTGACGGAGCAGCAGTTTGTACATACCAGCAAGAGAGAGAACATCCATTTATTCTCTGACCTTTACACAGAGTGTTTCCCTGCAAGCCAAGAACTGTTATTTACACCTGCTTGAATGAATGGACAGTGTATTAAGACAGGCTCCCTTGGAAATTTCATTACTGTAGACTCTATTTCCATCATCAATTATTAAAACATTGCTGCTTAATCAAGTGATCATTGAGGCACTATAACAATCATCACAGGTCAAACAGAGTTGTGTTGAAAATGTAAGATGTCTTAAATATATAGAAATATGACACAATAGTTGTCCTCATATCATGTCGTGTGACTATGGCTATACATTTTTTAATCTCATTTCAAAAAGAGAAGCTCTTCTTATATGAACCTCGCCGTTTGATTTTGATGTATTGAGGCTTCATATTAATCTGCATAAGCTGATCTGCTTTAGGGAGAAACATGAGTAATATTATCGAGCGCTGATTTTTGTTTTTGTATCTTTCTACCAACGTACTAACTACAGCTGCAGCTTTTAAACAGTACAGCCTCAGACTACAGCCTGGTAGTAGACTTGTATAATGAAATCTGACATGTTTCTCGTTTAAGGCTATTCTGTTTAAGCCAATGCGCAACACTACTGGGGCGTAGCCAATCGGGACTAGGGCATGTAGGGAGAGGCCATGCAAGCTAACCCTTTGTTTAGAGTCTTTGGGCCTTATGGCAATATCTCGCCTCAATGCAAACTGCTGTAAGCCACACAGCATGGCCTAATTTCATCTTCAATCAGTGTCACCACAGCCATCAGGAATAATCAGGAGCTCAAACTCAGACTATATTTCATGTGTTTACATTTATTGATTCATGATATTTTTCCACGAGATCTTTTATTCTGTTTGATTTAGCACAAATGTTGGCAGACTGAATGCAATGGATGGTAAAAATTCATCAGCATACAGTAAGTGATAAAGAGAAAAACACAGATGGTAGAGAGAGGAATATTAGATTACCACTTCCAATATAAGCTGAATGAACCATCCTATCTAATGCAAAGTGAGACCTGTATTGTTACAGTGTTCAAAGCTCCACCTGCTCCTTTTCGCTACCAACAAACTAATTATCAGTAGCAATGGTAGCAATCCATCCATTATTTAAATATAGACATCTTCCAATAATGAAGCTGATATTTATCAGTACCCTTTCTTCTCTTTTCAATGTGCTTAAGTTATTATCCACACTTCCCATAGTAAAAGGATGGAAGGCATCCACTGTTTTTAATTAGTTACATCTACTTGGACAAGCTGATTTCACTCTGACAAATGAAACCTGATGAGGAAAGCTCTGAATGTGTTTCACCTCATACTGCGAGACACCAAAGAGGGCTGAGCGTGATGAAAAATGAATGTGCTCTTTTGGAGGGTAGTCATCCAAGTGTCCTGCAGCACACCTTATGCACTTTAGGCACTCTGTTTCCCCTGTCCCCCTTACTCCCCTGCCACTAAACCCCTCAGCAGGGGTACACGGCCATTCAGTCCCCTTGGTAGGGAGTCACCTATGAAACCCTGCACCTACGCGTACCACATGTCCCGGATCATTCAGCATGGTTAGCTAAGCTGCCGCTGTTATGTAGCCATTATCCATTTAACTTCTCTCTACCGTGCGGTGTCAGCTTCCTTTTGTCAAGACTCATTCGGGTACAAAGTATTATTACACCCCGTGGAATTGGATAGCTTTATGAAGCCATCAAGGGAAAGCATTTATCTCACTGATTATGCATCATCGTCAGAAGAAGAATGCACGTGTGGTATCTTCTCTCACAAACCTTCACACAGAAGGATACACACAATTTAAAAGAAAATGCCGTTGTGCTATGTGCCTATGGTCCCCATTGTCCCACTACTTTTAATTTCTATGCAAACACATAAGCAGCTTAATGTTTTGCTTTTTCAGTGAAAAGAGCCAAAGCTTTGTTGCTCCTGCTGTTCTCCAAATCCTGACCTTACTTTTTAAGACTTCCCACTGTAGTTATTGATGGGTGAGGGAAAACAGACTACCCTATCCTGTGTAGCAATCCCTTTACACATTGACATTTAATGCATGCCACAATACAACCAAGTAACTATATCTCCTGTTTCAAGGCAGAGAAATAGATGGTTAGTAATAGTATGTTTTCAAACCTATCTGAGCTAGTGTTGGTTCATTTTATGTTCTTTAGTAACACGCTGGTGTGATTTCTGACATACAGTAGGTGCATGGAAAATGGAGAGCTTTAATACAAAGGATTAACAGATTTGCATGAGGACTGATAACTTGAAATACAGTTAGGAGAGGAGACATGGAATACACCCACTTTCCACCCATCAGCTTCAATTTGTGGAGCGACTTGAATCAATAGGGCCATCGCTCTCAAGGATGCCATGAATCTTTCATTCCCCTATAGCTGTGGGAGCGTGCGGATTGTGTCCTCCATACCAGTTTAATGCATTTACTCTGTAAGCTGCTCATTCCCAGTCACTGCACTGACAGCCATGACATCTTTATTCATGAGCACACACGCTCACTATAAATTCCTCTGAGGAGTATTAAGAGTTGTGTCTTGAAGCCGCGATGCACACCAGGGAGGATTGTGAAGAGACAGAGAGCAACGATTGTGTCGGAAGGTTTCTGTGGCTCTCATCCATCACGCTTTAAACATTACAGGCACATGACATTTAGACAGAGTACAGTACATGTATGGAGGATGGGAAACGAAATGAAGTTGATTTAAAATCTTACTTAAAAAAACAAGCTGTTCATGCTGTCACAAACAGACCCTTGAGTTTTTTTTTGTAATTGTCTTGCAGTTTTCTGACACAATCTATTTTTCATGGCTGCTGATGGTAGATTAAACATGTATTCATGGCCTAGAATCTAATCAAACTTGCAATTAAAAATTTAAGCTCCGGCTCCTTATGGTTAAATAAAATATTACAGCATTTTTTTCACTTTTAGACTTCACATATATCGCTGGTTGCACATGCCTCATAAGTTAACACTCATTAAAAAATACAGCAATATCACAAAATACAATGTTGTCCTCTATTGGTGCAAACACTGGTGCAAAATAAAAAAAAGGGAAAAGGATGTTCACCTTCAGCTCTATAAGAGGAGTTCTTTAGCATTGACTCTGTGCAGCTATGTCATGCTGACCATAAAAAGCTCATTTGAGAGCATGGCAGGAGGTGGTCAATCTGGGGATTTATGCCACTGAGCAGTAACATCGTATTAATTCTCTCAGACTCAGGATTGCTGTCTCTGCAGCACACCATTCATACCAGGACTAGGATTGGCCACAAATGAATGACAACCATCAGTGTGACTGTTGGAACTAAATGGTTAGTATTAAATGAAGCTGACAAAGCTGTAGCCTATCATGTGTAGCAATGTTGCAGCTCTATGAATTGATCCCCTGACTAATAAAGCTAATGTATACCAATAACATGGCTAAATGCACCATGGCTCTTTTAAATGCATTTCAAATACACAGTGAATGTATGAAGTCAGAAAACATGATAAACTCACTTTACAGGACAGCAGGTGAATCAGTTATAAGTTATTACTTCTTACTCTGTTCATCAAAGCACAAAAAACTGTCTAATGAGCTGACATAGCACCAACTGTTTTATCATAATTGTTATCTTTTTGTAGTATGAATGTTATTAATAAAACTAGGAACCAGTCTTTTTTATGTCACCCAAGCACATGATGCTGTAAATCAAGGCAGGTGTCAAAAAGATCTTTCCCAGAATTTTACCACTACAGTATGTTGTTATACGGATGGAGGTGTTTACTGTTTTATGAGACACACTGACAGTTATACCTCCTATAATATACAACCAAACAATAATCACATTACTAAAAGACAATTTTCACACAATAGCAGCATCCCACTAAAAGCAGAGATGGCTCAATTGCTATACTTATAATGCATTATTGTTTAAGTATGAATATTACATGTTTGTTGTTAATATAATATTGTCTTTGCAGGAAAAGGATCCAAATTTATATTCGCTGATCAAAAATCAGTTTACTTTCACAAAGTACACAACTACCTACTTCATAAACCTACAGCAGCAAAAACCTACAGCGAGAAGTATTTTGGAGCTCAGTGTGCTTATTGTTTTCCTCTATCAGGGATCATATCTGATGTACATCTTGTACCTGACTCTGGTTGGTCAGGTGCAGACTGACAGGCCACATCATGATGTGGACATACTGAGAAGCTGCAGTAGGTTCTCTCTCGGGAGAAACACGTCACCAAAGACTCCTCTTGGCTCACGGGCATGCTATGACAACCACAATGTTGTGCCAGGTCACAGACTCACCATCCTTACGGTAGTAGGTGATCTCCACCTTGCGCTCCTCGGACCCCATCACAGCCTGGGCCACCTGGCCGATGGCCTCTTTGTCGGACAGGTCACCATGGAGGAAGTCACAGGTGCACGGCTTCTGCATGATGTCTGATCTTGAGAAGCCTGTCATCTCACAGAAGCCATCGTTGCAGTAGATGATAGCACAGTTCTCCACCCTGGCATTGGCTATCACAAATTTCCGGTCTGCATGAAAAGAAAAAGTATGCACTGTGTACTGCCAGCTGTGGCACATCTGACCTTGGAGCTTACACCAAGTTGTCAGCTCTCAGATAAAATCAATCAGCAATTAAGCTGATTAAGTTCACTGTTACTTGATACACAGTATCACTGTTACTAATGATTTTATTTAAAAACAACTTTAAAAATGTAACCTGTTTTTTATTTCCCATATTTTTTAACAAAAATGTGTGCTAAAATTACAACGGTTTTAGGGGAGGAGGGGCAAATTTATCACAGAATGAACATTAATTCATCTTTATTTTCTTGATTTTAATTTGTCAGCAAATTTACTTTGTAATATCCCTTTATCTACTGTAGTAGCAGTAACTGTACATCATAATGATACTTACTTTGACCCTCGAATTTCCGAATAATTAATCCAAGGAATGTGTTTTGTGGCGCAACGTGACCTCTTCTCACAGGCATGTTTGCACAGAATATCCCACGATCTCCCGTAAAAGCTCCTTTCCCCTGAAGTTACAGATGTTTCCTCTTTGAGATGTTTCCTTCACCCCAAACCATACTCGACGCGAGCACTCTCTCCACTTTAAATCACCTCCCTACTTCGCCGAGGAGCTCTTTATCCCGCTTGTATGCAGGAGCATGTAAAAAGCTCCTTTCCGAATCGCACAGAATCGGGGAGGATTGCTTGAGTTAAATTCAGTTCGCAAAGCATTTCGCATTTAGGGATGGATGCTATCCTGACGTCCTCGTAGTGGTGTGTGCGCGCATACAGCGGACAGTGGTTGATATGCCAAGGGTAGTGACGTTGCTCCCAGGGGGCTTAGTTCCCTCCACCTCGGGTACGGATAACTCCCAGCCTTGTGCTAAAACCGACTATAATCGGAATATGCGTTTATTTTAAAATGGCATATTATACAATATGCTGCCCTGTGTTAAAAAAAACGGCATATCTTCCCAATTCTGACGGTATGTTACAGTGATAAGACTTTACAGTAGCTACATACAGTACTTTGTATAGTAGTTCAAGTGCTCCTTATGTGGTGTTATACAAAGAAAGCACTGTTCCACTGTTGTTATCTAAGTACACTCATAAAAACATATTTAGCATGTTTACTTTTGGTATATTTACCAGAACTGTACATCTTTAAATGTACCTAAAATGTTTGTAATGCTTTTAACGCTTCATTTTATGTAATGTATTTTGATTGATATATTTCTGATATATTTTTACGACTTAAACTGTAGTGAAAATGTTGAAATTACTATTTTATATTTCTGCTTTATAAAATAGTGTGTTAACGCCATAACTACTTTATACCTGTACTTTTAGTCTGCATTTGCAAAGTATAGTCACCCAGTGTTTTTCATATAGGGGTATAGTATGTTACAAAAAAAACAACAACAAAAAACAAACAATGAATACATGCACAACACTCATACAGTGTTTCTACTTATTTATTCATATTTTTTATTTTAATAGAAACTTAACCTCTTCTATCTGTGAGTGTGTACAGACTGTACTACATCTTGAGGTTTCATATTATAATTTTTTCTATTTTGGTCTATTCTGTACACACGACATCTATTGCATGACTCTGTACTGGAAGAAGGATCCCTCCCCTGCTCCTCTTCCTGGCATTTCTTCCATCCTGTTAAAGGTTATTTTCTTTGTTTTCTATATCTGAATTGAGGGTCTATTGATAGAGTATGTCATATGTTGGACAGATTGTAAAGTCCCTTGAGGAAAATTTGTGATTTGAGATATTGGGCTTTATAACTAAAATTTGACTTGACTGACATCTCCTCGACTCACACACAGACTAACGACAAAATTACACCTCATCTATTCTTAGCACATGCACTTTGGTGACCTCATATTCTCAGCATAGCTTAAACAGAGGTCTATTCAGCCAGAATAAGTGAAAACACTTGTTTAAGTGTGATGGGCTTTTTAGAGACAGTGCAGGCATTAAACAGCCAAGAGCTTCCTACACTGGTAAGTTGAAACCCCATACATAATGAAAACCAGTATTCATTGCTGCCTAAATCCTGGTTTAGGCCAGGATTCATTGGATAAGTGTAACAGGCTCTTAAGAAAAAAAAATCATTAGCTTGTTGTTTACCCAAGATAAGCACTTGTTTACTTCAGGCTCCTCCATATGCTGCTATAGAACACTTCAGTTTCTTATAGGGGCTCAATGAGAGTTGCAGGTACTCAACCATTAAGACCACTAAGGTCTGGTGATCTGGTGATGAATTAGATAAAAGCTGCACAGATATAAAGACTGCACTGTTCATTCTTAGTGAGCAGGTCTAGCAACACTGACGCATTGTCACACTTGTGTTGGCAGACTGGCATCAGCTGCTTTACATATGCTTCACAAACACTGGCTCATTCCCTCCACCACCCATCCTCTTCCTTTTGTGGCATTTCTAATATTGTTGATTTAACTAGTAGTTATGTTCACATCTGTTTATTATGTTCATTAAGGGGAATCAGCACCCTCAGCAGAATTGTTGAATCCTTAGTGGGCTTGATGAGTGAGTACCTGCAACTGTCATCGAGCCCCTATATACAACTCAAGTGCTCCTTTTCTTTAAGTTTCCAGAAAAAAAAAAATTAAGCTCACTTGTAGCATGAAATCAGTTTGACTGTGGCGCTGTCCGTGGTCCTGCAGTTTCAGTACCACTTTCTGTACCCTCTGGGAGCCAGGGAAAAGCTGATATACTACTGATGTGCAGTTGCTTGATTTTAGTGTACACACACACACACACACACACACACACACACACACACACACACACACACACACACACACACACACACACACACACACACACACACACACACACACACACACACACACACACACACACACACACACACACACACACACACACACACACACACACACACACACACACACACACACACACACACACACACACACACACACACACACACACACACACACACACACACACACACACACAAATTAAATACATAAAAGTTGATCTAATCTGAGCAGACTACAACCAACAGCCAGGTGGTGCAAAAATGAAAATGTATGTATAATTTCCCTTATAGTCCTCAACACCTTCATTTCAGATGGAGCTCATCACCCATCTGGCCAATTGAGATTGAGAGGACACACTGAATGAACACACACACATATATATAAACATGTGTATATCCAGAGCTCACAATTCATGTATATCAAGACAACTAGTGTATTTATTTGTATTTGATCAATAACCACCAAATATGTGACGCATTTTGGTGTTTTACAGAAATCTAACTGGCTAGACCTATCACTGTATATTTTCTAAAAGTTCACCGTTGATCAATACTTAGAATAATTAAGGATTTAAGAATAACTTAAAAGTGTGTTTTTATCTTTGGCTTGTGTGATATTTTGTCACTTTGCCTCTCAGGAACTTTTGTAGAGCTGCAGGTTTGTGTCTTAGGGTGAACAAACTCTCCATGATTTCAGTTTTATTAACCCACATTTTGATGATGGGGGCAAAAACTTGTGGCAGTATCTGCTCTCTTGTTTTGCTCTGCTCTGGGAAAAGAGTTTATTTTAAAAAGACAGCTGGGGTAGCAATTTAGTGAGTTTGCAAGTAACCAATAAAATAATATTGCAGTGTTATTCCTCCTGTGCCCATAAACACAGATCTCCCCAAGCCACAGTGCTTTGTCTGTTGTATTTTATTAAATCACAGTTGCATTAAGCCAATATGCAGCTTGTATCCATTACTCACAACACAGCTACAGTTGAACCTCTCAGAGGACATCCATTGCTCACTAGCAATTAAGTTAGAAAACTATGACATGTTTTCCTTTTGCATTGTTTATTTGTCTTTGTATCTTAGGCTGAAAATTCACTTGATATATTGTCTAGGAGTCCAAACTATTACTTACAGTATTGTGACTGATGTGAGAATTAGAATCGTTGTGTGCATCTCACTTCTGGAAATGTATCTGATTAATACTGGCAGATATGCTGACTGGCAAAAGAAAAGGTTAGCAATGGGTGGGTGAGGGGGGATATTTACTGAGCTCTGCACACAAGGGAAACAATACCCCATGGAGAGATGTGTGCCCTTGGGTAAAAACATACTGTACAGCTACTCAAGCATGGTCACTTATCTCACAATCTATCCTGTGTATGTGAATTACACACAAAAAAAAGATATATTGCCATTTGTATAGCTCTAGTAGTGGAGATAAATGTTAAATTGTAAGTATTGATTTGACCTTTAATTAGTCGTTAGCTACTGCTCGTTGTTCTACTTGAAGTAATTATTTGGCATGCTTGATGCACCAAGTGGTTTGCGAGTGTTAAAAGTGTCATCCAGCCATAGACATAGAGTGTAGCTTTAAATACTGTATCTGAGATGACAGTTGCGCAATTTACAGTAAAGAGGATAGAAGCAATCTGATGGACTGACAACACTCCACTCTGCTATGAGGAATGAAATTAAGTGAATGAAACTCCAAATCCATACCATGAAGGTCTTATCATGCTGATGTTAAGAGAGCATTTACTCTAATGGCACAGTACTTGATGTGTAACTGAAACAAGATGCAGGAACGCATTAAATCTTTCATTGCTGCCAGGTGGTAGTGTCTGTGACTGAATTAGATGACAACATTTATCTTTCTGTGCCTGCAGTAGTTGTAATTGGCCTGTCAGGTTACAATAGTTTTCACTTTGAGTGATTCCAAAAGGAAGGACAGGGCTTTAGTGAAGAAGGAGCACCCAGATTCATTCTTTCGTGCCAGCAAACATCCATCTTTTGAGCAGCCAAGTGAATTCCTACCTGCCCCAGAAGCTTTTGCCGTTTCACGGCTAAGCTCAACTATGTGGTGGGAAAAAGTGGAAAAACAGCTTCTGTGTAATTATCAACATTACATCACATTACATTTAAAAAGTAAGGTAAATTCTTAAACAAGCATGGGACATTTATTTGTTTTTTTAATAGCACCACGTACATGACTGCAACACTGACGCTTACTGGCTTGGTATGGTTGTTTCTAAAATCACTCGGCCATTCATTAATTCACTCGTTCATTCATTCATTCCACATAATCTCTGGGAATTTAGAGCAATCTGAAAAACAGCAGCAGCAGCCACAGCAGCATAGCTGTCCGTGGTCTAATCCAGGTCTCACGGCAGTAGCTCTCTCTCTGTCTCTCTTTCTATCTGTCTCTCACCGCTTCCATTCTCTCTGCTACTGCAGCCCATACACGTATGTCTATGAAACACATAGGGCTTACTCATTGTCCATATAAACCATTACTGCCCTGTCTCAGAGAGTAATCCACTAGCGTAAAACACTAGAGTGCTATTGCTGCTTTTGCTGCTGTGCCTTACCCCATATGCCACTGCACACATTCTCCACCATCTGTCCTCAATGATAAAAAAAATGGAGCAAAAAAAAAAAAAGGGCCACCCTGCACTTTTGGCTTAGTATGTGACTTAACAATATTATTTAATCTGCTAGAGGTCAGTGCTTCATCCTTTAGGCCCTATTTAAAAATGTGAAAATGTGTCATACCAGTTTCTCAAAATTATTTGAAAGCATTGAAACTTTCAATCAACAGATTTTTTTATTTTTTATTTTTATTCCTGTTGCCATGTGCACAAAGATTGTTTTGAACCATCCTGTGTCACAAGTTTCCACTAATTTGCACGGTCAGAAATACTGCAACCTCTATCCCCTGTGTCCCCACTGTGAGGGAAGTAGTGTGAGGCCTTGTGTGAATGCAGCTGCAGTCTCTAGGCACGAGCACCATATGTTGCCACCCACAAATAGGCTGCAAAGTCATCTGACAATGAACCATCGCCTGTGTGGCTTGCTTTGCTGTCTGCCTTTGTCTGGGATGTGACTGCTGAGTCATTACAAAGCCCAAGCATCATCTGTACTGTAGGGCATCCATCCATTGTTGTTTATCAGACTAGCAGTGGAGGGTAAAATAGAGCTTATAAATAAAACTCGCAAGAAATTCTGTTGGCGGCAAATTATATAGAATGCACATTCTTGGGGTTACAGGAAATGTTTGTTCCAGTTGAAGAATCATTAAATCCAACCCACCATTCACCAATCAATCATCCGTAACGCTTTGAAATAATTTGTGTTCATGACAACAAAAATTGGTGATGGTATTAAAGTCTGTCATCTTTTTGTAATGGTAGGAGTTTTCCATCAGATCATCAGCACTATTATTTTTTCCTCCAGTGGAAATAACTATCTGAGGCTACAGCTAAACATTACTATACTGTGGATCATTTATTCAGGGGCAGTGTACTGCTAGATGACATGCAAAGGGCATCGACACTGAACTTTTCCTCTAAGTAACACTTTACCTTTATGAATAATTAAACTGTCACCAATTAAAATCCTAGGCTGAAAAGAACACTGTTCCAAGTCACTTTGATGACCTCCTGATCTGACTGCAGATTAATCATTTAAGAGGAAATAAACAGCAACTGTTGTATGTTTTCTGCTACTGCTGTTACAGCAGCAGCAACAAACAGAAACACATATTTTAGGGAAACTTAAAGAGGCTAAAGATGTAATAGTTCCAGAAGAAAATTATTCATTAGCTGTATTTATACATTGATATTAATAGCACTTGCATTGGCAGCAGATACTGGGATACTGATGAGTCACATCCACTCCATTAACTTGACAAATATATGGATATATCTGCTCTGGATTTTCTTCTCTTTGTTTCATGTAGTCTGAATGAAAGAGTCTGAAAGAAAAAAGGGAATATGTCTGACATATCAGAAAAAGACTCCTCTCAAAAATTCAGCTATATCACAACATCAATAATAACACATCCTGTGAGCACACAAAGACCTCTCTGCTAACAAATGCCATGTCAAGATGTAAAAACCTACTTACATTGCTATCCTCCTTGCTAAGTTTTAAGAGAAGCATTGCCACTTTTGTCAAACTGCTGGCAAGCCTCAATGCAGTGATTACTTCATTTCAGTTATCCCCTCTGTGATCACAGGTTTCCATGGAAACTGGTGTGCCCCACTGATGTGCAACTGCTCCTCACCCTCTGTAGGCTACTATTCATGTAATTGTTCTATGGTGGTGTTTTCCCTTGTAACAGTTTTCATTATTACTGAGCCCTTTATGTGAATGAATTGAATATACAGTAATAAACTATTCGAATGTAGCAAAAGCTAAATAAAGCACTTTGACTTTAATCTTACACAACATGTAGAGCCGTTAGAGCTTTAGATCTGTTTGTTATTACCCTTTTCTCGATAATACTAGTTTGAGGGTGTGTATTATGCTTTAGATTATAGGCAGAGAAAAGCCATCTCTTCCTGCTCTGTCTGGTTGGCACTGCTCACATGAGGAACTCTCACTGTGAGCAGTCTGACTCCACAGCTCTTTTCTTTGGAGGGCAGCCAATAATAAAAAAGCTTCTCCACATCCAAACTATAATAACAAACATGGATGTCATCATGCATCACACAGACAGCATATGCATCCTGCACTTATATATCTCATATATGAGCCAGGCATTTTTTTAAACTGTAATGTTTCTAATGTTTAGGACCTATATTATCATTAAGGCAGACAACTACATGTATGTATCTTCACCGGGGAGATAAAAAAAACACCACACTAGCAACCTTTTTCTGCATGCAAACATCATAAATCATTAAGGCTGAAAAAGGGGGCATATTTTCCTGTTTCCTCAAAGGGGAAAGTTTGTGTTTGTGCAGCAATACTGGTAGTCTAAGCATTTCTAAATGAATATTCCCCTGTGCCATACTGTACTTCTCTCTGATCTCCTGTATTATCAGGAGATAATGATGCTCAGATCAAAAACAAAATAGAGAATGATGAGGAAGCTCTCTTGCCCTAGAAGAAAGCAAGCATGGAACATCTCAGTCTAGGTCTTCATACATACATTACATTAGATTTGAATGAATCACAATGTATTTAAATTCAATGCAACGTTGGTGCAATTACCACAATATGAAATGTAAAAATGTTTAATGTTTATATTCTGCTGGTTCAACTCTGAAATTGTCTGAGGAAGTTTTGCATATTATATTGTTGGTTGTAGTTTAATTGTATTACATGGCATGACCCTTGTGTGTTCCCAGTCTGTATGATACAGAGGTTTTTGAGTTGTGTGCTGTTGAATCACAGTGGCACAGACAAATACTGTGTGTTACATAGATATAGGAGGAGGGTTTATAGCTCCGGAATCACAGAAATATCCGGTTATACACAGGCCAACACTAAGTTTAATCCTACCCATTACTTTCTCTAAAGGGAGCAAGTCTTTGAGTGGGTGTGTAGCTACTGGGTCCCAGTTGGTTGGGGCATGTTTTTGTTACAACAAAATGTATTTGTCCATATTAGTTTCTTGTCTTTTTTGCACCTCTTGGTCCTTACAACAGTAACAAGCCTTAAGCAATGTTTTAACCACCCCTAGAGTACTTTACAATTAATTGTAAATTGTATTGTCACACACTAGTTACAATCCACTCCAAACTCTGAGCTTTAGATTGAATGAGGCTCAGGATAATATTGGGAGAGGAAATTTGTAACAACAAATTAAAAAAAAAAAAATCTTTCTTTTAAATTCTGATTAATCGTATAACTCCCAACACTAAATAAATAAGTAAAGACCTTGTGGCTAAGATTCAAGTGCTAGAGTCAAAATATTTAGAGTTGTAGTCTATGAAGGAGTAAGAGGCTCTGTGCTGACATCATGTGGTTACTGAGGTAAATCACATGACATTTTTAATGTAATATGACGTCTCATAACTTGTCCTGGAGCCCAGTTTGAACCACCCACACAGCACATGACATAAGCATGTGATCTCAATGTGAAAGCAAGCAGTTCATTTTGATTGCATTCCCACCATAGTAAACAATAAAACATCTGTTCAGTTTGACTGATTTTATTAACCCTGAACTATTTTCAATACAAAGATTTTACACTACACACAAGTATATCCACGACTGCTAAGGTTAACTGGGTGACTTACCAGATAATTGTATGTCTCATTTAAAGGTTAATATCTGGGCCATGAAATGCTTCAGTTTTAAAATAAATGTAATAGTGGCACTAGAGTAAAGACCTCACAATGTTGTTCAGATTGTCCTGCTCTGCTCGCAGTTTGAGTGTAACAGTATGTCGTTTGATTTTGTGTAGGCATGGGTAGTGGCTGTGCAGGTAAGATCAAGTATAACCGTACACTTTTATATTGTAGGGCCTGTACTGCCAGTTCAGGTGTTTTATCTGTGCTCATAGAAAAAAGGTTACACATCATAACCCCTTCATCTATGAGCACAAGCCTGAAGAGCCAGTTCAAGAGTCTTGCCTGTGCCGAATGAAAGTGTGTTATTCATTTGTAAATTAGAGTAAAGCTAATGCACATGTTTAAACCATCTTATCCTGTGGACATTTGGGTCTGGTGTGGGTTGGAAATAGTTTACATTTTTATGTGGTGACAAAACAGCTGAAACCACATCCTTTGTCCCTGTTACACTTTACTGTATTTCTTAACATGCTTGTCATTTGTTTAGTTAGTATAACAACTACTTGTGGCATTGCTTTCACATACTATGCCAGGTTTGTTTTTGTTGAGCACTGTTTTGTCATATTTTACACCTGTATTTCTGGTTTAATCAAGAAGACAAGTATTGTTTAAGTTCAGGTTCTTATTAATTAAGTCTTGGATTTCTTGAGTTAAAGTTTAGCTTTTGTGTTACTTACCAAACCAACCATGCTTTTCAGAAGATGACAGTGGGAGGCACTTGTTCACTTCCTGTTTTCAAGCTCTCACTGACATCACCAGTGATGTCATAGGTTGGACCAAGTATGGGGGCGGGGAGGTTATTGTATTTAGTTAAATGTTTGATTAGCGTTTATGTGATTAGTACTTTTGGCTTATGGCGAGGGTCAAGCTATGGATGATATGTGTGTGTAAATAATGTTATCTGACACAAGTGACATTTTCATATACCAGTTGTTGGTATAAAAGAAGGGCCACCCCTGTGAGAAATGTGGGTCTGCCTAGATAGATTGGAGGGCCTATTTAAGAGGAGAGTTGTTTATTTAGAGAGAGAGTAGAAATTAGACATCTGTGCAGCTGTGGGCACCTAAGCATGCTTAAGTTTTGTTGCTGTTTCCTGACTTAAGACGGTTAAGATGAGTTTGTTTGAATTGTTATGGAGACAATTTTTTTGGTATATTGGTCTGAATTAATCACTTTTTGAGTCATTGAACAAATCTCTGAATCTGCCCCA
Organism: Scomber scombrus; assembly: GCF_963691925.1. Taxonomy (NCBI): domain Eukaryota; kingdom Metazoa; phylum Chordata; class Actinopteri; order Scombriformes; family Scombridae; genus Scomber; species Scomber scombrus. The sequence goes on from NC_084982.1 coordinate 15,074,111, forward strand.
TATCACCTTTGATGACGTTCTGGCTAAACTTCTTCATATATGGACTTCATAAATGAATTTGACCTGACTTCATACTTAACTTTTTACAGAACCACTTTATAGCAAAACCAGATTTATATAGAGCTTAAAGTAGCAATATCGGTTGAAGTTCATTCTTAACTTATATTTTGTTATTAGAAAAAATGGGCAAATTTCCCACTTCATAGTTTATATATGTATGGAGGTGTGTGTGTGTGTGTGTGTGTGTGTCTGTGTGCGCGCACACGATGTACCTCACTTCTTTCCTAATGGAAGATCAGCAACATTTGTCATACATATATCTCTAAATTTATGCATCTGACAAGCAATTTAAAGCCTCATAAATGTTTTATAGGGCGCACATCCACAGACATAAAAACAGATATTTAGTATAATTTCTCTGTCATAGAAATGAATGGTATTAAAAGATTTAATGTTGATCATGAAAAAATCTCTCTATAAATTCAATTTTTTAACATATTCATGGTCTTAACACCATGTATAGACATGTACATAAAGGCTTCCCCTGTAATTTGTGTGCTTTAGGGGAAACAAATGACAACAATATTTCAAAGAAACACAGGTAATGTTAAAATAAACAACACATTCAAATGCTAAAACTTGAACATTAAAAGTTGAATAATTAAGTTCAGAACTTGTGTATCTGTGCATACTGTGTGTTAACTGTGTATGTGTACACAACAGTGCTGGACAGAGTGTGAAATTGTTTGACTCATAGGTGAGTTAGATTAAGTTTGAGTCTTGGCTGAGCTGAGCTGAATAAATCTGGTTGATGCATTCACTTATGTGGGATATGTGCTCTGCTGAGCGATGTTGTCCTTGAACTTTATTGTTTTAGCAGATTACAAAAACTGGATGGATCTGTGGAGGGAGTTTTGCTGATTTCCCAAATCGAACTGGGCCAGTTATTTTTGTAGCCCATGTTAAACAGAAGAGGGCAGTGCTGACAAGGAGTTGGAGTATCAGACATGCCAAACCATTTTACTTGCTTTATTGTCAGTTAAAATGATTAACTATTATAATGTGCATTAATTATTGGTCTACATGAATTGCATCCGTTTCAAATGTAAGACCAATTTGCATTTTTATTATAACCGACAAACTCCTTCATAAATAACTCACTACAATTGCACCAATACTTTTGCATGAAAAGGGCTAAGTATCATGACACATGCATGCAAATAAGCATTCTTCTATAACTTGACACTCATTTCAAACTTAAGGATTTCAGGTTTCCCCAGACTGGCACTTTCAGATTGATCTCAACAGCTGGAACAAACCAATGACACTGTGTGTGTTGGATTGCCACAATTAACAGAGGAAGGTTATAAGCTTGTCTAGGCTTGCCAGAAGCAGGGTGAAAACTACTCAGACAGAGCCAGAAACAGAACATGACAAAAGACATAGAGATGGAGATGATAAATAGATACATAGATTGATGGTTATCAACTACATCAGCATGTATTTTAAATGCACCTCGGGCCTGGCTAAGCACTTGAATAACTGTGTAAATTATATCATCCTAGTGGAGTTAATTCTCTGTGAGAAATCTGTGTTAGGGAGCAGAGAAAGTATAAATTGAATCTGCCTCTCCAATGAAGGGAGGTGGACAGTGTTAAAAGTCATTCTTAAGTGTGGCACTGATGATAGAAAGTTGTTCTGTTGAGGGGGGAAAATGGTGCCAAACCTATGTTCAAAGCTGATGAATATTTAAAGGATTGAGTATACAGATCATCATATCGACAATGGGAGAATACTAATGTCCGCTTCTCTGAGTCTGATTAGAGGTTAAGCAGAATGCAAACTGCATAATTTATTTTCATTCTTGCATTTTTGCACCTTTTGATTTGACTCCTTTCGTAGGTTTGATAACTTATTTCTGCAGAAGTTAGTCCCTTCGAAACTGAAAATATGGTGATACATTTATAGTATGTACTGCAAGCAAATAAGGGAAAAATGGCGTCATATGTGTGTGGCATGTGAAAGAAAGTTAATGATGTACATTGCCTTTTGTTTATGCGTCGCAGATCCACTTGGTAATGTTAAGTACATTATAAGTCTTCCATTTTAAAGGCCCATACTCCAGCAGTTGACATACACAGAGTGCCCACTGTCCCCACTGACACAGACATTGTCCACAATCTATTAAATTGAATGTTGTATTTAACTGGTTTGGAGCCAGGGCAAAGTTACATGCTTTGTATCATTCTAACTCCTCTCTATCATGGAATGTGCTTATTTCAGGGAGAGAAAGGCAGAGAGAGAAAGTGGGAGTGAGAGCCCATGCAGGTGAGAGTGTCTAACAGTGAGGAAATCAATATGATGTAAATTATTAAGAGCTCAGGAATGCGTCTGACCCCTACTGTCTTGCAGCAGGCTGGGCTCTGAAGGCTGGCAGGTGGACGCGAGCTTGGACTCTCCCTCTAACACTCATTAGTGGCTGGGAGCCGGGGCTCCTTGTGAGTGGGAAGGCAGGGATCACAGCGGGGAAGTGATGGCCCAGGCCTCTCACATCCCGGCTCAGCCTTCGCTCTGGCTCTGCCAGCCTCTCCCTGGAAGCTCATTAGTAAGTGCACTGATGCATAAGAGCTAGTCATTAGCTGAGCTTTTTTTCCGTCTTCATCTCTGTTTCCCCCGACACCATGTCTGATCCTGAAGACCGGTGGCAGTGCTGGTTTAAAAGACGAGAGAAGTCCATATTACCCCAGGTACTCTAGACATATGGATATGAGACAGTGGTAGCCATCAGAATTTTTTTATACAAAGGGTGGGGGGTGAGGCAGAGGGGTGTCAATTTGGAGTTCTTCAAATGGAGACCATCCATAGCCCTTCAAACCAAAGAGTAAACATTAGTGCTTGACCAGGACTTTGGCTGAGCGCCCCTTTCTTCCTCCATGGTTGGTTTTGATCTGGGGTATTTGCTTTTGCTGCTGGCCAGATCCCCTCAGCACCTGATGGTTGCCCAGGCTCTGAGTAAATAAGATCTGGGGCCCAGGCCTCTTCGGGGCTGCTGGGTAAATAAGGTCTCTGGTGTGTGTAGCGTGCCTGGCAGCAGGGTGAGCACTGGTGTGGAGGCCCCCAGAGACACGCCATCCCCCTTTTCTATATCTAGCTGTTTAATTCTGTTATCCTCTCTCTCTTTAACTTACTCTACTCCCCTCCCTCCTTCTCTGACCAACACATACACACACACAAACACACACACAGACCTCCCTCTCAGCAGGCGTACTGATTAATGTTAGCCAGTTGTACTCATGTGAACATTTACAACTTCCAAAGCATTTGCAACAGGACCCATGTGTGTCCAATATCATGGAATTAACTCGATGTCATGATCAGGCAGATTGCTCAAATAAAAGGATAAAAACCATTTCAGATTTTGTCAAGACAATATCCAAAGTTATTCACACAAGCTTTTAGTTAACCATCATTAGAATGTAAAGATCTTGTAATTAAAAGTGTTTAAGCATTACGTAGGATCAAGCTCCTGTCTCTGAGGAACAGTTTGGCATTTAGTGAGTCTTTAAATGTCAGAAAGATAAATGATAATGATAGCACCTGTAATAATGTAATTACTTTCACAATGGTAATCTTCCAAGCCCACAAACAAATGGATTTCATATACTACTGAAAGATTAAACTATTTAACACCTGATGTCTCTGTGACTTATTAAAACAAAAAGTGGCCACAGGGGACCAGCAAAATATTGCAGTGTTGATATTGCTCAACCTACATATTGTGTAGCTTGTGTTGTTGCTTTCAGTTCAACAAAAGCAAACAGTATACTCTACTTGTAAAAAAAATACAACCCTTATGCCCAAGTCTCCTAAGTAATTGTAAATTGTTCAGCAGTTAAAATAATGTAATACTGTGCATTCAGTGGTGGAGTAATAGATAAGTGGATAAGTTTATATGCTTTAGTGTCGTTCAGTCACTGTAATGAGGGATTTGCCTTTGTGAAAGTTTACTGAGTCAGATCTCATCAGCTTAATGTGATCTGGCGCTAGCCATGCTGGATCCCCTTATGCCAATTAATCCAGGTTGTAACTCACAGACTCCTGCTGACCAATTCACATCCATTGTTGATAGTTTTTGGCTGCAGGAGCCTTAAACCTCCTTGTTAGAGCCAAAAACCACAAGAAACCCACCACCTCTTTCAGCCTCATCATATTGTCTATTGATTGCCAGCAATTAGTAAAGCCAGGCGGGCTGAGAAATGACAAGATGGGGCATGGCTATTGCAATGCATGAGCGTTGTTGGCTCACACGCCAGCTGAAAGCCTCTACAATGTTTGTTAACCCTGGGGGTCAGACTGATTCACTAGTGCAGACAGAAAACAAGATTTATGTTGCACAAATCAATACGCAGTCAGACTTTTACCATTGTGGAGCACCAATCCAGGCACTTCTCTCTATCAGTCTAACATGACACTAATGTGTTTTTATTCCTGTTTAACCCAGCCAGTGATGAATTTGTTGGCAGGCCAAGACAGAGACTGTGAGAGGCAGGCTGCCCTTGATTAGTTGGGGAACACATGGCAACATGCAGAGGCTGATGCAGTGGCGTGTCATGGAGGAAATGGCCTATCAGTCTTCAGGTTTCCTGCTGGGAGTTTTTTTATCCACTGTTTATCTATTGTGAGAGAAATCGGCAATTTACTACCGAGCACCTGACAGTGTATCAAATAAATTAATGACAGTGTACTTGGGTGCTGATCCTACTCAGTGCTGTCTTAGGTAAATTAGAATGAATGCAGTTCTTCAAGTTGTCCTCACTGGGAGTGTCCACTAACCAACCCAACCAGTCCTTTTTATTCTCCCTGCCATCAGCTCTGATCTCATTAACATTTCTTGTCAACTGAACACAAAAGGACACACACCTGGCAGAATACTCGCCACAAACAACACCAAAGTAAATTATTGTACAGAAGGAATCCTCCTCTTACAAACTGGCAGGCCAAGAATGTAAAATGTGTTTAATGTCCCCCCCTCCTGCTTACCCTGTTTAAGGGGGAAATTGGAAAGTGACATGAGTGACAAGTGGTATTCTCTGAGCATTGACCAGCAGGCACAATAGAGGAATTGAGCCTGGTGCCAAGCTCTATTTCAGGAGCTGCATTCCAATTGATTAGGAGGCTTGTGAAACAAACGCTGGTGACAGAAACGAGAGTATGGCCCTGGCAACTGTTGGGCACATTGCCAGGTGTGCAGTCTTTCCTCACAACTCTCTCTCTCTCTCTCTCTCTCTCTCTCTCTCTCTCTCTCTCTCTCTCTCTCTCTCTCTCTCTCTCCCTCTCTCCCTCTCTCTCTCTCTCTCTCTCTCTCTCTCTCTCTCTCTCTCTCTCTCTCTCTCTCTCTCTCTCTCTCTCTCTCTCTCTCTCTCTCTCAGTTTCTCTCTCATAGTCACATTAGTGGAGCATTAACGACACCCCCAATGTGACCACTGGGATAAGTTAGCAGCATTATCTCTCTGTATGTGATTATGTATTGGACCAGCTTTGCTTGTTTCCTTGAATCCCACTGATAGAAAGGTTGTGAGCCAGAGCTCTTGAAATGATTAACTGCTTTTTACTGTACAGGACATTTTACAGGATTTCTGGAATGCAAAAATATTCCTGGATCTTCATTCAAACCTGTATCAGATTGTGCTCCATTGAAGTATAGTTTTGAAGTACCTTGAGTATACATATATATATATATATATATATATATATATATATATATATATATATATATATATATGCGTGCGTGTATGTGTGTGTGTGTGTGTTTGTGTGTGTGTGTGTGTGTGTGTGTGTGTGAATATGAGTGTGGTATCTTGATATTGTGTGAGGGTGTGCGTGTGCGGACAAGGGCAAGTGGGTGCATGTGTCTGTGCATATGCCTGGTCTTAGCAGTAGCACCCTGTAAACCCCGGCTTTTCTTTATAGTGAAGTTGATTGGATAAACTGTCTGAGTCTGGATTATTGTACTGGAAAATGAAAGCATATGCACAATTTGCATTTCAATGAGCAAGTGAGCATTATAAAACAAACTGTTCTGGCAACAGCAACTCTTAGAATAAAATTGTGGCTTGTTATAGCAATCAAATATTTTATCCATTCATTTACAAATACATTTGTAGATCAGTTATTAGTCTAATTTCTTTGTAAACACTTATGATGGATTTAGAAATATATTAATTTGAGCAGCTTTTTGTTTTATCTTGTTTTGGCTGCTGTATACGCCATGTCATGTGTTGCATCTTGCTCTTTGCCAATCTGCTTTGATTGTGACACGTATGAGTAAGTCATGCATAAAATTTATGCATGCCTGATACAAAGTTCAGCAGGCCTGCGCCAAACAAAATGCTGTTCAATTAAAAGGGAAGTAATGGCATCCTATATAATAAAGGATATCTGTGCATACATAAACTGACAGAAAAGCATGATGGCTCATTCACGTCATGCTATGTAATTTAGTTAATGCATTTCCCCTTGCTCTTTAAAACACTTGCACATTCAAATTTGCCATCATAATCTCTATGACAGAGGACATTAATTATGTTCGTTGGCTGATCGCTGTTTCTTCACAACATCCCTGATTAAAATTTCACACATTGTAATGATGTGCTTCAGAGCTAGAAGCTGTGAAATTTACTAAGCAGTCAGCGAGCTTGAATTCTTATTCTTGGGAGGTTCACCCAGCACAAAAAACCCCACATATAATCCAAATCAAAGCTGTTAAGTGCTTGAGGAAAAGCTTTATTTACATGCTAATGGCAATATATCTTAGCAACTTATTCATTAAAATATTGTGCAAATGAGGGAACAACAAAGCAGTAACTTCTCTCCAGACATGTGGGTTCAAATTTCATATTTGGGAAGTTTAATTAAGCAATAGATTATATTTTGCAAGGAGTGTTCACTTTAATGAATCTCCAGAGACCGCAGATAAACACTCCAATAGTATCAAAGCATCCATCTCTTTAATGGATGTGAAAATTAGGGATGTAAATGGCTTTGAGCCTTTATTTTCATTGCTCGTGGGAATATTTACCGGATACAGACGACACTTATGTAACCTACATTATGCATACACTTTCAGTTTTGGAAACCACATGAATTGTGGTTGAACAATTTCAAGGACAAACACCAAACACTTATTTAAAGCATGCTTTTAACAGCTCCACCTATCAAAACAATTAAAGCAAGGAGGCTTTTCTTCTTTTTTTCTAACCTAATTCTATGTGGATTTAAACATGAGAACTATCGTTAACATCATTGTGAAGCACTGTTAATGCAGTTTCTGATTCTCCCTCTTCTGCTTGGGTGAGCTCTTGGTTTGAGCATAGAACGTACCTTGAAAGAACCACTGGCCATTTTAGCTTTTCCAATAAGATGTTTGCCTGAGTGTGGCTCTATATTCTGCAATCCCGAAACAGTGCAGAGTCAGTGAACCCTGGTACATTGTGTGATGGAGGAGTGCTACGTGCCCAACATTCACCTCTGCGAGGCCGGCTGTTGTTTATCCCTGTAATGTCCATTTTATTGGGAATCTCAGCGAGCCTTCACACTACCTGCTGTGCTCAGCAGTGTGGAGAAGCCAGAGCCAGTAGAGTGGTGGTCAGTGCCTGTCAATCACAATCACAGGGATCAGTTAGCAGCCATCAGTCTGAGAAAGCGTACCCAGATGTTGCCTGTCTTCTATCTCTTCATGTTCTTCCTTCATAGGTTGTCCTTTTCCCATCACTAGTTGTTTGAGCTTTCTACATTTACACACTATAAAGTAATGTGTTTGGACACTTCTGATTGTTTTATGCCATGCGTTTTTTATGTAGTATATTGCTTAGAAACATAGAAAGGAAAATATTCCTACTGTTAAAGAAGAAAATGTGTTATTTTCAACCCCAAAGGCTGTTTGTTTCTGTTTGTGTTGGAGGCTATAAAGGGGAGGGCCAATGTTGGGGAAGAGAGCAGTCAGAGGTGATAAGAAGGGAGCATCACAATATACTCGAGATGCTGCAAAACAAACACAAAACATTGATTATATCATCTTCACAGACACCCTAAGCTCACCGTAGTTGATGTTTACCTGACATGAAGTAAACAGCACGTTGGACTGTAGACTTCTACTCTGCATTTCATTTGCTGCTGTGCCCCCGGTATATGTACGTCTATGACCTGTTCCTGCCCCTAATTTCCCCCATCATATTCAGAGCAGACCTTCCAACAGTCAGCTTCATTACAGCCAATATCTTAAATCACCTCTCATGTGTTTCCCACCAGTTTGGAGCTTGGTCTCCTCTGAATCGCAGTCATTTTAATGTTCCTGTGCTGATTGCGGGTGCAGGTGGTAATACATTAAGGGACTGAGACAGCCAGTGGCACAGTGCTGAAAGACCTTTATCCATTTGCACTAAGTTTCCCCTCACATTCGGAGGCATGTCGTTCTAATTAGGCCAATGGTTTTGACTGTGGCCATATTCATATGGGACAGCTCACTTTAAGTTGTACAACAAGGTGATTCTACATCATATATATTCCACCAGGTCAATAGATTGTGCCATGGTCTAGGGAATTTCAAGAAGAAATTGTACATTAATGAAAGTGGAGAATGACTGGAGAGAAGAATTGCGACAGGGTTACTGCTCTTTTCCTCTCCATCTTTTAAGTAGAAGAGCCTCACGTCTCGTGAGAGGTGAAGGTAAAATACTACAGATGATGCTTTTTTGTTTTTATGGTGGTGCAAATGAAGACATGTTTAGAACTACCTGGACAAAAAGTCTATTTACAGATTTTTGTGTATGAAATAATAAATATGAGGAAGCTTGTGTTTCACAGTGCTGCATGTCAAATCAAAGGCATTGGTTCAATTCTATAAAAACAACTTGTGTCTGTGTTTGAACTACAGTGAGCTCCCAGTCTGTCTGTCTCTCAATGATGAGTTCTTCTAGCAGGTAAAAGCTTCAGAAAGCCCTCGGTCCATTTCAATTCTAGCTTCCAGCAGTGTGAGTGGTGTGACAGCCTCTTGGGGCAAAGGGATTATTGAGATCAGGCCTCCCCCAGCTCTATGCCTCTGGCCCAGCCCGCCAAGCTAGCCCAGTCAGTTCCTCAAGCCCCCCGGTGCCTTACAGAACAGCCCACCAGGCGCACAGAGAGCAAAGAGGCACCAGGGACCCCTCTAATTGTCCATGCTTTGGGCGGCTCTTTGGCAAGCCAGCATGAAGAAGGCCCCCAGTCCCTAGGCTGTCCCACCGCTCCCCACTCAGCCCTTGCTCAGAGATTCTGAGGACGATATATCTGCTTTGAGGCTTTATGTTTCTGAGGCCATCATATAGTGCAGCTGGAAATTCTTGAATTTCTCTAAAAGTGTGCTTTCAACATGGTCAGTGCTGGCGTTACAGCAGGGTCATATCCGAAACTCTTCAATCATCATAATGATTCTCGGCTTAAGCATGTTGTAAATTGTATTCAGTGTTTCTCTTGCAAGTTTAAAAGTGTTACTGCATTAGCTGTTAATCTTGGAAGTTGAGATCCCAAGAATGGAGGTCCCATCAAAATAATCATGTACATGTTTGGATAGTAATTAAAATACTGTAATTTTTATTTTACTTTTTACATATAGTTTGTTTTGAATCCATTTGTGTTTAGAAATATTTGTCATGACAGAAACTATGATATATATAAACCAAAATATATGTGTAAAGTGTTTGATGAGAATAAAGGTGGCACAGGGGTAACCGTGATATTCTTAGACAGACATTTTTGCAAGTAAAGGCTTTCTGGTTAAAATAGTTGCAAAAATATGGATTGTCAACTGTGTATGTACCATGCTGAATTTAATATAACTGTAATAATCTGAACATTGTGAATAGATCCTATAAGTAAAATACCCATAAACAGGAACAATAACACATGCTTCGTTAATGAATTGTTTTTGTGTGTGTGTCTTGGAGATACACAATTTCTTACATAGAGCTGCTGTTAACCTACTAGTGAGAGCTAGAGGAGCGGCTGCTGGGAACTGGATGAGGACTGACAAGGCCACCCATACAAAGGAAGGGGCAGCCTCCTGTCATCCAGTCGGGGGAGGGGAGGCCAATGAACATGTACAGCCACAATAATAAACACACAATTACTTTGATACCTGCTGCGTGTTGCTTCTGTTCATATGATCTACTTTTACCAATGATAATACCCATAACCTCTTTATTTGTTTAATATAAGAGCATACAACATATATTGATGCTATCATGCTATCATGAGTTACTAGTGTTTGACTAAAGACAGGATTTCTAAAATTATAACCACTGATGAGAAAATAGTGGAGTGGTGCCCTAACAGGGCAGTTGTCAAAAGATGCTGAAAATCAGTTGCAGATCATGTGCAGCTTTTGAACTGCATGATCAACCAAGTGAAACTAATAGCAATCATGAAGCACAATAACATTTAGGATGCATGCCATTTCAAAGATTGACAAATCATCACAATTATTGTGAATATATATTAGCACAATATTAGCAACATACATACAACATACAATACAATATCAACCGAAGTTTAATTGAAGTTATTTCATTATTTCCTAAATTATAAATTATATAAAAGTAGAAAAACATCTAGTAGCTGAAAAACTCTATATCAAAAACATGTGTGTGAACTGATTATTGTACGTTAGTCTATAATAATACTGTGATGGGTGATCATTATTTCTTTCATTTCTGTAATTTTTTACATAAACCTTGAAAAACAGAATAGCTCTTGTATTGTCCACAAATAGTGTTCAAATGTGTTTGAACTGAGTTGTGGCTGCTAGTTTTGATTTTGTCTTCTTGCTCTCTTCCTCCAATGAATATCTGACACAAAACAGGACCACCTAAAAGTGCTTGTGTTGTGAATATTGTGCAACTATTGAAAAAGTTATGAGCTCGGTAAATAGGTAGTTAGGCATGCTGGTCATGCCAGTAACAGCTATGCAAAGGATAGCCAGACAATAGCCCTTAACTGGACTGTGACAGGGTAATTATTGTGCGCACATAATAAAATTCTCTTTACATAGGTCACTCCCAAAGTGTAATTAAAAAAAGCGTTATAGATTATTTTTATTGAAGCAATTAAACCAAAAAGCAAAAAGTAATTAAGTGTGGAGGTAATAATAGTGTTGGTCAACAGCATTTGTTTTGAGAGAGGGATTTGCCAGCCTCACCTCTCTAATGTAGTACAGACATCCTTTAATTTACACTCTACGATTATATTGCATTAAACTGTTTTTTACTGTGTGACAATTATGTTTATAATGCCAAAAACTGAGCAGGATTTAATGAAATCATTACCAAGAGTGATAATTGTGAGTAAATGCTTGATTTGAATTATTATCTTCCTCTATGTACTGAATTAATGAATCGTTACTATTCATAATACTGGTTTATAATTATGTTAAATTGGCCGTCTTATCAGCAGTCAAAGACTTGGGATTATCAGCGTCTTGACTGTGTGGACTGTGCCAAATTCCTTGTGGATATACGCCTGTTCCCTGCACAAAGAAAAAAAGGAGAGATAATATTGGGAGGTTAAATTCCACAATTTTCTCTTAAAAGATGTAAGAAGAGCTATTGCACAAAAGTGCTCCTGCTTTATGAGGGAAATCAGACTGACGGGTCTGCAGGGCATTAACATCCACTTGACTTTGAGTGCAGCCGATTTTACAAGCCAACACATACATGTAGCTGACACATCAACTGTGTTGATCTCCGCAATTGTGTCAGGTAACTGAATTCAGATGATATGTTAATGTGAAGGGAAAATATGTTGCCCTAGTTAGCATATGGGCCACTTGCATTTCAGAAACTTATTATCATTCAGCTTGCACATTTCTGAAAATCACAGTAATAATCTAATTGTCAAATAGGGAAAAAATGCAACATTTCATACGGTAAGGTAAAAGGTGATATGGTAAAAAAAAATGAGGGGAGATAGACGTCTTTGTAAATCAAATATGCATAAATGAGGTTGTGGAAGGTTTTTCTAGTGTGCATGTCAGTGATGAACACAAATAAATGAAAAATGAAAGAACGTGTGGAAGAACAAAAAGGAAACAAACAAAAAAGAATCAAAGAAAAAAAATTAAAATAAAAACTTCAGAATGCCATTAAACCTGTATTGTTCTATTGTCCAGCATTTTACTATTAACTTCTGTCAGATACATATGATATATGTGAAGCAAGGATTTGCTGAAGCTGAATTAAATTAAAAACTAAATGCTTTATAAACAGGTACATAATCAGCTACATATACTATTAGCTTCAGTTCCACCACCCCCGCTCACCACAATTATCACTCATTCCTGTTGTTACTGATGTGTTGGAAAAAACAGCGATAACAACCCTTCACATTTGCTTTGATTGCTCTATAAATAACTATGTAATCATGACGCATGGTGAAATAAGTTTAACATAGCTATACTTAACATGAAAAAAAAAAAAAATATGGTGAGATGCCAACAAGGATATTTCAAACGAAGGAACAAACATGGGTAGCTGTGCTCCTAATTTTACAATATAACAGTTGTGATTTGACATGAAACTTAGTGATTTCCTTTTGTTCCATCTCATGTCATTGAAAAAGCGAACAGTAGAGGGCAGCTTGAATACATAAATACATAAATACAAACTAGAAGGGAGCATCTCTCAGTCATCAAAGGCATGCACTGGTTTACATCCCTGGGTTCCCAGCTTACCGCTCAACTGTCTGTCAGCTGGCAGGACCACAGAGAGTCAGCATCAACCCTATCACAATACCACACAGGGGACACACTGGAGGAAATGGGAAATAAAAGAATGGTGGAGTGACAAGTAATTGACCAACACCAGCCAAGAAACTGCTAATGTTTTGAAAGCGCTGCATCAGTTTGTAAGTCACATAAAATCTTGAGCTCTCTGTGTCTTTTTTTTCTATTCCTCCCTGCCTCACTCATTCCTGCATGTCGCTGCTGAAGAACAAACCTTAAAGACAGCACTCTATGCTGTTTTTATTGTTAAACCTGTGTTCAGCCATTGTCTGCCCTCCCTCTCTTTCTTACCCCCACCCTATCTCTCTCTCGCCTCCTCTCTCTCTCACTGTGGCTCAAGATGAATCTGCCAGCATGTCCCCATGCTCTTCATCACTGTCAGGTGCCCCATGGTGGTCCTCCTCCTCTTTTTCAAACTGGGCACCAACCGCTGGCTGGAATTATTCCTCACCTCCAACTCTCTCCCTACTGTTTCTAAATAAATGTGGCTGTTGTAACCGAGGAGTGTTGCTCATCCATCTTTACTGTGTGGAGCATGGAGTGTGCAGTGTTTACTGAACTAGACAGAGTCTAATAAGCCACACAGTCAGTGTAAAGACACAAAATATAGGATGGACTATAAAATTGAACCAATTAAGATTTGATTTCTAGGTTTTGTTCTGCCCTACAATTTGTGAAGGGGGTGTTCATGTCCCAGTGTCTCTGAGGATTTTCATTCATAACTATCTGATTTAGTGCTCCTTAAAAATCCACATTGGATATCACTTGTAAATTTTAATCAATTTTTCCACATTGTAGCATCTCATTAGCAGTTGTTTGGCTAGTTATATTAGACATCACTTGACACAAGAATTACTGCTGATGTTAAATTTGTAATTAAGACACAAAACAAAGCTGCAGCAACTGTTGACAGGGTGGTGAGTGTACTGTTTGTGTTATCAGAATGCAAGGTGGGAATGTTGGTTGCTATGTGTGAATGTGGAGTTTACAATGAAAGCTTGGTTAAAATGTAACACTGAATGCTCCAACTTAACCCTTGTGTAGTCTTAACCCTTGTCCTGAGGGTCAAAAATGACCAACCTTCATTAACTCTCTAAAATAAAGCAGCTTAATTGAATTTTAAACCCTGAATCTATTTTGCATGAAGAAATAAAAACTAAATCAACTTTGTGAATATTTGGATTCTCCCTCTTCACCGTGCAGAACGATTTAATAAGAGGACATCACTCGTTTTATTTACAACACACCTGTCCTGATTGTTTTCTTTACTGTAGTAGAAGTTTATTACTGCTAAAGGTGCAGCATAAGTGTAAGTGCTTTTTTGAAAAAGCAAGTGATAGCACCAAATGAATGCATTTGAAAATTGAATGCATTTTATTGAAGGGAAACAATAACAGTCTCAACTTTTTTGACAATTTTCTTAAATATATATTTTTATGTAACCTTTATTTAAGCAAGAGAATCACATTGAGATTAAGACTGTCTTCTTCAAAGGAGATATGGCCAAGACGGGCAACAACAGACAATAAAAACACAGTTACAGACAGAAAACACAAAAGGAGACAGATCCATAAAAAAAAGAAAACTAAGCAGAAGGAAAGCCACATTTCAAAAGAGAGATTTCTGGGAATGCAGATAAATTAAAAACATGCGAGGGAAATCTGCCTCTAATTCTTTCATATTGGATTTAAATGTATTTAATCAGATTAATTTGTTGAATTTCAAGTAATTCATGTATTCCATTACACAGGTGCAGAATACACAATTCTCCATACAGGCACTTGGGACAGAAAGCATAAAGAAGTCCTGAGAACACAAATAGTACTGTCTGGCACTTTTCTGTCTGATAAAAACACATAGGTAGCATGGGAGCAGAGCAAGAATTGTCTTGTATATAAAGGTGTACTGATATAAAAGCATACGGGTGGCCAGAGCAGGTCATCCTACCCATGAGTATAACTCACAGTGATGAGTCAGAGCTTTACAATTAGTAATGAACCTCAAAGAAGCATGGTAAGCTGTGTCAACCATATGAAGACACTGAGCAGAGGTATCCCTAAAAGATCAACATAGCCCAGCACAGGTAAAATTTTACATTAAAAGAAAAAAACAACTTTGTACCGCACATGTGGCGTGAAATTGAGGGAGTCATCAATCAAAATACCCAGAGCTTTATAAGGGTTAACAATCTCTATATATAACCACTTCCCTCAAGAGTGATCACCAAAGGGACATTATGTGACCTATTCCTAGAGTTGGTCTATACATATTATTATATATTGTACAACAAGGAATTTAACTACATAATTATTTTCCTCTCCCATTTTATAAACCATTACCCCCACCTACAAGGTGTATAAACAACAGTAAATACGAATGAAATAAGATAATATTTTAAAAACAAAAATGTGAGGAACATAAATCAATAAGCATGTGTAGGTCAGTATGCAATAAATGTGCATGGGCTTTTCAGATGTGCAGCACAAAGTAATTGTTTTACAGTCCTTCTTTGGGGGGTAGATTGGCATCTCCTCCTCTTGCCTGCTGCAGCCTCAGGTGGATCAGTACAAGATTCAGTCCCTTGAACAGCTTTGACAAGTGCTGCAGAGGCTGCTGTGCGGGAGAGGCACTCCTTTTTTTTGAATGTGTAGGGTTACAATTGCTTTTCCTAGCTGCTCCAGGAACCCCTTCCTCTTATTCTGCTTATCCGACAACTAGGTAAGGTTGATCTTGTTCAATATCACAAAGGCACTGTTCAAAGACACGTCAGTGATATTATAGAGGATGACTGGGGGCCAGGGGCAGTCATATTCCTGCAGTTGTGAATTCCAATCTCCTTGTCCAGGTTGTACACATCTCTTTCGTTGTGGTCGTAGTCCAGGATGATGGTTGGCTTCCTGTCCTCACAATCACTGCTCTCAGCCATTTTGTACAGTGTGCTCAAGCGAACTTTGATTCACAAAAATGTCCCAAAGAGCAAAACACTTCAAGTCCTGCTTTCAGACATCAGAAAACAAACACATAGCACATTTAGGATTGACAGAGGAGATCGGAAACAACTAGAAAATATGAATCCAGCTGCAATGTGATGGAAATAAAGAGAGAATGATTTGACATGAAGTTAGATGCCAAAATTATATCTTTCTAAAGCACTCTGTGATGGGATGCGGTCAAGTAATGTGACAATCACAGAGATATTAGAGGAGAATATTATAGTCTACAGTTGATGTTACACTGTCAGCTACAACACAAGATAATACTGGACATGTATAGAGAGTGTCGGAGTGAGAGAAGTTTCCTAGAAACTTTTGAAATGCAGAAGTTGCTACACCAAAATATGGCCTTAAATCCTGACAAACAAACAAAACCCTTTAAATAAATTGGTAGCCATGATGATGACTATATGGCACAGAATAGACATTTTGCATGAAAGGAGCAGTATGAAGGACTTAGGACCTAGCAGCGAAACTTGAAAAACATGAATGGCTCTTTCTAGAGCCAGTGTTTGGTTTGTCCATTTAGGGCTACTGTAGAAATATGGTGGTGCAACATGGTAGGCTCCAACAATTCTTATTTTTAGGTGATTATAGGCTTATTAAAACGTACTTATGAATATTATATTCCATTTATGTCTATATGCCACTAAATTATACTCACTGCACCTTTAAATTTGTTTTACTTATATTTAATTGTTTTTGTTGATTTTATAAAAATTCTGTATTTAAATTCTAAATGAAAAATAAATCTATTTTTGACACTTATGACAGGTCTGGACCACTTGTACAAATCTGTTCGTACGAGTGCTTCTTGCATGAGGCCCATTGTTTTTTTTGTTCCTCCTGGACATCTGAAATTATCTGCAACCTGCTGGGCACTGGAACGCGCATTCAAGGCTTCAGCCAAGAGAGAACTGGGTGTACTGTCATCAGTAGCACCTTTGCTAGACAATGCTTTCAAGAAATTTGTATTTCAATTGTGTTGTGTCACTTTTTGGAGTCAATGTAGGAAAAATCATCACATCTCAAGTTGAAAACAGATCATTTAGGGGTTTTTCTCTGCTATTAAGCATAAGGGCAGGTCATTTTTGACCCTTAACAAAACATATTTAAGCAGTAGACACCTACACATGCTGTATCATGCTGCATGCTGCTTCTGTTGAACAAGGTGTGAAGCGATTTCTTTCCCCTGCATTGGTTATCAGCAGACAATTAAAGCATATGCATTAATTTGTTTTCTTTGAGGTAATTAAGCTCTTCCGCATGAGTGATGTTGTCCTTACTGTCCCCTGCTTCATGCAAATGTGATTTTCTTCCAATCCTTTTGTTACGTTCACTAAAATGCCATTTGGTGCACATTCCATTAAATGCTGAAACAATACACACAACACAAAGTTAAAGATGGTTAAAAATGTATTTTAATTTTCAGCTAAAGTTAAAGAGCATGAAGGTTGTACTTTAAGTTAGTTAAATAAGGAAAGCACCTGCAATACAACTTGATTAGCAGTGAAATCAAATGACCTGCAATAGACCTTTGGTTGATCTCTTGTGGAATGCATCAGGCAGGATTCTTTCCCTTTTCAGAGTGAATCTCATTCCTCCTCACAAATATGCTTTTATTAAGTTCTCTGAGTTCAATTTTAAATGGTTTTGTAATTAACAAGTACTGTAAGCCAAGCTTTAAAATGTCACATTTATTGTATTTTCATATCTCTGAAATTCAGTCCTGAAACAGAATGATGTGTGTTTTATAGCAGTTATGATAAGAGGCTTACACAGTCAAAATCTCTATATAAATCATTTGACAAACGTCTTTGGTGGCCACTCGTTAAATTGGTTTCACCCGCATATTTGGGCCTTATTTAAAAGATATCTTTGAATAATGGTAAGCAGTTTAGCTCCTCTGAAAAGAGGAGGGTGATGCAAATGAACTCCATTTCACTCTGTTTTGTTTAATCTATAACACTGTACGTTTCTTGCAGTCCTTTCTCAGAGAGGTTCTATATTCCAGCATAGATTAATACAGTTTAGGCATACCTATCTGGAATTAAAGTCTGTATAAAACTCCTCATTGCATATCAAGGACACAAGAAATTATTATCTGACCATTCCT